>NC_054858.1:905328-1207104 GCF_016861865.1 Aspergillus puulaauensis
GAGAGACAATTAATGGTCACCTCGCATTCCTGTAGGTATTTTGCAACCCAGCCACCTATAATATCCGCAGTTTTTCTCGCATCTAGCCCTTTTTCAGAAGCCCCCGCAACATACTCCCGCCAGTCTTGCCGGTCCATATATTTTAGTCCCGCAGCAGCTACGGTATTCGTGTCTGCGCCGGATGCTGTTATTTCAAAATTCCTATTCGAATTGTGTCAGAAATGTATCTCATATTGATGTACGGTGGGATAGAGATTAGGTAAAGTTAGGTACTCACCCAAGACAATCCTGCCCACCTAGCTCTTCCTTTTCGGAGGGTGTAAGGTCCTTGAGAATGATATCATCGAGGTATACCCCGTCGGATGGGTTGTTGTCGAGATAGAAGCCGTCTATATACATATTAATTTCAGTTACATGGGGCCTGGAAGGAGTAAATCGGGAACTGACATTCGACAAGTAAGAAATCATTCGAATGTGAGCCATAGCTCATGTATATCTCTTCGCCTTTATCTGTAACCCACATTGTTAGTGATGGGATAGGAATTCGGCCGTAGGAATTGTATATACGAACCATATCGCCTTGTAGCTCTGAATGTATACTTTTTCCCGTTAAATGTAACATCGCAGGCCTATTTTGCGAGCATTGTTAGCACCAGCACTCCCTTGTACTCCTAGAAGAGATGAAGAGGTGAGACGAAATAGTGGGTAGAGACTTACCGCATCATCAACATGATTAAAATAGTCCGCATATGGAACCATTCCAATCGCATCATTCCAATCTTCAGGCTCGTCTTTTCCAGGGGAAACATAATAGAAACTTCGCGAGTTGATAATGGCCCAGTTATACGCGAAAGCCTTCCAATCCGTCTCTGGGAATACGGATAGAACATGTTTCCATGCATCCTGCAGCCGTTTCTCCTGCTGGGCAAGGAGATTCTGGTACCGCGTCTCGTACTCATAGTCTTCTGGCCCGGCCAACTTTTCAAAAGAATCCCATAAGCCCGATATAGACGGTGGGAGAAAAGTAAGGCCTTCAGAAACACTATCGCCTCTTCCCACCACAGAAGAATTCGACCGCCGTAACCGTGCGGGCCAAAAGACAGGCATGCTGCTCTCAAATTCCGCCCAATCGGGCCAAACACTGCGCCAGGCGTCCAACTCCGCCAGAAGCCCCGGATCCCCGTGCGTCAAAAACGCAGCCAGAACCCCATGAATGGATGTCTCCGCTGGGAACAGGGACACAAAGGACTCCGGAATTGAGTCGATTGTAAGCATCAGAGAGACGGGGATGGAGAGCATGATTTCATTTTCCTAGATTTTTGTTAGATTATCAGGACACAATTCATTCCATCTCAAAGCAAATTACAGCAGCCAATTCAACTAGAATATGAAAATGAATATGAATATGAAAATAAGACAGACATACTCACTTCTATATCGCGCGTCGCGATCATGCCTAGTCGCCGGCCGGGGAATCGGGCTGGAGCTATGCCCTTGATCTTGATTCCGTGGGACACGGCCCATTGCGTGAATGCAGCGTGTTCTTCTCCTGGTGAGTCGTCCATTGTAGGCGCCTTGCCCATCTGGTCAATATCTAAACAAAGAATTAGAATGGGGATTCTTGCATTTCTTTCGCTTCAATCCGCTGTTGTAAGCACGGCACGTGACTGTTTTGTTGATCTCGCTTAGTCATTAGGTATTTAGTAAGCTTAACTGTTGTCTGGGTCAGGTCAGTGGAAAAAATAAAAAAAAGATTAATCAATTGAAAGTATATTATATTATAATTATTCAAGAGGTATGGTCTCTCATTGGTTATTGCCCCTCATCCACTACCTACCTACGGTTTGGGCAGGTCCCGTTCGGAGCCAACAAGATTTTAGGTTAGAACTATATATTCCGTGGCAAGATTAGGTCAACTTATATACAATGTTGTACGATTAAATTACACCTCACTCTCAACAAAACTTCCCCCAGCCGCCAATGTGGCATAGTAAAGTTCAGTTTCAGCGGCAATGATCATGCGTCCATCTCCAGCAAAATTGAAGTTGGCTGAGGTAGTACCGACATAGATCTTGCCGATTAGTTTCCCTGAAGTGTTGAAGACGTGGACACCGTCTCCAGTTCCAGCGTAGACGTTGCCCTCGGAGTCGCAGTGGATTCCTGGAAGAAGTAATTAGCAGGATATTGGAGGAGGGCTGGGTGGGTGGATGCTTACCATCGGGGACACCAGCGTGGACAAATGCGAATGTCTTGCGGTTGCCAAGGGTGCCATCGTCGAAGACGTCAAATTGGTAGCTGCCACGGTGTTAGAATTTATTAGCTATTCTCTTATGGAAGTGATTGCAAAGCGAGCAATGCTTACATAGAGGCAGGGTCAGTCAAGTTATATCCATAGAAACCATAACTAATACCGGTGTCCGTGACATAGGCACGCTTGCCATCTGGGGAGAAGGTGAATCCTGGGCGCAGTTAGACATCTATTCCAACATTGGAGCCGAGATATTGCCATACCATTTGAGTGCACGAACCCGTCTGCCGCAATTGTCACGGCCCCGGTGTCTGGGTTGAATCGGTATATTTGATTCGGTAGACCTGGGGCAGGACGGAAGTCCTGGACGTAGCCGTAGATGGTATCCGTAAAGTAGATGTCTTTGTTGTCCGGGTGAATGTTAACGTCATTGAGCGAGTTGAATTGACGGCCAAAGAAGTTATTCAGAAGGGCTATTGAGGAAGTCAGCATTGATATCTGAAGAAGGGATGCTTGAGCAACAGAGACGCTGAGGGTCGTGACATACGCCTAGTAGCATAAGGCTTCTTCGGGTTCATAAGGAAAATTCCGGGCGCGACTTTGTCACCCTGGCCTTCAGTCACGAAGAGTATTCCCCCGCCGTAGTTTGTACCACCTAGAACATGTCAGCTTTATTTCCTCCGTCATTATGATCTTCAATGTTTCGACAGGTAAAGATACCATTAGGGTTTGCAATCAGTTGCGACGGGTGAACAGTAGTCACATTGACAAGTCCGACGGCATTTGTCCGATCAGACACAGCAGAAGCCTGCGCGAGGGACACTTTCTGGATAATGGCAGACTTTTGCAACCCCGTACCTGCGTCCTTAGCGCCTGCATTCTGAACAAAGAAGACTTCGTCTGTGCTCTTGGACCTGTTCCGAGTTTATCTGGTCAGAATCTCACCATCAAGGTAGCTTTCAAACAGGACATACCAAACTACAGCCTCGTGGAAAAGGGGATCCTTTTCGGTCTGTGCAATGAGTGTCAAGGTGGGATTCTTGCCGATAATCTTCAGGAATTCCTTGTCGTAGACATGGAAGGGACGTTTAGCCAGGGAATCCTCTGTCGTGCCTGGAGGTATAAAGGTCTATAGAGATGAGAATACATCCAAATAGGAACAGGTCTAAGGAATACCTACGGTCGTAGCATTAAACTGCGCAGGGGGCAGTGTAGAGTTCAGAACATTGAAGGTCCGCTGATCAATAAACTGTGCTTGAGGCGGCAGTCCTTCAATACCAGCAGAGCTCACTGGGGTGAAGAGAGCAGATTGTCCCAGAAGGAACAAGGCGGAGGCCTTTGCAAAAGGGGAAATCATATTGCAGGATTATGATGTGGACTGGGCAGTCCATATGGGGAGGAAGACAACTACTTATAAGCAATAATTGACCCTGCAAGATGCAGCGTGGAGTCGGAAAAGAGGGTCGGGGGATGTCCGTCCGTCCAGACTGACTGGATCAAGATCCGTGTTTTGTTCAAGCATTAATATTTCCGCCTCGATACCCCGCATGGATGGGGCCGCAGATCTGGGGAAATCCAGAAAATGCCGCAGTGTTCGGCAATTCTGTCGGAAAAGACGAGCATTGTGTCTGCATATCCGAGTACTATGTAGTTATTGCTTCTTCAGTAAGGCTGTCGATTAGGTTGCATATACCGACGTCATCAGCTTGTGGGTAAACATACATCTTGGCTCTGTCCTGGCATTGCCAACTAGACGATCTCGAAGGAAACGCCTCGTAAATGGGTAAAAGGACTGGAAGAAGCCTCCCCAGTCCCCACGAGTCTCATCAACCTGCTCATTCTGTTATAGCGTGGGGGTCGAACCGGAGTTTTCCCGACCATCTACAGTCTACCGCCCGGTGGGCTCTCCGCCGATCTCCATTCTCGAAACGGACGAACACTCAATTAAGCACGGCTTGGAGTGCCAATTGCCAATCTAACTTGCGTCCGCGTTGCTGTCGGTGACGAGGTAGGTCGGATGAGAAATTCAGGGCCTTAAGAAGCCGACGTTGAACGACACTGCCTCGGAGCTGTAGCTGATGCTTCTAAAAATCTTCAAATTTCTTCCTGACAGAAAATTCTATTATTTTGAGAACTAAGCTGAAAATGCACTAAACCCCCGCCCAAGCCGCTGGACGCCTAGACAAACTGATAGATGGCTCACTTTGAAAAATGGCAAATTGCTCCAGGCCGAGATCTGTATGCTTCCCGACGGAGACAATAGAGTTGGTGAGAAAAAAGACGACCTCGCCAGGAGATCCAAAAGGATGATGGACATATTGCAGTAATACATATGATAATCGAAGAAAAGAGATATGGGTATCTATTGCGGCTCATCATTAAATCGTATATGTTTGGCGCGAAGATCGGTGTTGCTGATGAAAACATTGCGGGTTGATTATGCATACTGGAACGGCGACTAGTCGGCGACTAAACTTCAGCCATGGATGGGGCAGAGTTTTTTTCTCGGACTTGTCTTTGCGGAAAGAAACGCGGCAGGTGGAGAGACTCCAGGCGAGTTCTCGCGCTCGGGGCATTGATGTCGTCGAAATACGGCTCGCCCCCTTGAGGTCCATTGGTCCGCCACGCTTCCTTCTCACGTCGGAGATCGCTCTGGACCCAGGGAATGGTAATTAGAGCCCAGATACCTGCCCACACGAAGGGAGCTGCCCATCCTATCTGCAATGAACGTTAGCGGTCATGGAGGAACACAGCAGGGCGACGAGTGAAGACATACTGCGAATGCCGCATCTTGAGGCGTTGTGAATACCATTGCGGTAATGGCGGCACCCCAGACAATGGAACCACCCGCCCAAAAGAAATTCATCTGCACGAGCATCCGACGGAAATATGGACTCGACAAGTACCGTGTTCGCAGAGCGTAGCGGTACATTTGGCCTCCTCCTCCGTCGACAGCAACCACATCTTCAATGAGGACATACAATGCTGTTGGCATGACTGCTCCTTTTGGTGTTGAGGATATCCGGAAGGGAGCTCGGAATCCGCAAGCGCGGAGAATATCTAATGAGAGGTAGACGCCTCCGAAATAGAACATCACTGTTGGGAGGACCATAGCGACGAGGCGTACGAATGGCTCTTCTTGTACCGTACCCCTAGAAGAGTTGTCAGCGCAATCCATGACCACTAGAAAAATGGCTGATCCAACTTACACAATGAGTTCAACTGCTAAAATCAACCATACAATGGTGAAGTTGATCTGAAAGAAATCCAGCTAAATTGACGTCAGCATCTACCTCTGCTTATTTTGACCTTGGGCGGAGTCCGCCTACCCATGACTTCCTTGCGTTCAATGGTCTGGTTCTTGAATCGGAGCGGAAGAGGTTGTAGAGTCGGTAGAAGTACTCGAAGACGGAGATACCGCCTAGCGTGATGGTCACGATGGTAAAGACTAGATAGACAGAGCGATCAATGGTTAGCGGTCGGCAGTTCTTGACAAAGAAATCACACCAGTACAACAACAGACATCCATACCCAGATTATGTGACAGATTCGTGCCATACCAAAGCCCAAAATATAACGCAAGCGGTTGAGCAACGCAATCTAGGATGAACAGCGACCAGAAGAACGCGATGGACTTCTTTCGATCTCGCAGGGAATATGGAAGAGGTGGAGGCTCGCATGCGCCCGCGGTGGCGGTAGGCGTCTCTGTGATCGGAGCCTCTGTGGTAGGCGCATCTTCGGGAGGCGCCTGGGCAGTCGCTGGGTTCGCTTCAGGGTCCATGGAGAAGCGACAAGAGTCGATTGTGGTGGTTTGTGTGTTATCCGCAGAGTTTACGCATCCGGTAGGCTCATGGTAGGGGATGGGAGTGGAAAAATTGATGGGAAACACGACGATGGCAAAAATAGAGGCACTAGGCTCTTTTTATTGAATCATTCAGTCCAGAGACGAGATCAAAGAGGAAACGCCCCGTTGGCAACCGGAACTGACGGGATCGTCGATCGTCGTTCTTGTTTTTCAGGCCTGTTGCCGGCGCTGGCAGCCTGAGGCTGTGCCTTTCTGACGTAAACCTCAGGCTGCTGGTGATGTCACAGGCGCTGCCCAGGCTCCGCTACGCACTGCCATTCTTGTTGACTCTCAGTCTCTGCCAGTCGTGCTCGATGATCTTCAATTCTTCATGGTCTGAATCCCGGCACGATGTTGCATCCTGCAATAATTACCCATTTCTATTTATGCGAGCAGCGACGCGCCGAGCAAGCGATGAAGCCGGAGTGATATCAGCAGTTGTGGCCAATTTTTGCACGCCGAGACTTCTTACTCGGATTCGGACGAGTTCTTCAGCCGATGACAACCATGGATATCCACTAACAATGCATTTAGCTCGGATAGTCAGTGGTTGCCCTTTGAGCTTGTGTTACCTGGACCGAATTTCGTTGGACTCTGAGTAAGCGGAGATAGGCTCTACTTCCGCTGGTTGCTTAACTTGAAGATCAAAACGGACACAACAATGTTCTGGAATCTGGATGGTTTTGCCAAGATGCACGATCTACACTGCATAGACTGAACATGCAAACTCAAAATGTCACTTTTAAGTCTTCTAACAGACGACAGCAGAACATCAAGTTCGCGCCAATTCGCTCCCTTTTGCCGAGCTTCGCCCTCCGTCCTTCTCGTTGCTACTGGGCTGGCTTCTCGGACTCTTCACAGCGTTGTTGTTCCGCTCCTTTATCGCGGCAGCGGTCGACATGATCTTGTGCAGAGTTGAAATAATCTCGACTTGTTGACCCTCCAGCCAGGAGAGCCGACGGGTTGATACCTATTACGATTAACAAAACGACGCACATTTTGGGCGAGGAGTTACTCTACTTTGCCTTGGTCCAGTCGTATAAAACACCAGAGGTAGCTGTCTGTCGCTATGCCGTATATGGGAGAACTGGCCTTTCCGATGTTCTGTCTGGTGTGGTAGATCATGGCTTGAACACGAAGAGTAAGCAAAACATTCTTTCCAAGAGTTTCCACGCGTTCATGAACATACCCATATATGATAGCGCCTGGTACTCGCCATTCAACCCCTGCCTTTCGGTCTTGACCATGACCATACTTGTATCAGCCCAGCTGGATCGACCACATGTTAATGTGTAATCTACATTGCCGTTGATTAGATGAGGCCTGCCCCTATGGGTCCACAGAAAGTCGACCTGGTTCTCGTATTTCCAGCATAGGGAACTCTCCTTGTTATACCGGCGAAGCTGTTCGCGTTTGTTTGCCGCAAGTGTAGTAAGGAGTATGGCGTCGAGCCGTGCGCCGATGACAGCGATGTTCTCGTCAGCATCTCCTATTGCTTGCGCGTAATCGTATAACATGGGTTCTACACTGTGTTAGCTGTATCTGGGACTCGTCGATTTGATGTGACTTACTTAGGTGTTCAGGGATTGGACGCTGCTCTTCAGGCTGGATTTGCCAGGTTGTCTCCGCATTTGTTTCGTACTGAAGTTGGAAGGTGCTCATTATATCTTGTGGACGGATATCTGAGGCTGCAATTCGTAGTGTACCTCCCTGCTGCCCCTGCTGGCTTTCCACTCGGGCGGCTTTAAAGGCCATCCTTATATCCGCCACTGCCTTTGCAGTACCACCAGTAGGTGAAAGAATGTGAACTACCTTGTTCTCAAGCCTATTGAACCAGTCCATTGTATGCTTGGGGATCTGTGACTGAGAATATCTGTTCTCACAGACAGCATAAGATTCAAGAAGGATGACTATTTTATACGCATTGTCAAGGGACAGACTAGACCTTACTTCACATATTACTTCAATCACCTTAACTATACTATTTTATTGTATATTACATAGCTATATTTGCCATCTCATTTGTCAAAAATTCTAGCCTTTTTTGTGAAGACTGCAAACTAGGCGATTCGGCAAAGAATATTCACCACGTCAGATTTTTCTTATGATTGTATTGCGTTATGACTACAGCCTAGGTAATATATTCTGATTTTTCAGAAAATTCGATGACCGTAGCTGTGACAACGCGAGTTGGGGCATAAATAGTAGCTGGTCCCAGACATCTAATAGATCTGGACCGTTTGCTGCCTGAGGCATACAATTTTCTTATACTGTCACGTGCCGTGCCACCCCACCTGGCACAGTCAAGTTTCAACTTTTTCTCCCACGACGCCGGTTCGAATCGCGCTTCCTCTCATCCCACACAGCGACTTTTTTTTTGCAGTCCAAGTCTCTCCGTCTCCAAAATATGCTCATTTGTATTGAGACAACTAATTTACTTTAGCAAATGAAAGCATGGTCATGTCATGGCCCCTAGCCTCCGAGACCTGATTGATTTCCTCCTCGCAGAGATTGCGCTCTGCGGCAGTCAAGGTGAGTCCACTGCTGAACCTGAAGCTTGTCTTTTCTGACGATGATCCACCCCTGCATCCGCCCGGGCCCCGCCCAATCGGACTTGTTTGGATGCACCATGGACATCGTTGGAAGTATACATTAGCGGCTGTTGACATTTTCCAGGCGCATCTCCTGCGGACATCTTATCGTTCATTGATGTTTTCTATGCCAAATCTGCCAAAAATGAATCGGATCGCACACCCGTCATTGATCGGCGATTCCAGGAAAAAGTATGGCAATGGTTAACCAGGAACCCTGAAGTTTCCGTGGGCAAAAACCGCGAGGGAAATGGGTTGACCCTTGAAGAGGCCGAAAGGCGCCAGCTGGGGATGAAGGATGCAGAGGAGAAACCCATCAATATGTTTGTTTCTGAGGAGCGGACATGGCTCGCCATCACTGGACATGGGCCCGACGACACCAAAGTCCTTCCTATGGAGTTTGCGCTTCTTTCTATCATTGCTTCTCACAAATTTAGTGGTATTGCTCAACCAGAGTTGATAAAACTCAGCGGGCAAGACAAACGATCAGTGCCCAAGCGTACCGATGTTCTGCAACGAAAGGGGTACATTGAAAAGAGAGCCATTCAGATGAAAGCGACCCGTACAAGTCTTTGCACGCTGCGTAAATTTTTGTCCCCAGAAAATGTCGCCGCTGGCGCCCCTGAATCTGGAGCGGACGCTGCCTCCAAGATGATCGATTTCAATACGTTCACTAACAGGCTCTTCGAAATCCTGCGCGAACATAAAGTTATCGCCCGAAATGATTTGAAGGAGCTGCTGGGCTTCGATGATCATTGGCGGTGGAGAGTCCTTTCCCGTGCTCTACGAAAGTTTGAGCGTATAGGTGTCGTCAGACGTGTTCGAGCTCTATCACAGTATGCCCACACTGTGAAGAAATACCACCCATGCGTAATGCTCGTCCGCGAGCCGACAGAAAAAGATATCGATGCATTCCACGATTTCAGCCTGCATATGTATTCTGACATGGAGCAAGGTGGAGATGCGGGTTTCGATGACGACGCAGAGGCCGAAGATGCAACTGGGGAGCCGTCCACCGCGGGCAATGTCCGGTCGATGGAAAGGGAAGAAGATGTGGAAGTTTCTGGACGAGTAATTCCCCTTTGGTCTCCTGATCGAATCATCCATAATCAGCTTTTCGAGGTGATCGACCGAACCGGGACCATGGGGTGCACCAATTTTGTAAGTACTTCACATCATATCCCGATACAATTACTGACTTGCGCAGGATGTCATAAGAGCGTGTTTTGGAGTTCTCTGGCGACGACCATTGGAAAACACCTTAACTCGTTTAGTGGAATGCTGGCAACTGTCCCAACCTCCGTATTTACGGCATCTCGCTCTGGTACGTGATACAGCCTTACAACGCACCATCACTCATTACGTCCATTACTCTGCTACGAACTTCAGTAAATTGGTTGAAGCTGGAGAGGCATCCTGGGAGGCTGTTGAATTCGTTCCAAGGAATAATAAATCAGACACAATTCCTGTTCCGCCTGTGGATGCAAAGCCACAGCTCGATGACTACGGTTTACCTTTGGATGCTCCCAAGAGCGACTTGGTCAAAAATGGCGACTGCTCTCTTGCGGATGGTATATGGGTAGTCAAACCAAAGGATTACAAATGTTCCAGTAGCGATCCCCAGGCCATAAAGTTAGAGGGTGGCTCATATAGTAAGTTGACCTTCGCCGTCTCATATATTAATGCTGACTCTAATGTCCGTCCGTTAGCGATCCAGTACGGCGTCAAAGGACAGAACATCCCGTCTCCATCTGGGCGGCGAGCTACGCCGGCAGCCTCTCCGGTACGATTGAAATTTGAAGACGAGGCATTGTCGAACATAAGCCCAGATGTCGTTCGGGCACCTGCGCCTAAACGCCTGAAGAAATCAAAGTACGACTCCTTGGATTTCGCGGGAATGTCTGAAAAAGAGAAACTTGAAGCTATGGGCATGGATGCGACATGGACTGAATATAGTGTCCTCCTTATCGAGCGCCCAGGTCCTGGAGTGTATGTTACTCCACGCGGACGACGGCGACCAGCTGGCAAGGAGAGAGGACGTCCACCGGCTAGTCGAATCGCGGTATTCAAGTCGCCGAAATTATTGAATCTATCGTGGTTTCGTAAAGAGAATGTCGGATCAGAGAACGGCAGCCCTGCACCTCAGTCGTCTCATCCACAGAATGTCGACGAAAGCCTATTGACTCCTGCGCCCAACTCAGCCGAGCCCGCTGGACCACAGGGACCGGGGGTTAAACGGGGCACAAAACGATCATCTCAGCGAAGAGGTTCTGGACCAGAGCCCGATAAGACTTCAAAGTTACGCCGTATCGGTGACGCTGATACCGGTCTAGGGGCTCCTCAGGAAGAGCCAGGTGCAGACGAGGTAATACTTGATGGACAAGCCGCGGAGACAAGTTTGCAGGAGCCTCAAACTCCCTCACACACCAGAGGCAAGAGAAAAAGAACATTGTCTCCTGAAATTGCGAGTCAAGAAAGTGCTCGTGCGCGGGAAAAGGGCGGTAGGGCGACAAAACCGTCCTTTGAAGGTGTGGCACAGCAAGGTAGCCCAGATACGGAGACCGGTCCAAAAAGGTCTCACCGAAAATCAACTGGTCGAGGAACAAGCAAGGGAGCAGAACCGTCGGTTATACCAATGGCTGGCACAAATCTACCAGAGACGCCTAGGGCTTATAACGCCGACCAACATCCACCGGAGTCGACGAGACAAGACGAGATCATGCCTGATGCTTCCCAACGCCCGGCTCAAGTGGTAGTAGATAATGATTCTGCCGTTAAAGCTCCACTGGAGGAACCTAGAGCACCGTCACAGAGAACCGCAAATAATGGTTCGAGTGCATCTAATACTGGTGCCGCAAGTATACCGCCATCAACACCTGGTGTTTATGGAACTGAAACACCCGGGTCCCACATATCCCATACTCCAGAAACCCCAGCTTCACATGTGATACGACCAAAGCTTCTGGATAAAGGAGGCTCCGTTGCCTTTCTACGGAGAAAGATCGTTATGGATCTCGTAGAAAAGGCCGGGGGTGCCTTTCCCATGGGTTCCGAGCTTTGGTACCCTTTTGTCACTGTGTGGATGAAGACCAAGTATAAGGAGAAGCCGGATATGAGGACGCTCAGAACCGCAGTCAAACATCTGGTAGACACGGGAAAACTCCGACAACAAACCTTCTGCGGGAAGGACAGCAAGGGTGTGATGGTCACGAAGACACTCATTTGCAAGTCGGAGCTAGGGCCAGATGATCCCATTGTTAAGGATATGCAGCGAACGTTTTTGGCATCGACAGCTCGACACTTTTGCCCTCCTAATATTGAAGTCGATCCGAGCCTCTCGAAGCAAAGGGGAACCCCCAAGGCCCCCAAGCAGTATACTGTTCCCGTTGAACCTACCGTTACCGTGAAATTGCATCAGAAACCAGCGGCAGTCGCTGCGTTGGAGAAGAGAAGAGGCGAAAATATCCAGAAGAGGCTTCTTCGACGCCTCGAAATCGAGCAGATGCGTGAGAGCATGCAAGAAGTACGACCGTCAGGCGCCGTCAGATTGTTCTCAATTCCACGACCTGATGGACTTACGCCTTCAATGCATTCCATTCCCGGAAGTCAAGCTAGCCTTGGGGGTTTCGATATGGGCGGTGCATCAATGCGTCGCCCTTCCACTGGTGGGGTTGGCCCTCGCCGATTGAAGCGCTTCCATTTTCCTATCTCTTTGATGGGGCCGTATGCAATGTTGATGAGCCCAGGCCAAACATTCAACCCTGCAAACGGTACTTTCTCCACCAATGCAGGCCTCGCCACTATCACTAGGGGTAGACCTAGGGTCCGTCCATCCCCGGTGATGTGGATGCTAATGTGCCCAAGCCAATCCTTTAACCCAGGAAACGGAACCTTTTCTACCAACGCAGGGCTCTCTGCCCCTAGACCCACTTACCCCCGTACGGCACACAGACCGGATCCTCATTTGCCGCATTCACTTGATGATCTATTTGACCAAGCTGGTAGACGCAATGTGGGAATGGCCGGGGAGTCAGACCCGCGCTCGAGGAAGTTCATCCGAGACACCAATGCGATCCTGCGATGGGAGCTGCAAAACGAAAGGCTTCTTCAGCAGCAGAGAAGCGAGGATCTGCACTATATCAACCAGACGATCCATGATTCCGATACCTTTAAAAGTGCTCCAATCGAGGGTGGTATTCAGTTCATTCCCGGGGTCGCACCCTATCCGAGCTCTCGCAGGCGGAGACGACCGCGGCATGAGCGCCGTTCTGGTGATTTTGTCTATGAAGACCATCCTCCGTTCCCGCCGCGACCTGCAAGTCCGACGTTGATGAATGAGCTGTCCATGGATTATTATAATTATCCTATCGCCCCTGCTGCGCCCCAGCAACGCCGTCTAGAGAAATTGAATGACATGATGGCTACTGGGGCTGAATCTTCTGCGTTACAGAATCGACCACTGGCCCGTCGCACTCGTGCTACTGGGTCTGTGTCTCATTCAATGTATCAGAACCTCATGATGGCGATTGTGGTTGTGCGTGCACTAGCTGGAGGTGCCGACGGTAGGATGGTCGACTGGATTTTGGTGGGATGCTGCTTCCCAGAGGAAGACCCGAAGGTTGTCCAGGATAGGGGAAAAGCGTTACTGGCTAAAAATCGCCTTCAAATAGCGAAAATGCAGGGCGACTTTCAAGAGCGATTCATCGAAGCATACGCGAATGAAGAAGTCCCTGCTATCAACTACGATGATCTGGAAGTGTATGACTGGAATGCTGTTATTGAGTGGGCTAACGCCAACTTGGACGTCCCTAAGTCACATACCACCCCCGATTTGCCTGCCACGCGAGGCCAGTTCAATGATATCTTCGAGCTCCGCGAAGAACCGCTGATGTCCATGGATGAGTATTACCAGACCCACAGCGTGACGCTTAACCGCAAAAAATTGCTACTATCCAACGTCGCGTTCGCAGCGCCCCTACCCTCAAACCCAAGCAAGCAGCGTTCTAATCGACACATGGAACTTTCCCAATTCGAGACCGTCAAAACATTTGTCCGGGCAAACATCCTCACCCCGGCAGAAGTATACCGCGCTGCCGACGCAAAGGCTGCCCTTGAGTATCTCGACCACAATATTCTAAGCAACGCACTCCAAGCCCTAGTAACAGAGCGCGTCATTTCACAAAGCAACAAAGGCCGCATCCTCCCCGGACGCAACTACGACATCACCGACCACTTCATCTACACTCTAAGCAAACGGCGTGCGATCGAATCTACCGAGCTTCGACGCGCATCCAAATTCAAAACCGACACCCTCGACCCCGCATTCACCAGCCAAGGCTTCTACAGCGTCCCGTTCAATGCCGAAGACGGCGAAATCCTAGCCATGATCAACCTCTTCGCCTCAGGCCGGGTCACAATGGCTCCACGCCACCCCCCAAGAGACAAATTCGGTCTGACGGAGGGCGGATACCTCACGCGGATGATGAACAAAGACAAACTCCGCTTCCCTGTTGATCTGTACCCCGTGGAAGGGAAATACATTGCCGGAAACCCTATCTCCGAGAGGACATCAGCAATCCCACCCCCTTGTCCACCGCGCTTCCCGCTCAATGAGACATTGTCCCTCCCTGAGAAATTCCCGCTATGGTTCGATATTCATGGTGGGTTTATCTCTGTTCTCTGGGACCTTGCGGTCTCGGCTACATTGAGTAATGTTGCTGTGAGGCCGGGGATTACGGCTGAGAGGATCGCGGGAATGATCAAACCGACTATGGGCGCCTGGGAGGTCCGCATGGTGTTGGATTGGCTAGTTCAAGTTGGGGTGATGAAGAAGAGAAGGGGTGATGATGGTGATGAAGAGCCTTCTTGGTCTGTTATGGATTGGTGGTGGATGGCTTTGTCTTGAGACTTTTTGGTGTAGTATATCTTGTACAGTATTGTTGTTGAAGGTTCAGCTGAGCCAACGAGGATGTATAATTAAGCTTTTGTATTTGCCCACCCGGGAGTTGTCTGAATAAAATAGACAAAGTTCTATATACATGACTATATCTAGCTATAGCTACCCAGTATCATATAGAAGAAACAAAAAACATAAGTACTAGTAATATCCTTGACCCCGCACGTGCCGATATTGGGTATATATGCATCCATAGACTGACTGACTGTCCTGTCCTGTTTCGTTCAGCCCAGCCCAGTCCAGTCATATGGCAATAATATCCAAACAAAAAGCAAGCCCACCCCGGTTTATGTAAAGCCACACGCCAAACCAAGCCACGAATGCGACCAACACCGAAACTTCTGTGACAAATAAGGTTACCTGCTTGAGAAAGCAGCTAAACAGAAGGGGATATATGCCTAAGGAGGCTATATCGAACAAAGAAAGCAAAACCAGCAGAACAATAACAACCGGACTACCGACGCTAATAGAAAGCAAACAAGCAGGATAAGGACCAAATCGTGATCCAACCAATGGTGTAAAGAGCCTGACGCCTATGTATATACCCTACCCCTTTGTTTTGGGGGTATTTGACTGAGGATGTTGAATGAAGGGGTGCGGTGTGAGAGATAATTATAAGGGCGGATAGAAAGTGATGAGGTTGTGATGGTTTGTTTAGTGATTAATCACTTTCGACCAGGTATCAGCTTGCGGCCAAAGTTGCGAATCGTCGACTTGGAGCTATAGTTGGTAATTATGGTTAGTTACTGGGTGACCCATGGGTTTGAGAGTAGTCATGCTCACCTATCTTCCGAGTCCCCTATTTTCCGTGCCGTTTCAGAGCGCGTAATGGTGGTATGAGATGTCATAGGCCGGGTGGGAGGGTTGACGAGGCGTCGGGATTGCTATAACCGGTTAAAATTCGACACACAAACCCAGATTAAAAAAGGAAAGAAAAAAAAAAATCAACTTACTTCCCAGCGAGCGTCGACGTCAACTTCACTCGCAGAGCGTGAATCGAGGAACAACCCACTCTGATCTTGGCCGTTATACATACTAGACCCTAGAGAATTCGATCGCCCGAGAGGAGAAGAGCGATGGGACTGCGATTCCGAGTTATACCCGCTGCTCGAGTCCGCACTGACCATGCTAGGACTGTGGCCGTTTTCAGTGGATGGGGCTGGGTTGTCTTGGTTATTAAGGACCTGCGAC
Organism: Aspergillus puulaauensis; assembly: GCF_016861865.1. Taxonomy (NCBI): domain Eukaryota; kingdom Fungi; phylum Ascomycota; class Eurotiomycetes; order Eurotiales; family Aspergillaceae; genus Aspergillus; species Aspergillus puulaauensis. Next base: position 921,159 of record NC_054858.1, read on the forward strand.
GAAGTCGCAAGCTCGCGATAGCGTTTCAGTTGCTGTTTAGAGGGGCGGTGGTGGGAGAATTTGTTGCCTAGAATGGCAGGCGTGTGGGAGATGAGGGCCTTAATGACGTCTTTCTTGAGTCGCAATGCCAGGTCGAGGTTGGACCACGTCTTATTGCGGTACTCGAGGATGGGAAGTCTGAAGACGAAGTCGTGCAGATCCTCAATATTATGCTCTGCTCTACCCTTGTAGCTGACGCAAAGAACCACGTCCTGGACCCTGACGTGAGCGAGCGTCATGTAGTTCGACGCACGAGCCATCATCTGGGCAAAGTCATCAACACCCTTCTTGCCTCCTTTCCCGCTCCTGTGGCCCATAATGCCCAAGCCGAATTTCCTGCTCTTTTCGTCGTTCGCGTTGACACTGGTGGTTGAGAACGAAGTTGCCTGCCGTGACAGAACCTTGAGGCTATCTGTCGACTTTTTCTTCATCAGTGTATTAGAGGGCCGGGTCTGAGGCCGATTATCCTTATCCTTGTGAATAGGCGTCATTGAGAGACCCTTGAGTTGCGTAGGGCGGCGTTCAATGCGTGGATTTTCGGACAACGACAACGTAGGTTGGAGCCTCAGCTCGAGTGGACTAGGTCCCTTTGCCGTATCATCCCCAGACGCATCGCTGTGTTCGGGGAAGCTAGCGGTAGAAACTGCGGGTGATCCCTCTTCGGAATCGGAATCTTCCAAAGGCTTGACGTTCTTGATCATAAAGGGCGAGAAACCACCGTTCTCAAAGGCGTTCGAGCCGACATTAGGGAACATGTACTCGAATACCCTCTGTCCAAGCTCATGTTCCAGCTGGATCTTCAATGGGAACAACGAGACTTCGAAATCATCCACAACAGGAATTCCAGCAACAGCCTCGAGCATGTGCCACTTCACCTTGATCATGCAGTCATCCGGGCCCTCGAGGCGGCGAGATTGGTCAAGATAAGGGACGATGATCTGTGGATACACGGCATCGGGTAAGAGGTTCAAACCGTATATCCGTTCAACGGCAACCTGGTTATGGTTTGAGCCATCGCTATTATCAGTGCGGTCGTATTCTGCATTGCGCAACTGGAATTCGACCAGAGGCTCCGACTCATCCTTCATCAAATGCCAAACGATCTCAGTGGCAGAGATATTCCAGCGCAGGAGACCCGTGGTATTTGACGTTGTGGGCTCGACTTTCCGTTGCGAAGTAGTGATCGCCTTCATCAAGAAGAACAGCTCATCCTCACAACGCGAAATATCTCTCTCCAGGATCAAGCGATCCTCCCAACCGTGCTTGTCTAGGTACTTGGCATGGATTTGGAAGTGGTCTTTGATCTCTTCTAGTTGTCGAATACGAGACTGCAGTTTGTAAACCATCTCTGGAGCGCCTCTTAGATCACTGAAATCAGAAGTAAGCATGATCCTTTCAAGGCGTTCGCTCCGAACCTTCTCAAGAGGTTCACTGTAGAGAAGGAGATCGAGGACGATGATGTAAAGCGTGTAATACTCGGCAGAGTCACAAATCGCGCGGAACTGGGGGAAATCAACGCTGATACTGTCCATTCGAGTTTCTTGGCCATCAGGATGTCCTCCTTCCTGATCTGGCTGGCCCTTGGCTACCTCGTCATTATACTTCAGACGAAGGTTGTTGTACTTGTCATATCGCAAGCTGGCAGAAGTTTTCTGGATGATCCTTGAGAAGCCGAAAGGATTAAGCTCGAAATCAAACATAGCCTCAAGAGTAAGCCAAGGCGGCCATGCAGACCCCGGGGCATTCCCGTATTTGTTCCCGGCGTAAAACTGCAAATACGTCATGAGATTCTTCTGCGCTGCAACAAAGAATTGAGCACCGTCCATGTTGAGGGTGAAACGGCGCTGAACGAGACCGCTAATATCATCGAAGACGCGTTCTTTGTCCATGATAGACACAACCTCGAGTTGCATGCCCTTTGCAGCAACAAGGATCACCGACTTGTGGTTCTTCTCGCTCTGTAGCTGGATTTGAGGCGCAATAAGTCGTAGATAATAACTATTCTGCGCAGTGAACTCGGGAGATATGCTTTGGCTAGAATCAGCCCTGACGGTTGCTGGATCTTTCTTGCCAGAGGCAGAGTCGGAGCGATCTTGCTCCTCGGCGTTGACGAAGCGCTTGGCATCGTGGAGCAGCTGCTCGATGCGGTCTTCCACGTCTGATTCATCGTCATTGTTGTCGTTAACATTGGTAGAAGGCCTTCTTGACGAGCTCTTGAACATCTTGGAATAACTTCCTTGATTCTTGCTCTGTTCTTCAACGATATCCAAGATAAACTTGACAGCCCTCCGAGACATGTAATACACAAACCCACGTCTTTGGCTGACTTGGTGGATATAACGGAGTATGATGTTCCTTAGCGAGTTGTTCCACTTCAGTTGTACGCTGTGGATCATAAACCGGTTGTTGAAATCGCTGTTCACATCATCATGGGCAGACGAATAAAATGCATCAAAGTCCGTTTCTCTGCTCTCGCTCGCCGAGTCTGAATCGGCAGCTTCATTCTGGTTGACATCTGGGCCTCTGGTGCTCCGTAAAAGCTGTTTCTCCAGTCGCTGAAGCCCCGCAGTCAGAAAAGCGCGCCTCCGAGCCAGCGATGCCGCCTGCCGGATATATTCGCCGTGCTGGACTTTCAGTCGCTCATTGTTATCAATTTCCTTTGCCATCTGCAGCTCCTGCTCACCAATGGCGCGGCTAAATTCTTGCATTTTGGATTCCACCGTAGCGAGCCGGTCTTTGATAAGCTCTATCTGTACCCGGCGGGGTTCGTTTCTTTCAGACATAACGCACGCGTGAGTGTCTTCATGCCCGAAGCTGGAATACCCAGGTTGACCAGGAGCAACTTCCCGGTGGTCTGTCTGTCTGAAGTATGTGAAGCGAGGAGTAAAGGCTAGTGGCAGAATCTTAGTTCGAGGGTTAGACTCCTGCGGGAGGATCCAATCAAGCTCGACAAAGTCATCCATGTCAACCCAGTCGAGATTATGATCAGGGATCGTGAAGCGTGAAAGGTCAGCTGGTGCAACTGGTTGCTGGAAGGAAGATAAAATGTCATCCCGCTTCCTTTCGATATCATCGAGATTAGTTCCTTCGATGCTTGCCGAAACGGCTCTAAAGTCTGCAGCCTGCAAGTCCAACTCTGCTTTGTAAATCCGGATAGCACTAGCCTGGGGTTGTCTCAGCCGTCCTTTGGATGGGACCTTGATTTGTTCGCGTCGTTGATGCACATCCAACTTCAAGCTGTCTAGTCGAACCTTTAATCCGGTAGCTGTGACGACATCTTCCGCATAATCTTCGGAGTCCTTATGCTTGTAGATGTGGGCGACAAATAAAGGAGCTAGAAGCAACTTATACTTGACAGTAGCCAAATGCCGATTAAACTTCTTGTTCGTTTTCGTGATCCCGGGCCACAGCCGTCCCTGGCGAACAGGCAATGACATAACGCCAGAGAAAAGCGACCACCAGCTGTAGAAATGAGTAAAGAAGCGCGGGGTCAAATGAACAGTGTTGTAACTCGAAGTTGGTTTCTCAAAATCAGCAGCCCAGTTCTTGCTGTCCGGCGCAATAATGGCCACCGAAAGATGGATGTGATTGCTTCGGAACCCCCGATAAGCATCGTAATCCTTGCGTTGCTCTGCATCGACGTAGAGAGGGTTCCGGAGGACTACATCGTAGTGAGGCCTAAACTCCATCGACCGCTCATGATCGTTGACATTGCGCTCGAAAACCAAGCCAGCCCCCCATTTCACGTCGCCCGATAACTTCATGATGACCTTCTTGAAGTGAGCTGCATTCTTAAGGTCGCTCGACGTTGAGATCGATTCGAGATCATCAGGTGTTGCCTCGGCCATGTAACGGGCCTCATGACTGTAATCGGGAATTGCCAGGACATATTCTCCACTAGTAACACTCATGAATTCCATCGGATCATCACTAGTATGGATGTTCCACTGGACGTCCTTGCGCCAGCACATGACGAACCCGCAGCCAAATCCGGTTACAACGTACGGATCGCGAGAGCCCTTCATGCGGAAATGAACATCACCATCTTCCTTCCACTTGACTCGAATCCTGGAATGGAAACTGAGTCTGATCTTGTCCCAGAATCCAACTCGGTCTGACGGGTCGATTTCCACCTTGGTGAAACCCTCAATGATCTTCATCATGTCCTGAATAACAGGCTGGTATGACATGCCCCAAGATATGCTTGTGGGAAGATTCGTGTTGATCTCGATGACAGGATCTGAATAGGTCTTCACGGGACTAACAGATCTCCACACATCAAGAATGAACGGTGGGCTTGTCGTCCCATCGGGCAGCTCGGACGAAGGAACAAGCTCCACTTTCACCTGCCTCGATGACTTATAATCACGGTACTCTTCGGCGATAACAAAGTTGGTTCGGAGCGACCAACTTGGCAGTCGAGGTGATTGTCCGGGCCGTAGCGCCGGTATGTGCAGGAAATCCAAGGGGTAGTCTCTCAGATTGACACGAGCCTCACCCATGTCTAACTGGATACTCATCGGAATCAGCAGTGCATACTTGGTAGACATGGGCATGCCTTTCCCAATATCATGAAGGAACTGCGGATAGTTTTCATAAGGAAACGTCGGTTTATCGATAGTCAGATTCACGTCGCTAATCAAAGCAGCCATGAGAGCGGGCCTGTTCGGTATTCCGAGCACAGTCTCGGTTTCCACCACATCTTCAGGGGGCTCATCGGCTCCTGAAAATAGGTTTCGGACCTCCCTGATGGACGAACCCTGGAACTGCATCGCGGCGTCGATCTTAGACTTCCAACTTCGCGCATTGTACTGCTGGAGGCGGTACCGAGCGTTCTCCACGGACACCTTGGCGTCGCAAGAGAGGCAGGAGATCCCCTCAGTATCGTACCTGAATTTCTGGCCACGTCCACGCTTCTCGTCGGATGCATCGTCCCTTGGTTTCGCATCGGCACTTTTGCTCCTGCGCGTATCCGAACTGACTCGCTCACTGCGTAGCGTTCGGTGACTAGATCGAGTACGTAGCCTGGAAGAGGTCCGTCGTTGATCTGATTCCCTAAGCTTCTGCACCTTGAGGTCAAACGCATCCTCTCTAGCTCGTCGTTGGCGCTGTTCAATAAGACCGGCTCGATATATGCACCCAAGCTTCCATTCAAAAGCATCGTCCTCCAACTCAAATAAGAGTGCTTTGCTCCGAAAGGAGATCTTTGGCACCTTCTTTGGCTCTTCTGGTCCTCTTGTCGACGTAAATTCTGTAGAGTGGGTCTTTTGGCGCTGATGTAGTTGCTTAAGCGCCTTGGAGGTGTTGATCACATTGTCAAAAATGCGATGCATGATCATATGGTGGGGAACACCTATTCTTATGAAGTCGGTCCAGATATCGATCGAGTTATCTTCCACCAGGTTCTTGCCCTGCTTCAATTTCATTTTCCGCAAATCCAGACGGGCGTTGTTCATGCTGACAATCCTTGCCCAAACGCCTTTAAGTTTGGGTGCTTCGGCATGTAGTCGGATCAGATGGGCTCGAATAAATGGGGTTGAATGGCGATGATAGCCGGCAGTAACACCATAGATCTGAAGCAGCATTGGTGGGTCTGCCGGCATGAAGGTCTTGAGTTGGATTGCGGTAGCCTTCACATCTACCGTAATAAGCTCATTCCTCTGCATGGTAGGGAGGGGAGAGGAAGGAGGCTGGATATCGTTCCCATTCTTTTGGGATGACGAGTCTGCTTGCTTCAAGAATGCTCCCTGAAGCACGGATAAGGCAACACTGAGGCAATAGTATCGGTAAAGCGAGTATTGGAGATAAACGCCCTTGATTACGGAGTTAATATTGAATAGCGGCCCCAGACGGTCACTTGATGTGCTGAGTGCCACCTCAAATCTTGGGAGCGACATGAATGGCTCGGACTCTAGATAGTCTTCGGATTCAATGACAAAACCCTCGAAGCCTCGAGCGTGGAAAGCCAGCCGCCTGCCGTCTGCAGCCCTTGCTCTAGTTTGTTTGGGGGGAGACGTTGGGGTAAACCTGAATGGAGACTCGTCGCCAATTGTGGAGTGACTGGGGGTTCGTCGCCGTACCATACTCACCACATTTGGCTCTGTCTTCTGGGCTCGGTAATCAGCTGTCCATGACTGAAGTTGCAACGAGACGCCCCGCGTCGCATTCGATACACTTTCATCAACCCCAGCAATCTCCAGGCTGAACCCAGTCGCCTCAAATTGAAACCGGAGCAACCAAGGTGGAACGCGTCTGAGTATACTAGGCTTCGGCTCTTCAGCCGCGAACGAGTATCTCTTCTTTGGTCGCATTTGAGCGCGGAATTGCTCGACGACCTGCTGTATCCCACGGTTGACCTCCCAGTTGACCATATGGGCTGAGAATGTATTCAAAGTGCCGGAGACCATAACGCATACCTCTGGTGACGCGCTAAGATGGAATTTTAATTCCATATTGTCCGTCGTTAGGAGATTGTGTTTGATTCCAGAGGGCGTCTGGTAGTAAAATTTATGGGACGCAACCCGATAGATAGATGATAGGGAGTAGTGGGCGCCGCCCTCGGAAGAGTGTGAAGATTCAACGTCAACGGAAATTGAGGAAATTGAGGAGATAAGAAGGTTGTAGTCATTTTCACCGCTGGGAGGCGAGTCCGGAATGGGAAGAACAAACCGAACAACCGGTTCATGGACAGATAGTTTGATATTCGCCTTGGGAAGTAGGCGAGAAATCAGTTGGCCCTTCGCCCTTTTCTTGCCCCGAGAGCTCGATGCCTTGTGTTGAGCCAAGCCCAAAAGTCGCGAGACATGGCGGGGCTCGAGGTCAAGGGCAGGAGAAGTGACAACCAAATTGGCGAAAAGGATGTTGGTATTCCGCTCTTCCGCATTGAACCCATCATATGAGCTGATCGTTTTAGATGGTAGTGTAGTTTTGATAGTCGTAGTGGCCATGGGGATATACAGAATATTGTCCGTTTCTCCTGAGCTGTCGTCTAAACTGACGGAAAGAGATATAGCCGCAAGAAGTGCTTGGTGAGCAATGTCGTTGCGCTGGAAGTACATACGATGCGCCGGGCTCGTCTGGTCCATCCGGTGGAGGTCAACGCCAATTTCGTGGGAGACAACATTAAGGTAAACAGTATTTTGGTCGGAGGACGGTGACTGGACTGCTCGAGATAGCCTGAAAAAGCTCAGTGCTACCTGGATCTCCTGGATTCCACGCAGAAGAGAGCCCGCAAACTCCTTGGAGGCAGTCACTGTCCTGACAATTGACTCATCTGTGCTACCCGGCTTCTCCAGCTCTTCCACATAATCGGCGAAGGAGACTTCCTCGTCGGGTTCCGCAATGTCGACTGGAATAGGCGGTCTTCGGGATCGCTTGACCCGCTGCGCTAGGAGCATCAAGTCATCATACGGAATATGCATCCTCCCGATTTTGAAAGCGACCGACGCATCTCTCAGGCCATCAAGGCCCTTCTGCAAAATTCCGTGTATGTTCACTCCAACATGATCCAGAAGTTCAACAGGCTCATTGCCCTCAACAGCAAGCTGGACGTTGTTCACATTCAAGATCCATTCAGCAGGGCTCTGTTCACCAGACTCGCCCTTCTTCCGACGAAAGACCTTGCCTCGATCCACCATCTTGCGTCTCGTATCCACCGCCAATGACAATGTGCCGACCTGAACCTGCCCGGCCTCGAGAAAATTGACCGTAGTATTGACGGCGACAATATCCACCAACCGCAACCAATGGACCTTCCGGTGTATGCGCTTCACCCGCTCCTTGATGCGATTGAGCGCAATCCATGTCTTATTTTTGCGAGCGTCCGCTCCGTCACCTTCCGCATCCTGTTGTTGAAGTGGCTCGTCCTCGGACGGGCTCTGGGGATCGTCGGTCTCCGATTTGCCCGCCAAATTGTTCCTTTTCGCTGCGGCCGACGGGTCGAGCGTCACCTTCAAGTCTGTAAGTCGCAGGCTCAGCCATGTCGGTTGGGCGAACGAGGGCGGATGCAAGGAGAGTCCGAGTCCGCGGAGTTCAATCTGCACCCCCTCCTTTGGGACGTACGCAATGCGGCGCAGCGAGAAGTAACCTATCCGCTGGATCGAGATTCCGGTCGCGATGCGGACGATGGCGAATATGAGGAAGGAGGAGAGGTATAGGAGGAGGAAACCGACGAGGACGGTTGTCGGGTTGAATAGTGTCATCGTAGTTCGCTATCAGCGGAACCGGTCTGCTGTAGGGAGTAGGAAGGCTTCGGGGGAGGAACCATGGAGAGCGACCGAGGTGACGATTGTTACGAGACCCTAGACAAGACTCAGGATAGGCTTTATACACCCGACGTCACTCTAGAACATCCCGGTCAAGATGGTGCGGGACTTCGAGGACAAGTCTCAATTAGGAGAACTTGGCAGCTTCGGGAGCAGAGTCGCAAGGGAAACCGGACGGCCGTGAGGCATTCATACTTCGAACAGGATTAAACAATTAAACGGTAAAAGGCGAAAAACGAAGAGAAGAACAGGGTGGGAGTGGGAAGAGGAGCGTGGTTCACGTTCACAGGTCTGGATGGGGCCGGGAAAGGGAGAGCCGGAGATAAGTGGAAGTGACCAGATTCTCAGTCAGAGCCAGTTCGCCGCCAGGGCTGAACGTCCAGAGCTTAGACTTGGAGCCGCCACGCCGCCCGAACCATCGAGTGCTCTGAAGCAAAGGGACGAATCAGGCTCCCCGTCGAACGGACCCGTAATCATGCACAAGCCTGTTTGTGCCGATTAATTATTTGCATCCTTTGATTGACGGGGTTAACTGGATGCGGAAAAACGTCGCCCACTTGGCGGAACTGCATGCAGATTGCCGATTTGGTAATTGTGCACTTGACAGTAATTATGATACGCTATCTATGGCAGCTAGTCCCGATACTGGAGTCTTCATCCTCTGGCGTCTGTAGTTAGTTGTGTTGGGGAAGAAAGAAAAACAAACGGATGATCAGAGGCGATCGGCAGTTGAGTCTGCTGCGTCCAGTGGTCCGCGTCGAACCGCCCGGCTGCTGCCGTGACTGCGAACCGGTTTACATCTCATACGAGATACTAAGTACTACTACGGAGAACAGGATAACTAGGATGTGGGAGAAACAATAGTAATTGCAATGAATAACGCAATCATCACGATTCCTGCACAGTCGACGCAGTCATGCCATCCAGCTTAGCCTTCTCAAGCTCCTCAATCTTGTCGTCAATCAGAGCAATCTCCGCCTCAATACTCAGCAACTTCTCGCCCAGAATCCCCCTGTACTCGTCATCGGAGAGCGACTTGAGCGGGACCCATTTCGACTCGGCCAAGCGGTCAAGGAACGGCTTGGACTGCATGTTCGCCTGCCCCAGCTGCCATCTATCAACAGCATTGTACGAGGCCTGTCCAGCATACCCCAGTAAAGAGAAAATAACCAGTCCGGGGACAAGCCGGCCACCTGATGGACATCCTTAGCCAGGAAGCACGGTATGATGATCAATCGACCATCCAAGAGAGACAAATTGAACTCACCCATCAACCTGGTCACAACACCACCAGAAATCCCACCAGAAACAGCGCTGGCATAGGTGCGCTGCTTGGGGGTCGCCTTATCCTCGTAGTAAACATTCAGGATATTGCCCCTCAACCCTAAAATAAACCTCCTGTCAAACTCAATAGTCCCCAAACTCAGGGGTAGAAAGGTACGCAAGACTGACACCAAAACGAGGTTCCACACGCAAACCAGTGGATACCATGGGAGATGGAATGTATGACAGGATGCGGCGATCGGATCACACCTGAAATGCCGCCGTAGACGAGGCCAGCAGAGCCTATGTGGCTGGTTAGAAAAAGAAATTCACTTCGTCAGTGATGTAGCTGGCCAAGACCAAACTGTGAAGAATGATCTCCTCTACAGGCGAAAATCTCGCCAGGGGAACTTGGGCAGATCTGACGCACCACTCAGGGCGCCCACTTTCAGTGAGGTCGCCAATGCATTGTATTCGGCATGAGGAGATGGGATACCACTCATCTTGCGAATTTATCCACGCCGCAACCCATTGGTGAGAGTTATCGTGAGTCTGAACTGATGTCAGTCATTCACTTGGCTGGTCGGCGGTGCACGTGATTATCTCATGCAGTCATAACCCTTAGGTAATCTGGAACATAACCTGCATAATATCTTGAGGTCTACAAGTAACCCAGCAAAACTTACACAAACCAGCTTCCCAACTTGTAGATAGAAGTAAGAATTTGCTGGCGCCGGCATCGAGGACTTTCTTTACCAAGTCAGCGTATCCATTGGCTGCAAATTCCAGTGCTGAACTCCGTGAGCATCCTTGTCGGATGTTATACCGGCATAGAAAGATACCAGGCTGCTACCAGTAGGGACTTCCGTCGCGCAAGACTTATGAAACAATGGTGTAAAAATGCAGCAAATAAATAGATAGCTTGAACTTTAAATTTCAAAATTATATGCTGCAAATTTGAAGTTTCAGAAATTGATTGAAGAGCGAAGGTGGACATCGCATGGGGAAGAAAGTACCACCACACTCTCAGCATAGTCCTATACTGTATATTCTGCAAACACTCCAGTCTATCCCAAGCCATGCTTCATAATTCACAGCCAAACCAGGTCTGCCAGTCGTTACTGCTTTAAGCTCTGGAACTCCACATGGTCCCAGCGACAGGGAACCCCGCACGATCAACTTGGTCGAAACCATGACGATATCCTCGACATTCCACCTCACTACTCTGTACATCCCCAAGGAGATACCTCAATTATGCCCAACACCAAGACCGTCCGCGTTCCGCATCTCGGTGGCATCGATGCCGCCTATCAGATGCCCAGGCCGTATGACAGCTCCAAGCCGACTGTGGTGCTGGTCAACTCCTTTACCACCTCTTCGGAACTGTACCGCGCCCAGTACAATGACAAGAGTCTGGCGGATATTAATCTTCTATCCATTGAGCTTCTTGGACACGGCCAGACGCGGACATCGCGCGAACACTGGACCTATTGGGACACCGCCGAGATGAACCTCCAGGTCCTGGATGCACTCGGTATCAAGAAAGCATTCGTTCTAGGAACCAGTCAAGGCGGATGGATCACCGTGATGATGGCGCTTCTGCAGCCTGAGAGGGTACTTTCCGTCGATAAAATCTTTACATAGTGTAATCGTTAGCTGAAGTAAATGAACAGATCCTCGGTATAATACCTCTCGGAACCTCTCTGGACTCGGAAACCCAGAAAACAAGACAGCTAGGATGCTGGGACGGGCCTAGCCTCCTCAGCCCTTTCGTCAATGCGTGGACAACCAACCAGCCAGCCCCAGGGTTCGAGCCATCTGATGCCTTCTGTGACGCTATTATCGCAGCAGGCTTCAACAACTGCTCGGCCGAGTTGCACGATTTCTGGAGCGCAGCCATTAAAGGGAATTACCAGGGCGATGAGGGCCGTCGCCGGATCCGCATGGCGACTATCAACTTGGCTGAACGTGGTGGACTGCTTTTGAGACTGTCGGATGTGCGGTGCCCTGTGCTGTGGTTGCATGTATGTTCAGTCAATACCACTAACAATAAATAGAACGGCGGCTGACTATCATTCAGGGAACTGCAGATGCGGTTTATACCGTGGCAAATGCCAAAGAGCAGATCGAGCTGTTCACTCAGTCGCCGGATGCAAAGCTGGTGGTTGTCGAGGATGGTGCGCATTTCCTCAGTTGCACCCATCCTGAGGCTGTAGACAATGCTCTATTGGAGTTTGTGAATAAGTATAAGTGATCGGGGGCTTTGATAGCACGTTAATTCAGGTTCCTATATTACTACTTTACTAGGGCTTCCACTCAGCCTTACCAACGAGAATTCAAGCGAGATTCCAATTCCACCTGTTGCGAGATGCCATCATCGCGCGAATAAATGGCATATTTACTCCTTTTGAATAGAAATATATATTGGTTCTATGAATAAGATTATACGAACACCCTTCATCTCTTAGCCTGTTCTTATAGAAAATCACCAACACCACCACCTCCATACCCTACAACCTGGACAAACCCTCCTGAATCTCCAACCCCCCTTCTCACAACAACAACCCTCCAAAATATAACAAGAAGAAATGCAATCCTGCGACATCTGCCGAAAACGCAAAGTCAAGTGTGACCGCCGCACCCCCTGCGCGCGCTGCCGTCGTCTCCGCCAACCATGCACATACACCGACATCCTGCGCAAGAAGGGCCCCAAGTTCGTACACAGCTATCCCAGTCTCTATTCATTTGGTGCTGCGCCTTATAACAATAACACGAGCACCCCGACCTCGAGTGAGACGTTGGCGTCTGCTTCGGGTTCGAATGAGGCGCTGCCGCTTTTGAGGGGGGGGTTGGCGTTGGGGTTGGATTTTGATATGGGGATGGGGATGGGAGTTGGTATCGATATGCAGGGATTTACAGGTGGTGCATCTGAGGCGATGGCAGGGACTGGGACGACATCTGAGCTAGGCGATGAGTTGGAACTAGAGCTGGATTTTGGGGATGCTTCTCCAGTCCAACAACAGCAACTTCAGCAGGACCTGGATATGGGAAGGAGATTGGAAATCGGTCCTAATTCCGAAGCAAGTTCGATCACGAGTATGGAGCGTGCCTTGTCTCTCTACGCTGTGAAGCTATACCCGCTTTTCCCCGTTGTTGACGTCCGCGAGCTGCGAGTGGGGTTTCGATTAGGGCATGGGTGGAATAACGGGTATGGTTCGGGTCGATACGCGCTACTGTGTTCGATGTGTGCTGCGGTCTATGCGTATCTGGGCTTCGATTCAAGCTCGTCGAGACAGGAGTTAGGGCATGGACATGAGCATGTGTGCGAGAGATATCTTCGTGGTGCGCTGAGGGCCCGATCTCAATTTGATATCAGCCAGAGCCACACTTACAGACGAGAACGTCAAAACGACTGTGGAAGAAAAGACAAAATGTTGAGCTCTTTCTTCCTATTCCTGACATATTGGTTCCTCCGCCGGGAAAGACATGCTTGGTGGTACCTCCGTGAATGTATTTCGCTGCTCTTCTCCCTCCGCATGCATCGCGAAGACGAGTATGAAAAGCTTGAACCGCGAGTGGCCGAGAATATGCGAATCATTTTCTGGGCAGTGTTTGTTGTAGAGCGGTACGTGCTTCACGGTTAGTTCGAGGATGAGCTAACAACAACGTAGGACGTTCTGTTTACTCCACGACAAGCCGATAACCCTTCGTGCATGGATAGATCTTCCAGGTCAACCGAGTGTCGATAAAGATGGTGTCATTACCGGCTTCGTACGTCTGGTGACTCTACTCCATGGAGTGAGAGTTGATCTGTCTGGATGTTGGACAGCAGATGGATTTGTGACACCTATTACTCTCAGCCTCGCCACTCCAGAAACACATGGCCATGAAGACGCGGAAGCAGGGATACCGAGCCAGAGAGTTGAATTAGCGGTGACGAGAGAGTGGTTGCGAGCAAAGATTTGGAAACTGGGAATCCCTGGGCAGCGGTCGTCCTCGGAATTTGTGGCGTCCAAAGAAAATCCATACTGGCAGCTCGATGAGCCGTTGTCTATCGGAAGGGATATCCTCGGAGAATTGCAGGGCTTGTCAAGCGTTCTGCAAGATAACTGGAGCGGGATACTGGTATGTGGGCTGGTCAGGAGACAGGAGCATTAGGCTGACCAGTGTAGGACCAGAAGCTGAGCGACATCTGCGAGCGCTTGTACGACATCCAGCCAGTCATGCAGACCAGAGGACGATCTGGGGAATCCGATCGAGATCAGATCCTTAAAGGGCTTCTGGAAGTCATGGCAAAGGTTGGCGGGCGTAGTGCTTACTTACTGGGCCATCCCTGTCAGAGTAGTTAGCCAACAAGACGTTTAGAAGCTGGCCACCGGAGATTAACATAACTTTATCATTCCAATTTCTCATTAGTATTGGTAGTTGGTGGCGTTCCCCGCCTCGTCCCCAGACTATCATAGCGGAATAGGGCAATAATCCCCCAGATATAAGCCCCAGTTCCAGCGAGAATTTCAGCGAGACTATAGAATGCAAAACGGCCAATACCCATGCCATGCAATTCTCCTTCTCCTCTCCTCTTGGCCAGTTTAGTCCGTTCGGGGTCTAGGTTTCTCGCATGCCTTATCAAGGCCCGGCTCTCCTTAACACTACCGGCATCGACTATAGCGACACAGCAGAGGGACCAATGCAACGGGCCCAGATCCAGCAGCAAGGCCAGCTTATTTCCGCCTCTTACTGAGTTCCTGCACCGCGTATTCCAGGATAGGCTGAGAACAATATGGACGTTATGCATCGGGATAGCGGGTTCGATCTCGAACAGGCCCGCCGCGGAGCAGAGCAGGAGCACAGCTTAAGCCTGGTCCAGGGATTCAGGACGTATAGGAAAGCCGTGGGGTGGTCGATGCTATTTTCGCTTGCGATTGTTATGGAAGGGTACGACACCACCCTGATCCAGTCATTCTTTGCCTTCCCCGAATTCACGAGAAAGTACGGTGCGCCAGTGTATCGCGCCGACCTCGATGGCGTGGATCGGTATGAACTCTCTGCAGCCTGGCAGTCCGGTCTCAGCAACGGTGCATACGTCGGTGAAATATTCGGGCTGTTCATCACTGGTCTTGTCTCGGAGCGGATGTCGTATAGACGGATTATGGGAGCGGCGACGCTGGCCCTGGCGGCGGTTATCTTCATTTTGTTCTTCGCGCCGGACCTGCCGACGTTGCTTGCTGGGGAGATCTTGTGCGGCGTACCCTGGGGTGTGTTCCAGACGGTGACGACGGCCTATGCGGCCGAAGTATGCCCTGTTGCCCTCAGGGGGTATCTCACTACGTATGTGAACCTGTGCTGGGTGATAGGCCAGTTGATTGCCACGGGGGTGCTAAGAGCCTGTCTGCATCTCGAGGGCGAGTGGAGCTATCGCATCCCCTTTGCGTTGCAATGGGTATGGCTCCCCTTCATCCTGGTCTCTGTATGGTTTGGCCCTGAATCGCCGTGGTGGTTAGTGCGGCGAGGGCGAAACGACGAGGCCAGACAAGTGCTCGCTCGTCTGTATAGAGCCACTACCCCAGTCGACGAGAAGGAAGCAGATGTCGCCCTCGAAAATACCCTCGCACTCATGCTCTACACCTGCGAAATGGAAAAAGTCTCGTTGTCTTCGTCCACGTCCTTCCTCGACTGCTTCCGCTCCAAATCCAACCGCCGCCGTACAGAAATCACCTGTATCGCATGGGCCATCCAAGCCCTCTGCGGCTCCTCCTTCATGGGGTACTCGACATACTTCTACCAACAAGCCGGCCTGGATGTATCACAGTCCTTCAACATGTCATTAGGCCAATACGCGTTCGGCGTCGTAGGCACAATCCTCTCGTGGATAATGATGAGCCGGTTCGGGCGTCGCTCGCTATACGTGGGCGGGTTATTCGCATTGGCTCTGATTCTCTTCTCTGTGGGGTTTGCGTCGCTCTCAAATTCAACGGCTACAGGGTGGGCAATTGGGAGTCTTTTGCTTGTGTTTACGTTCGTGTATGACTGCACCATCGGGCCCGTGTGCTATTCTATTGTTGCGGAGATGCCGTCAACGCAGCTGCGTGCACGGACGATTGTGCTGGCGCGGAATGTCTATAATATGTTTATGATTGTCAATGGGGTGATTGTACCAAGGATGCTGAATCCCACGGCTTGGGACTGGAGAGGGAGGACGGGCTTTTTCTGGGCTGGTATTACGCTTGTGCTGTTTGTTTGGACGTATTTCAGGCTGCCCGAGTCCAAGGGGAGGACGTTCGCAGAGATGGATATCTTGTTTGAGAAAGGAATTGCGGCTAGGAAGTTCAAGGGTACGGTGGTTAGTATTGGCCAGGACTAGTATTTTCATTTAGGGTTGTTTGGCGATGTAGCCCTACTTGAAGCTATTCAGATCAACCCTCTGAGGGCCTGTCAGGGGCAGATTAGCAGGAATTGATCTAGCCCTCTCTGTGTCTCCAAGAATAGTGACCGATTCAATCAGTAAGTCCGTTTCGAACGTAAATATCCCATCAAACCTCAGTCGGCCATCCTCGTAGACGAATGCCACGTCGAGCATAGCCGGTTGATGCAACGACTCCCCATCATCCAGATACAACTCACCCGCAGCTCTGCCATCCAGCCCCGGTGCAATAATCAACCTGAAATCCTGTTTCCTCAGTTCCGTCGTGGTATTCGCACTTTTTGCCCTCACCGGGATGATGCTCCCCCCGCGCACATGAAGCGGGATATCCGTATACCCAACCCCAGTCAACCTCACCACTTCGCCCTTCCCCCTCACCGTATGCCCAGTATACCAATCATAAAAGACGTCGTCAGGAAAATAGACATCAACCTCCTTACTCCCCTCCTCAGTAACAGGGCTCACAAGCAGACCCCTCCCATAAAAGAACTGCAAATCCAACCCAAACGTCGCCTTATCAGCAGGGTACAAAAAGAACAGCGGCAGCAGGAACGGCTCCCCCGTCTCCGTCTGCCGGTGAAACGCCGTATACAGATAATCAAGCAGCTGGTACCGGATGGCAATAACCTTCCGCGCTGCCTCGGCCACGGATTCCCACCGGTAGAACTCCTGGCCGATCATCCCATACTCGTTGTGGTTGCGGTACAGCGGATTGAAGGCGCCCAGCATTGCCCAGCGCGCGCACAGCTGCTCGGTTGTGTTTCCGGTGAACCCGCAGGCGTCGCTGCCGACCATGGGAATTTGGAATAGGGATGCGAAGGAGAGCATTTGTGCAATCGAGATTCGGTACTTTTCCCAGCTGCTGACGGTGTCGCCGAACCTGGTGGGTTAGCTGGTTTACTGACGTGTATTGTTCCTAGCTTGCATACCAGTGAGCAACATGGGACCCTGCACCAGCAAAGGTGCTGCGTGTAATCACCAGTGGTCGTTTCTCTGGCCGTCTATGTAGCATGGCTTCTCGAGAAAGGGAGCTCATCACTGAATGGGCGCTGTTAGCGTTCATAGTTCGGTTGGAAAGGATAGAAATACGTGCTTGTCCCGTATAGATTGTGAGTGTCATATTCAGCGAGTCCATTTGCATGAATCAGATCTGTATTCATAGTCTTGTTGCTCAGCGAGCCAACTGCATTAGCAATCGTATACGGCGGATCGATCAACTCGCGGTCGCGAAGGCCGAGCCTGGTCCCATTTTTGATCGTCTGCCGACTCTGGCGGTAACTCCTAGTTGTCTGAGTATGTCTCTTATCTCTATTCCCAGACTTAAACCCCGCCGGGAATCCAGGGAGGCTGCTAGGGTTCGGTCTAACAGGCGGCGGATCAGGAGGCAAGTTATTCTCCTGTGCATATGCAACGGGATCCGAGCAGGGCCAGTCGCAAAAGTTCGCGGCCTCATTCATGTCAATCCATAGGGCATCTATATCTACTCCAGTCTCGGCGTCGAAGAACAGAGCAAACTCGTTGATCCAGTAGTCCGAAGCATTCGGATGGAACCAGTCGGGGAAGACAGTTGGGCCTGGCCAGACGGCGCCTGCAAGACATGGTCACTCTATGCACTATACATAATAAATCAAGGTGGGTACCTTTATACAATGAACCGTCCTGGTTCCGCATGAACACATTCCTCTGCAGGCCACGCTGGAACGCGGAATCGTTCGCATGAGCCACCGCGGGATCAACCATGACGATGTAATGCTGGTCGCGCTTATGGAGATAATCCACCAAGGCGCGCACCTTGTGAATAGGAAAGCGCTGCTGGTCTAGCGTGAAGACCTTGCGGTGATCCATGTAGTCGATATCAGTCCACATTGTCTCCAGGGGAATGCCGGCTCTGCTGTAGTTGTAGACAACCGCTGCAACTTCAAATATGTCCCGGTAGCCGTAGCGACATTGGTGGAACTGCCGGTATTAATTAGCATTCTGATAGCTCTTTCGAAAGGTGTCTTACCCCAAATCCCCAGTACGGCACCATAGCTGGTAATCCAGCAACCTCTGCGTACTGCACGCTCACGTCCAGTGGGCTAGGGCCGGCCAGGAAGTAGAAATCCAGGACGCCACCGAGAATATTATACTCCAGGAACTGGCTGCCATCGGCGTCCTTGTCAATCCTTATGTCCATCCCGTTCGAGTTCAACAGGAATACACCATGCGTCCCAGTCTCGCCGCGGTGGTCGAGATATAGCGGGTGCGTGCCGTAGAGATTAGTCCCCGCCGGAATCATATACGCGTCTCTGTTCCAAAGCGTCCGGGTATAATCTGTCGTATTCAGCCGGAAAGGATCACTGTGTTCTCCGAGTCCGTACAAATTTGGACTCGCTGGGAGAGAAGTGCGAACATGAACGTATTGTGATTCGAAGACTAGGTTGTGGCTGGACGAGCTAGAGTTGAATAGAGTCTCCCCGTTGCTAACCCGTGAGACAGAAAACGAGAATGGGTACTCTTCGAACGAGAACCTGATTTCTGGAGAGCTTTCCTCGTGGCGGCTCCTTTTCCTGGTGGCAGGCCTGGGGAATACCGACTCAGGCACCTGGTAGACGTTTTCATCGGCGTCGTAGATGATAACATGTAGCCTTGCGTCTGTATACACTGTCAGGGGCCTCAATACACCTTTCTATGCCTAGACTGGCTCACCCGCTTGGTATTCAACTTCCAGTTTCAAGTGCTTAATGTCAGTCCCGTAAACATTGCACGGTTCGCCAGCAAGCGTCAGATCCGCAGTCAAACCACGAGAGCTCTCTTCCACGTTTATAGCCCTATATCCGGGACACTTTCGCAACGACGACGGGGCCGACAATCCCTCCGCCAAAGCCAGGAGATGCCATAAGAAGAGAATTGCAATTGCCGCCATCCTCATGGATGAGCTCGACGAGACTTACACTCTAGGACCAGATCAGGCACATCTTCATATGCTTTATATAGAGACTCGGATCAACGGAAGAGAGCATCTCGCCCAAATTTCCGTCGCAATGTATCTCCTATTCCCCAACGGTTTTACGACCTTCAGGACACGACTGGGGCCACGCGGGTTTGGCAGTCGGTGCCTGGGTCAAGCATCTCTCGCGTGTCCCCAGTAATGTCTAGAGTAGAAAAGCTGAGCTTGGCCCGCGACTGGGATGTATTTCCGGTATCCTGGTAGCGCCTCGCGCCGACTCAAAGGACGAGAGAGTCATATTCCATTGGTTATGTTTCCTGAGATACCATGCAGCGAGAATTTCGGCGAGGAAGAACCGCATCTTGCTTACGCTCCTTACAGATGCCAGACGACTTGATTTGGGAAAGTCTTCATTCCACGGAACTAAGTACTTGAAAATAACCATACAATTGATTGAAAGGAACAGAAGAGCGGACATAATCAAGCAATTAAATCTATCAGAGTGCGCCGATGCCGGTCCTCCTGCTCTGCGAGCGCTGTCATCACCATTTGGTCAAATTTCGAACGCAGCGGATGAAAACTCCGCTGGATGGGCTGGAATTGTGGGTATATGAGACTCCAGGGCAAAGATATCAGCGGGAAATCCATAAGAAATCTCTTCCTGTCCAAGATCCTGAAGGTCACCAACCCCGGACCATGGAAGAAGGGATACAATACCAATGCCAACCTCAGGGAAAAGGGCAGAAAACTCAACATCTCTTTCGGTCATTTGCAAGATACCCTCTCTCATTTCATCTCCAGCACAGTCATGGTCTGGTTTATACCTCGAAGCCTCATCGTTCGCTTCGTGGGCGCCTTGTATTTCGTAAACAGCAAACGATTCTTCGAGATCTTGGAAGCCCTCATCGCATTCACTCTCCGATAAAGGTCTCCTTGGAGTCGGTGTAAAATCGATCTCTGCCATGCGAGTATGCAGCCTATCCAGCCTTTCAGACTTCGCTCCAGCGACGGCATCCAGTAAGTGCTCCAATGCTACTACTGCATGGTGGGGACCCCAGTCAGAGCCATCATATGGCGTGGATAAAGAAGGAACATATATAAGGACATCTAATAACGAATTTGCCAGTTGAAACAGCTTGATTTCCTGAATTGACCTATCAGCTTCGTCCCAAATGGGAGAAATCACGAAAACCTACCATTCCATATCCATGAGGCCGAACTGAGTCTAACGACGCGCCGCATACCAACGAAAGAAAGCTCTTCGCAACAGTAAAGGGATAACTCGGGGCAAAAAACTCGTTGGAAGACGCGGATGTGAGCATGAAATGTGAGGCCGAGTACTGCCAAAGCAAAGAACTTAGCCATGCTAAGGTTATCCAGATGTCCACACGCTGGACCTCATCAATACTGGGGTCCTTGGTGGCTCCGGTTTGAAGGGCCTCTTGAATATCTGCGATCCTGGCCCGTGAATACGTTGGATGTGGAGATGATATGTGCACTGCTTGGATCAGGGGCCCGTCAATCCGTGTGAAGAGTCGGACAAGACTGCAAAAACCAGTCAGTAACGCTGGATCGGAATCGCCATCGTCGACTGGTACGGGTAATTCTTCTATCGTCTGTAGCGTCATAGGGAGGTCATGCTGCATGCAAAAGGTACTGTGATGCTTAGCGATGACACAGTAGTATAATGTTGTCGAGGTGCTTACCGTTCTGTGACCAAGAGAATCCAGTAGACACGAAGCCTGAGCTGTCTCTCCTCGACATGACAATCCTCGAACAGCTGTCCATTCCCAAGGTTAAGGAGATGTGCGTGCGTAATGGCATCTCGCAGCGCAAACGTGGCGAGGGCGATCTGGTCTACATTGGCGTAGTACATGTGCAAAAACAAAGACATTAGAAGAGACTCCAGGCTAGGACTGCTTTGATGGTCATAGTCAGTCCGAAGCCGAATGCACTCGCGTACAAAGTCGCTCGAGGTAACGGTGGACTGTTCCTGCGCTTGACTATGTCCTGGCAGACGCAGCTGGGCCAGAGTGGCCGCACAGAGAGCCGCCGCCAGGGCATATGACTCGGTGTTCTCGATATCTCTCAACTGGGCCTTTAACGCGTTAGTTGAGACGATAGGCCACACTGTGTAAAGTTGACTGCGGAAAATATCGATGTAGGTGTAGTAAGTAGACAATGGGATGCGTCGTCGGACAGGGAAGGGCAGGAGAACATCGCTCGACTCCGGCGACGTGGGCGTATCGTCGGAGGCTGGTAGAGAGCATTCTCGCATGGAGCAGCTCTTCTCGATCCCGAGATTCTTCTGCATGGCCTGAACTCTGGCGTTCGTTGACCTGCGGGGGCCTTTCGGACCTCGTCGTTTTCGGACCTTGAGATAGGTGCACGACTGCTCACGACGCAGACAGGTGCTACACGGATTCTTTCCATCGCATTTCACTCGTCTAAACGAGCACGCATCACAGGGTAGAGTAAGTGGCATGATGAAATAAGTACAACTTCAAACGGTGAATGGGGAGCTGGAGATGGAGGTCCTGTCCATGATCTCAACCACAACAAACCCCACAATGAGGGATACCGGTGCACTAATAGTAATGGGCTTGCCATAACGAAGTGACCGGGGTGGTCTAGTCTCTCGCTCGTACCTCCAGCGCCACAGTACGGTGTGGAGGGTTGTATATGGCGCACTGCTGATCGTCCGGGGTCCGGCCTCAACATCCACCAGGACTGTCGCCAACCTTCTGACAGCCAAGGAAGCGGGGTATGAAGACGGAGCAACTGGGAAAGCAGAGAATTCCCCGGCTATCCGCGCCCCGGACACGCCGTCTGAACTTTCTCATCTCGCGTGCGTGTAACCGCACTCCGGCTCTTGGTCCCTAAAAGTGCGTCATCCCCGAGATTCGGCGGGTCATCTACAGGTTTCCTGCAGCCTGATCATCAAACTAAGACGGGCCCAATAGGGATATGGAGGTATACAGGGTCATGCTTGTCTGAAAATGCAGGACTAGTGACTCTTAGGGTAACTGTCAGGAATCCCATGAGCATCGTCCCCCAGGAAAAGATGAGAATAACGCTTACCTCGTCGTCATGCCTCTAGAAACTCTCTAGAAAGACATGGAAGGATCTCACTCTCTTCTTCTGAATTTAGGTTGGCATGTGTCTTGGGTAAGTGTAACCCAGGGCTTCTCAGCGTCGGTGGCGTCTAGCAATACCATGGATGAATCTAACTCAGGGTCAGTATGGCATTAGCGGCAGCAAGAATGACAGCCAACGACGATCCTGAAGAGGCTTACTGCATATAAGCCAGGATGGTGTCTTGCTCATCGTCGCTTGGCCTGGTGTCCATTTCCTGCTTCAATCCATACCAAGGCTGATGGCACTAGTAGAAATCCGTCGACACCGGTATATACCAGAATAATAAAGGACATGGATGCCACTCAGGGTTCAGCTTAAGTCCGGTAGCATGCTGTTCCCCTCCTTATGGTTGCAGCCGGTTCGCATCTCGGCTTCTTCGGCTTTGTATCTCCGTTCGCACTCGAGTTGTTCATTAATTAAACATCCCAGTCCAAGATCGATCGGCGTCAGCACTAGATGTGATATCCTACCGAAAGATTTGCCTCTTTTCTCTGTTCCTGTTTCACCTTCACGCTCGGCTCTCATTGCTGTTTGCTTATTGGGTTATCTTGATTTACTGCTGCTCAGCTCGGCTGAACCTTCTCGGCGTTGTCCAATTACACTCGGAAAGAGCGATGGCTGCTCTTTCCAGTTGAGAGCAAAATATTAAAGTTAGCACATACGGAAGGTACGACTGTCCACAGGATAAGCTAGAAAGCATCGCCCTTTCTTGGTTAAGACACCATGCGTTTCATCTACCTGGGAAGGTACGATGGTTGGGATATAAGTGGAAAGTCCGTTCTGTTACGAAGCACGATATAGGGTGAACCCTTAGCGAGAATCATACTTGATTTGAGTTAGTTTATGAAATGTACTCATACAGTCAGGGTTGAAGAGATGCTTACCCACTAGATCACCCGCAATATGAAATTTTCGCCAACCTTTGGAAATTGTGTTTCTATTCTACCCAGACACCATGGATGATATTAGGTTACTTATCAACACCCTCGCGGTCCTTGGCAAGCCCTATTACGTATTAGCGCACTAATAACATCCTTTCTTCTTCATACTTTGTGAATTGAACTAGCAGTCTAAGCCTAGTAGCCATGAATTCTTGCCTTCATGCACTCTTTCTGTGCTTCTGTTTCCTCGAATACTAGCCGCGTGTGAATATTTTGCAAAGCAGCTAGGTATTGTAGATAATATCCTACGTCATAACTCTATTCAGAGATTTTTTTTTTTTTGAATCCGAAATATTGATGTGGATGGCGTGATTGTATTGGAAGTCAATATGGCTCTGCAGGGAGACACCTCAGGAACAATGCCTATTCATAAAGCCATCCTATTGTCATGTCAATACCTATTGGCGGAATACCTATTCATCGAATCCAATTATATTGTCCACGACAATCAATTTGATCCCTCCAGTCTATACCAAGGAATATATACCATTTCGAAAGGCTCCGGTGCTGGCCTTTTCGCTCTCTCATCTACGCCTCTCATTTACCTCTCTCCTCATACATTTTCCAACATTTCTCTCTTTTGTGACCTTCTTCCCCGTTCACCTTCACCAAGACACAAAATGCCATCTACAAAACCAACAGACAGCTTCCGGGTCGTTAAAACAGGAAAAACTTTGC
The DNA here is from genome assembly GCF_016861865.1 of Aspergillus puulaauensis. NCBI lineage: Eukaryota > Fungi > Ascomycota > Eurotiomycetes > Eurotiales > Aspergillaceae > Aspergillus > Aspergillus puulaauensis. Next base: position 944,832 of record NC_054858.1, read on the forward strand.
AGGCATTCGCATCTAACCTCGAAAAAGCCCTAAAGACATCCCTTCCCGCTTCAGGAAAGCCTTACGACAGAGTCTCTGTGCTCGCCTTCCATTGGGCCAACGATGACATGGGGGTTGACAAGCTAGAATCCGAGTTTCTGGGCGTGTTCCGCAACATTTACGAATTTGAAGCGGAGTCCTGGACGATTCCCGTGGCTGGTAAACCTGAAAAGCAGCTGGCGAAGAAGCTTGTCAGCTGGACGGAAGACCATGAGGGGGAGCGTGCTCTACGAATATACATTTACTCTGGCCATGCTAGTTCTCATGGTACGGTAGATCACGAGTGGTACTTCGGGTAAGTTCCTCTGGCTGCACGGCATAATGGAAGTTGACGTACGGACATCACAGCGGGCAAGCAGACAGTCGTGGGAATCTACGTGGTCCCCAAGTGGAGTGGCTGGCGACACGATCTCCAAAGATTGTCGAGGAAGCAGACGGCGATATGCTGTACATTTTCGACTGCTGTTCGGCGGGTTCGGCTGCACTCCGACCAGGCCCTGAGACGCTATGCGCATCTGGATGGCTGCAATCAGCAGGAGCGTCTCTAAACTTTTCATTCACCCGAGCCCTGATTGACACTCTGGTAGACCTAAAGGGAGAAGCTGAAACAGTTGGCGGGATTTTCTCGATTCTTTTCCGGCGCGCCTACCAGAGTCAAGTGGCCGCATGCCCCGTTCATATCCTGAAATCAGGGTCCCCAAGTATCACTTTGATGCCGCTCAGCCGGGAGACAGTCATACATCAACGGACCAAGACCCAGCATAGGGTGCTTCTTACCGTCCACCTGAAAGACAACAAGTCGAACCTGGAGGCCTGGCGTGGTTGGCTCTCCACCCATTTGCCCCCGGAATTTGTGACGGCCGATGTGAAGATTGAATCGGTATTCAAGAGCTCGAGCATTGTGGTGTTGATAACGGTGCCGGTGGAAATCTGGACCATGCTTGACATGGAGGACGAGACGATCTCGTTTGCTAGCCATGTCTTCTCACATAATATCTTGCCCGAGCTCGAGCAGACTCAACTTCCTATACGGGCGTCGCCTAGTCCCCAGAGCGCAGAGAATCTGCCACCCGCTCATCATTATCGGAAGTCGCTAGGGTAATGAGTGGTTGTATTTGAGGGTTTCAAGTCTATCCCTTTGGTCTTTGCATCTGTTTCACTCACCGAGTTAGTCTCTTAGACAGGAACTTAAACAAAAGACAAGCATCTCTTCTCTGTCTCTCGTGAATTTCCAAGCTCCATCATAATATAATAACACAGACATAGTATAACCGTAAATTTGATCTGTAGTATATGGTACATGTGAAGAACTAAATAGGTAGTTAGGTACTTGGACTTCCCCGGTTCTGTACCCCGCTAAACCGGGGGCGAGGTGGAGGCTGAGCAGAGTAAACTCGGTATTAATGGCATATATTCGCTCTAAGTTGCTGGCTAATGTCTCATTCCCCAGACGGATAAAAGCCGGCTCTCCATGGAGAATGCGTACAAAGCCGCGTCGCTCTTGTATATCCGGATATGACCCCTGCAGGTCAGGCGACGCTTCTTTTGAGCGACCATTTTCTCCGAACACCAAGCGATTCATTTCAATCTCACCCTTGAGTGTCCCTTGCAGGCATGATCGTGTCTATATAGTTGGCTTCAATTTCCACATCATGTTAGTCCTCACATATCATCCTTCTACGCCTCCAGACAGGATACCTGCAACCAGCCCTAGCCCACCATGAAGAGCATCTTTCGCCACTGCGTCTCAGCACTGGCTGTTATAGCCAATGCTCTACCAGCTTTTTCATTGCCAAGTGGCAGTACCCAGCTCACGACTCGTCAGGGCTCAAACAAATATGTCACGGCACATTTCATGGTAGGTTAGCCCGTCCAGCTACTCGGTCCTTGTCCGTCTAACACGGCCAGGTCGGCATCGTCGAAAACTACAAAGTCAAAGACTGGAAAGAAGACATGGAGCTCGCCAAAGAAATCGGGATCGACGCATTCGCTCTCAACTGCGCCAGCATCGACTCCTACACCGACAAGCAGCTGGCATACGCATACGAGGCTGCCGAAGCAGTCGACTTCAAGGTGTTTATCTCCTTTGATTTTGCCTACTGGTCGAACGGCGACACGGCGAGGATCACCTCGATTATGCAGAAATATGCCTCTCACCCGGGCCAGTTCCAGTATAATGGCGCCGCACTGGTGAGCACCTTTGTCGGGGATAGTTTCAACTGGGGCCCGGTCAAGAACGCGGTGAATCATCCTATCTTCGCTGTTCCGAATCTGCAAGATCCGAACTGGGCGAGTAATGCCAATACCGATATTGACGGTGCCTTCTCGTGGTATGCGTGGCCGACGGACGGCGGGAATAGTATTATCAAGGCGCCGATGACGACGATTTGGGACGATAGATACATTCGGAATCTTAAGATCAAGGATCAGGTGTACATGGCTCGTAAGCTGCCCAGTTCCTTTCCCTTGCTGTCACGGTTCTAACAAAATAGCCGTTTCGCCATGGTTTTCAACCCACTTCAACACCAAGAACTGGGTCTTCATCTGCGAAGACCTTCCGCATCTCCGCTGGGAGCAAATGCTTGAGATGCAGCCGCAGCTAATCGAGATTGTCTCCTGGAACGGTACGCTCTCTCTCTCTATAAATACATCCAAAGAATAGCACAATAACAATGCTAGACTACGGTGAATCCCACTACATCGGCCCCTACTCAGAGAACCACTCCGACGACGGCTCTGCGCAATGGGCCAAAGGCTTCCCCCACGACGCCTGGCGCGTCCTCTCCAAGCCCTACATCGCTGCATACAAAGCCGGCGAAAAGAAGCCCACCGTCGAATCCGACCAGCTCGTTTACTGGTACAGGCCTACGCCGAAGGATGTTACCTGCTCGAAGGATCCGTTGGGTCCGCCCAACGGCATCAACTTGCTCTCTGATAGCGTCTTTGTCACTACTTTGCTCACCGAGCCGGCCACGCTGACTGTTACTAGCGGCTCCCAGCAGGCGTTTGATGTGCAGGTTGATGCAGGGATTGTGACGACTAACTTTACCATGGGTGTTGGGGCTCAATCTTTCTCTGTTAGTCGCAATGGTAAGAAGATCCTAGGTGGTGAGGGTGGGTTGGATATCAAGGACCGCTGTGATTATTATAATTTCAACGTCTATGCTGGGTCGTTTAGTGCGTAGTTGGGGAGCTTTTCGGATCTCCAGGATGGGCTTGTTGGAATAGTAGCCAGAAATGAGACGCAGCTGGTAACTCAGCGCAGGGGTATCACATTCTTCACAATCGTGGCTGTGGATTTTTCCCCTGCTATCACTCCTTTCTTCACCATTAACAAAGTTGGATTTCCAATAAATTAAGGTCATAATATACCCGATAACTGGGTTTATAATCCGACCAATCCTCTTCCCCGATAGTATGCAATGGTATGCGGTGTACGTGAAGAATGCACAATTTGGTTCCTGAGAATCAGGGCACCCATCAGTCACGTGGTTGTAGCGATGGACCAATCAGAGTTGTGACAGCGTCTCCGCCCGCTTCTCCGTCCAAGCAGACTTGGGGGTCTTTGTGAAGAACAGGCGGAAAAACGGGAGGAATAGTGAAACTGAGGCCCATGTAGAAGTGCAGAATAGACAAGCGGGGGAGCAGCAGGCGCAATGTGATAGGCGGAGCTGGGGGAAGCCCTGGGGTCAGGCCAGGTGCAAAAAGTTCGGTCGGGTTCCAGTCCGGGTCGAGAGTCGAGGCGCACCAACAACTTTTCACTTTTTGGAGGCTGACTTTTCTAGCGTCATCACTAAAATTTATCCTCACGCATTAACCCTCCGACTTTCCCCTCTGCTCAACCGCAGAGCTTCTGCACCACCTACAACCTCAACCCCAGAACTTCCTCGTCGGGAGTTTCTTTTTATTACTTTCTATTCTAGCTATCTGTGAGGCGCGCGCAGGTCGTCCCTTAGCGCGTTCCGATTTCAATCAACCGCAATCATGGGTTCGTCTCGACCCCTCCCACTGTCCACTCGCTATCGCAGTGGCCTCGTCCCCGAGTGCAGGCTGGACTCCGGATGCTAACAGATGGATTCATATAGCGCCCGGAAAGCAAAAGGCCCAGAAGATGTCCTTAGGGAACTTCCTGGCTGATGATAGTATGCTCCGAAAATCGACACTTCCCCGCGCACACGGACATGGCTAACCACCTCAGACCTTGGCTCTTGGGCTGATGAGATGGAGGACATGCCCATGCCTGGTAAGTTTCATATCCCACTACTTTTCCACGCTTAATGGCTTTTTCTAACGTGATTTTATTTTTTTGTAGCTGGTAAGCGATCACCTTCCCTCGCACGCACACACCGTACAATGGCCATATATCGGTTGCCTAACACATCACAGTCCCTGCTCAGAACAGCTTTGGAGGCGACCGCCGTCCCCCTCTTTCGTCTTCTGCTGGTTTCGGTGGACCCGTCTTCAATGGTACGATCTGTTGTTCCCTTGGTTTTATAAAGTGATATATGTATATTGACTGTGTGTGGTGAAATAGACCGTGGCTTTGCCTTGAGAGAGCCCCTGCCGCTACCTACCGAGCCTCCTTACACCGCTCATGTTGGAAACCTGTCTTTCGATGCTACTGATGCCGATATCTCGGAGTTGTTCGTGGATTGCGGTGTGACGAACGTCCGTATCGTTGAGGACAAATTGACAAGGAGCCCCAAGGGTTTCGGTTACGTCGAATTTGAAACTGTCGATGGTCTCAAGAAGGCTCTCGACTTCTCTGGTGCCTCCCTTCAGGGACGATCCATCCGTATTAGCATTGCGGAGCCCCGTATGTCCCCCTTCGCCCCTCCAGGTATAATGTGTCGGGAAAATCTAACAAATATACAGCCAAGGACCGTGATGTGAAGGAACTCGACTGGACTCGTAGAGGGCCTCTTCCCGATGCTCCCCAGCGCCGTGTGCCTGACCGCTCCTCTTTCGGTCGCAACATGGACAATGTCTCAGACGCCGGCAGCGAGCCGCGACGCCGTGGTGGTTTCGAGAGTGACGGCAAGGTCCGCGACTTCTCGAACTGGGAACGCAAGGGTCCTCTTTCTCCCCCACCTGCCAGAGAGGGTGGCCGCCCCAGCAGCAATGAAGGCCCCGCTTTCAGAACTCGCTCGCCCGCTTGGGGTGAGGGACGCTCTCAGGATGGCTCGCGACCTCCCCGACGCGAGTTCCAAGAACGCGCACCCACCGCCGCTGAAATGGATAACCAATGGAGATCCAGAATGAAGCCTGATGCGCCAAAGGAACCTAGCAACCCGCCCTCTCCCGCTCCTGCAGCAGCCACTCCCGCTACTACCGCTGCTGCTCCTGCCCCTGCACCTGCTCAACGACCGAGGCTGAACCTCCAGAAGCGGACCGTGCCGGAAGCCGCCGCTAGCCCCACCGGCACTGCGGAATCCAAGTCTAGCATTTTCGGTGGTGCTCGGCCAATTGATACCGCAACCAGAGAGAAGGAGGTTGAGCAACGGCGTCAACTTGCTCTGCGCCAGAAGAAGGAGGCAGACGAGAAAGCAAAGGCTGAGAAGGCCGAGAAGCAGCGAGCTTCCAAGGAGGCGGCCAAATCCGAGAAGCCTGCGTCTACTCTGGACCCCAATGGCAAGGACCAAGCTGAGATACCCCGGGGCGGCGCTAACTTCGAGATCCTCCGGCGGGCCGGTGAGGACGAGAGCGGGATGAACGCCGATCAGGATCCAGAGCAGAAGGGTGCTGAAGGTGGCGCCACTGCTACTGCCGAGGCCACAAAGGACGACGATAAGACGAATGGTTCCTGGAGGGCTGGACCTACCTCCGATAACGCGAGCGGTGACGACGAAGGCTGGAGCACTGTGAGCACAAAACAGCGCAGCAACCGCCGTGGTGGCCGTAACGTCGCATAGATTCATGGATACCCCTTTGAAACACCATCAGTCGACCGAAGCATCACACTGCCTGCAGAGAGGCCACGTTTTCGGGGTTTTTACAATGCGCATCAAGCCTTTGGCCATATCTAAGCGCTGGCGTATACTCGCTCTTTGCACCGGCGGTGTGACTTTTGGTTACGTTGGTCGCCATTTGTCTCTCATTTTACCTCTACCATACCGCCCTCGCCTCTTTTTTTCTCTTATTTCTAACTTTACCTCTTGAGATTTCTCTTTGGTTCCAGTTCCAGCATCTCCTCTTTGCGCCGGCTAGATCTATGATGTTTATGTCTAGCCCTCTACCTTGTATCGTTGTCATGCATGTCGAAAAGTTTATCTGCCGTCTTTTCCTTCTCTCTTCTGTTTTCCGAACCGGTCTCGGCCTGTTCTACACCAACCCGTTTGCCGATGTGGAGGGGAAGCTACTGCGTATTCCCAGTGGAGGAAAGTGAATAGTTCTCTTAATTGCCCGCTCTCCCCTCGAATTCTGTCTTGTTTGGGTCCTAGTGGGCGTGTGGAGTCTCCTTTTCTTGTTCTTCTACCAGAGAGATGTTCTCTTCACGAGACAGCCATGCAATGCGAATAGGATCACGACTCAGCCTGATGCGTAAAGAGAATGAAGGAAGCACGATATGTTAATTTGATACTTTTACTATGTTTCTTTTTCTTGTACGTAGTATGACTCGACGTGAATTTTATGGTCAGTATGAAGTTCAGAACAGTCCATAAATGCATACATACAGAGTAATCCCATCTTCCATGTCCGTGCACCGAAGGAAGACGCGATGTGGGGCGGGGTCGTCCGGGGAGGTCCTGATCTGGAGTGGCTGTCACTTTGACATGACACTCAGCTTCCTACCCTTCGCTCTCTTCTCTTCATAGATAGCAAAAACGACTGCTGATAATGTTGGCACTTGATATTAGTATCCCCGCATTGGGTATTGTACACAGAACGGTTCTGTCCAGGAGCTGAATTGATTGGTTTCCATTTCACATTCCAATACTACGTATGAATTCGGTCATTGCACCAACAAGATAATGATGGCAAATCAAGTCTCAGCTGCACGACCACAGGTCCGTCCTCGGTATTGGTAATGTTGGTCGTGCCGGCCAACGACAGATGAAGAGACCTCTTCTTCCAGGGTCTCCCTTGTCAACTCCACGCTCCATTTCATCCCACACAATGTTCTCGACCAAACTTCGGCCGCTTCAAGGCTGCGGTATGTGCCATACTCATATATAAAGTCGCTAAACTGATATGGTGGCTGTTCAAGCTCTCTATACCCATGCTGGCCGAGGCAGCGTCTCTCATCAATGTTCACGTCTGCCCACTTGGTCAACAAGACGGTGAGCCATCTCTACATCTTCGCTACCCCCAACCAGGCTTGGCTAACAATCCTTCTCTCATATAATATCAGATTCGCTTCTAATCTAAACAAGTCACCCTTTACGCGTCCGCAATCTATCCTCGCAAAGCAGCGCCTCAACCGCCCCGTCTCCCCCCACTTAACCATCTACCAGCCTCAAATAACCTGGGTTGTCAGTATCGCGACTCGCATAACCGGAGTTGCGCTCTCGGGCGGTCTATACCTTTACGCAACAGCTTACCTCCTCTCGCCAGGAGTGACAGGATGGAACATCGGCTCTGAGTCCCTGGTGAACGCCTTCGGCAGCCTCTCACCTGTATCCCAATTCGCGCTGAAGTTCGCAGTCGCGCTTCCGTTTTCGTTCCATAGCTTTAATGGCATTCGCCATTTGATTTGGGATACCGGGAGTATGATGACGAATCAGCAGGTTGCAAGGAGTGGCTGGACGGTTGTTGGGGCTTCGGTTGTTGCTGCTTTTATGTTGGCTTTGTGGAGGCCTTCTGGTGCTGATCGAGCTGTGCAGTGATGCTGGCGGAGATCTTGATCGGTGCGGTCATCAAGATCTCCGGATGCTCGGCCAAACAAATTTGAAAACCCCATGTCTCAAAACACTAAAGTCCTGATGTCCGATGGACTGGTCTTGAAAAGTTGCGCGGATATTACAATAATCGGGAGACATTCAGCAAACCGGTTTCCACGTGTATCGCTCATATGAAGCCAAACGACTTGCTCAGCCATGACTGCACAACTCCCATAAAGGAATACAATAGAAATACGGAAAAAGCAAAAGGTTATTTTGTATTTACTACCTCGTTCCAGCTGCCTTGCTTGTTCTGCAGCACTTCCCTGATATACGACCAGAGTGGGTCCAAACACGGCACAGAGTCAAACACATACATCGGAGAGAGATTCATTATTCAATACGGAGAATTCGCCACTACACCAGAATACAGATCAATCCTCCAACCCGGCGCTTACCCGGCGCCTGTAGATACTCCGTAAGATCCACGCCAAGCACGGAGATCGCGGATCAATAGGCGATCCATTTGGAAGGATTGTCTGTCGATTGGAGCTCGTTTCTTTTTTTTTTTCCAGCTTATGCGAACCCCTCCCTCCACAGTTGACAGTCCACAAAAATCATGCAACCCATCGGCTGACAGGAGCAATCATAAATCAACATCAGCCAGCCCCCGGCTCTCCAGTTCCCTTGCATAAGCTAGCAACCTTATGGTTCTTCTCTTTCCAACTCCCACCGTTGCCTCGACGGAACTTCAGTTGGTTGCAGTATTTCGTTCCTTCACGTCGTTGTGAAACCAGTCCCTCCGAGTCATGACGGGCCCATCTCAGAGCGGATCTTGTCGATCCTGTCAGCAGCATGAGGGGGAAATCACGGACCCGACGGCTGTGCCCTGGTGTATCGAGTTCCGCTCCTCGAAGGCGTTTGTCACTTGGGTTGTGGCGATTGCTGTCTTTACGGTGTCTTGTCCTATGTACATCCGGTGTTTCTATAGCTAATTGCCTCGATAGGACGTCTTTATATATGGCATGGTACACGCTATCGAGGCCCCGCTCTCCCCAGCTCTCAGCTGAGGCTAACTGTGACGGCTCAGATCATTCCCATTCTCCCAGAGGTGCTCCAGACTCGGGTTTCTATACCAGAGGACGAATGTATGATTCCCCAGCCCAAAAGCAGCTCGCCCCAATACTAACGGAAACCCACCAGTACAAAAATGGATGTCTATCCTCCTCGCAGCCTTCGGAGGCGCTATATTCGTTGGCTCCCGTAAGTCTAGTCCTTAACCTTTTTACTGGACCTCAATCTGATATACTAATATAACATGACCAGCAATATTCGGCTACTTCGCCGATAAGAGCTCCTCGCGCCAGGCGCCCTTCCTGATCGGTTTATTTGCGCTGGCTGCGTCGACAGTGATGTTCTGGTTTGCGCGTACAGTATCCGCACTGGTAATTGCGCGCATATTCCAGGGTCTCTCTTGTGCGGTTGTTTGGACGGTTGGCATGGCGCTTATTGTTGATACAATGGGAAAGGATCAAGTTGGGGCGGCGATGGGGATTGTTTCAATGGCTATGACTGTCGGGACGGTTGTTGGCCCCTTTGTTGGGGGCATTGTGTAAGTTTCTTATCACGTTTCCCTCCTTTCCTACCGTTTTTATGCGAGCTCGGAATTAATATTCTTTTGGGGATAGCTTGTCGAAGGCGGGATACCATGCTGTGTTTGCGATGGCGATTGCGCTGATTGTTGTGGATATCGTGTTGAGGTTGGTTATGATTGAACGAAAGAGTGCGGCGAAGTGGATCGATGTGCAATCTGAAGCTGCAGAGACAAGGGCAGAGACAGAGACAGAGCGACTAATAGCTCCCGCTACGGAGGACTGCTCTTCGTACGGGGTCGAGTCTGAGCATAGTTCACGGCAGCAGTCAAACGGAAAGGCCACAGGGGAGGAACATCCCAACCCCAGCAGGCGTTCAATACCAGGTATCGTGCGCTTGATGGGTTCACTTACAATCCTAGTTGTGCTCCAGGCCACTCTCGTTGAAGCCATGACATACTCCTCTTTTGACTCAGTATTGACCACCCACTCACCTAATTGCTATTGCCTCAAGCTAACAATAACAAACGCAGGTTCTCCCTCTCTACGTAAGATCCACATTCAACATGGACCCTATGGGCATAGGCCTGTGCTTCATCCCGCTCTTCATCCCCTCCTTCTTCTCAACCATAATTGGCTCTGCAGTCGACCATTACGGCAGTCGCCGAATCGCCTGGATGGGATTCATTCTCGACGTCCCAGCCCTCTTACTCCTGCAAGTAGTGACCGAAAACACGACGCGGGATCAAATCATTCTTTACGTGCTCCTGTTCGTTTCAGGCTTCGCGGCGGCTCTGAAAACCGTCTCCCTGATGGTCGAGATCAGCCATGCTGTTGAGGAGAAGGAAAAGAAGTGTCCTGGGATTTTTGGGGATACGGGAGGTACAGCGCAGGCGTATGGCCTGTTTAATGTGGCTTGGTCGGGCGGGCAGGTGCTGGGGCCGCTGGTGTCCGGGGGGTTGGTGGATTGGGTTGGGTGGAAGTATATGGTGAGTACGTTGGCGGTGGTTAGTGGAGTGACGGCGGTGGTTTTGGTTGCCACGGCGAAGGGAGTGAGAAGGTAGGTTGGCTGGGTGGGATTTAGGGGGTGGCTTGTCATGTGTAAATATGTAAAAGAAAAGGTGGTGAAGAAATGCTGGATAGGAGTTCAAAATCAAGCGGAGATATAAGCAAGGACAGCTGAGTTTCCAGGGAGACCAGGCCGGAGGTTGGACACAACAAGGGGCTAACGTCGATAAACTATGCAGCGTGCTAGATAGTTCCCGGCATCGCAATTCTCCTTGCGTTCATAAGATCGGGGGAAATAATTCCATGGTTGAACAGAAGATGACCAGTCAGGCCCCATACCAAAACGGGTGGGGATACACGTGCGGGCTGTGGAGGACGAAATGCCCAGCGAGCCCGACACATCGATCATCCAAAAAACAATCCCAGCCTCGAATCCCGATCGCCAATATCTGGAGATCTCCGAGGATGACACCCCTGCTTTGGTTGGTCCTGGGTCCCTTCTTCACTTGACGCCGGGGATATAATTAGTGGTGTTATTAAGGACCCTTCCGTGTTCCAGATCCTCTTTGTTATTTCCACTCCTTAAACCCTCCCACCTCCACCTGTCCACTCCGCATTTCCAGGATTCTCCTCCTATTCTTAACTCTCTTATGGCTTGACGATAATGGCGACTAGCACAACTACCACTCTTGCGACTACAACACTAGTCGGAGTGCCTTTCGAGAAGACATGTCCAACATGCGGCCAGGCGCCAGACACACCACCACCGCCAGACTTTACGCGCCGGCGGGTGAAGGACTTGGAGGGACAGGTGCATTACTTGAATTCCCAGGCTTCCCATATGAGTACGTACTCTCTCGCTCTTCCTTTTGCCTTATAAATCACCTCCAGTGATGCCATGTATCCACCAACTAACATCATCGGCGTTCCAGCGGAGAAACTGGCCGAGTACGAAGAGGAGCTGCGACGGCTTCGTGCCCAAAACCAACCAGCCGCCGCCCCGACCAGCCTAGTTCAACGAAACAACTCGTTGATGTCCTCGAGTTCCACTTCCTCGCGCGGTGATAACTCGCAGTCACCGCCGCAACAAGCACCACCGGGCCGCCTTTCGTCCCTTGCCTCCCTCCTCCCATACCGCCGTCCAAGCACGGCGTCTTCTCAACCACAGTCACATCAATCACCACCACCACCGTCGCCATTACAGCAAACGCAAACGCCGCCCCCGCCTTCGCCACGCACTCCTACACCCCGCCCTTCTACCGAAGAGACACTCGAGCTCCAAAATGCACTGAACGAGGAACAAAAGCTCCGCAAGGCAGCGGAGACGCAGCTTACACAAGCAAGTTCTGAGCTTGAAGAGCTGACGGCGCAGCTCTTCAGCCAGGCGAACGAGATGGTCGCGCAGGAGCGCAAGGCACGAGCGCGGTTAGAAGAACGTGTCGCCGTCTTGGAGCGCCGGGATATCGAGAAGAGGAATCGCTTGGAGAGACTGGAGAAGGCGATGGAGAGGGTTGACCGGATAAGAGCATTGGTTGGATAAACCTATACCCCCTTTTTTCTTCTTTTTTGGCTGGAGTTGGTTTGTTTTTGAACCCGTTTTATATATACCCCGATTTTTTCTGCCTGTTTTGAAATTGGATTTGGATACGATGGGCACGAACGAGTTATGATTGCATACATGGCATGGTTATGGATACCGGGTTGTTTTCTCTTTTTTGCATGACATTAGATTTTGGATAGGTGTTGATATGGCGAGCGTCACTGCGATTAAATACATGCAATATCATGCAGACAGACATCTTGGCAACATAACCGTGATATTATTCTTTGCTCTCTACTATTTATATAATTATAGACCGTCTGAATGTGCCATTGTAGCGGGAAATTGCTAATTTAGTGATGACGGACCATTCGTTGGAACCCCACTTAGTCCCCGCGTACAAATACATATATATCTCACTCCTCCGGTGTAGCTCTTATCATTTCGGTAGAACCTAGGAATCCTCATCTCACTCCTAATTCACTCGCAAAATACAAGTCAAAATGACCACTGGAGTCGCCATAATCGGAAGCGGTTAGTGTTTCTGCATTTCACTGGCCATGCCAGTCTGCTAAATCATCAATCTAACAATAACACCAGGAATCTTCGCCAAGGAGCAGCATCTTGTACGTTACCTTATAACTGGCAACTGAATGCTACACTACACGAGGCACCCACTACACGTAGCTCACCGAAAAAAAACCGGAAACTATTAATGCTAACAATCTCTACGACCAACCCAGCCCGCAGTCAAAGAAGCTCCCACCCTCGCTCTTAAGGCTATCTACTCGCGCTCGCTCAAATCCGCACAAGATCTAGCTGAGGGTCTTGAGAATGTAGATCTGTACTCGGACGATTCTGGCCCTGAGAAGGCCTATGCGGACCTTTTGAAACGCGAAGATATTGGTGCTGTTATTCTGGCGTAAGTGATAACCTTGCAAGTTCTAGTTTATCTGGGCCCTACATGCCATGAGAACTAGGAAGTATATAGATTACTGACACGTACGGTGCAGACTCCCTATCCTCGTCCAGCCAGCGTATATCAAGCAAGCCTTGGCCGCAGGCAAGCATGTTCTCTCTGAGAAGCCAATCGCCAAGGACTTAGCTACGGCGCAGGACCTTCTGTCCTGGTACAACAATGGCGCCAACGTCGACAAGTCCAAGACACTCTGGGGGGTCGCAGAAAATTACCGCTTTATCCGCAAGTGGCTTCAAACCGCCGCTGAGGTGCAGAAGCTCGGAAGCGTGAAGACGTTTCGGCTCGTGTTGAGAGCCAACATTGGGACTGAGGGAAAGTATTATAGTATGTTCTTCTCTTCTTTCTCCCTGTTCAGCTCGTGCTATATCGGACGGTTTACTTCTACTTTGGCGGGTTGTTCGTTACGTTAACTTAGTGTTCTAGACACATCCTGGCGCAAAACGCCCGAGTACCAAGGTGGTTTCGTGTTAGACGCCGGAATCCACTTCCTCGCAGCCCTCCGACTCATTCTCGGTCGCGGATCAAACAGTCTCAAGACTGTAATCGCGCAGACAAGTCAACTGCAGGAACATCTGCCGCCCATAGATACAGTCGATGCACTTGCGACGACCGCATCTGGGGCTCCTGGGGTAATCAACATCTCATTTGGGTCTGAATTCAGGGACTCTTTGTTGGAGATCACGTCTGAAAAGGGTGTCGTGACTCTTATCGGTGACCAATTGACGGTTGGTGGTGTCGTGACTGATATTCCCTTTGAGGGTGTGGGCGTGAAGGAGGAGGTCAAGGCATTTGGGGCGTCGATTGTTGGTGGAGCTTTGGAAGATAGGTTACGGCCTGAGGAGGCATTCGCTGATCTGGAGATTTTGGAGAAGTTGGTGACGAGCGGTGAGGATGGTGGGAGGAAGACGTTGGAGTTGCAGTAACCAAGTAATCGGACTAGACCTTCAGTCCGATAAGGCCAGGCGAGGTGCAAGTGTAAACTTTCTTAATTAGGTTAGCTTGGAATATCAACCAGTCTAAGCCCGATCGGAAAACTTAACTTTGAGAACCATAGTAGGGCAGAACCTCCTAGCCCTATCACGTGCCCACAGCGCATTCCCCTCGCTTAGCAAAGGGCACTAACCGGGTCGTTACTGTCTCGGGCGGCCAAACCTCAGCGCGAAATTTCGAGACCGATTTCGACCGTTCGACAACTCCAGCGCCAACGGGACAAACGACAAGGTATTTTCACAATCCTTTCTCTCTCTCTCCTGGGGAACGTTGTTGATGCTAATTATTGCGTGAAGATGCCCCTCGCTAAGAAGCACGTCCCTATCGTCAAGAAGCGTATGTCACCACCTACCTATCTATCCATTATCCTACCCTGCCCGGATTGAGCGTCCAAGAGGGGGAATTTGAAAAAAGAGGAGAAGCACGAGGAAAGGGAACTGCAGAATCTTGATCGATGAATTTAGAAACTGGGAAAATGGCACCGACGCAGAGATGGAAATCGAATTTTACCACAAGATACAAAGATTGTGTATGAATGATCAATTCGACTGACTGGTCATCCTTTATAGGCACCAAGCGCTTCTTCCGCCACCAGTCCGACCGCTTCAAGTGTGTGCCGGAGTCATGGCGCAAGCCTAAGGGTATCGACAACCGCGTCCGCAGACGCTTCAAGTCGAACATCCCTATGCCCTCCGTACGTCCAACCACCCACCTGATCTACATCGAATTTCGAGTCGTATCGAGTCGAGTCGTTCGGAATATAATGGCAATGAGTGAAGGCTAATACACTCGATAGATCGGTTACGGCAGCAACAAGAAGACAAGACACATGATGCCCTCCGGCCACAAGGCTTTCCTCGTTCACAACGCTAAGGACGTCGATCTCCTCCTTATGCACAACCGCACTTACGCTGCTGAGTGCGTTCTTTCCCACCAATGTAATGGAAAAATGAGATGGATGAACTAACTTATATAGGATCGCCTCCGCTGTCTCTTCCCGCAAGCGCGTCGATATCATCGCCAAGGCCAAGGCCCTCGGTGTCAAGGTCACCAACCCCCGTGGCCGTGTCACTACTGAGGCTTAGATGGATTGATTGAAACGACTAAAAAAAGCGAAAATGATTCTGGGAATGAATTGATAAAGCGCGGGAACTGGTCACGGACGGAAAAGGCCAAGACGGTCTGGACTGGACCGGACGTCTTAGCAGGACAATTGATGGATAAACACACAAGACGTGGGCTCGGGACAGGAACGATTGATTATTTTTTATACATAACCTAACCCACCTACTCATCCATCTATCCATTTAAATACCAAATGAGTTGTTAAATGGGATTTCAGCGGTAATGCTTCGCTTGTTGCTTGAACTTGTCCTTGATGAAGTATGGTTTGGTGTCTGGGGAGTATTGAATGGAGTTTCTTTCATTTCCAGGATACTGGTCTTGTCCATTGTAGAATTGGACTGGTGTAGTTTTGTCTCGGGTATATGGTCTATCTATAAATGCCCCAACACCCAATACCATGCGCTCACCATGCAACAACATTCATTCGACATGCAAACCCAGCACTTTTATTTACCTGTTCTATGCCCCATTTCCAGCAGCAGCACCACCACCAGCACTTTCCTGCGCCTGTCTGGCTGTCGAAATATCAACTAACCCAACGCCCTCAACCAAAGCTGTAGTTCCATCCTCATCACCCCCGAGCTCAGGAACAGTTCCCTGCCCAACAACAGTCTCCTTGTCCGTCTCTACCTCCTCCCACGCAGGAACCTCCCGCGGCCCATCCAATCCCGCCGGCGGCAAAGCCCAGCTAGGCATCTTGCTCCGATACTGCCACTCGCCACCGGCATCCGAGTACGCAACAGCATGCAAGAAGATCCCCAGCTCGTGAACACCGGGGTCGGTATACAGTTCCGTCCCGCAGACATCACAAGTCTTCCCGGAGAGTCTCTCCCCCTTTCGTTTCTGATACGCTTCCACCGCGGCTTCATGCTCCTTCGTCATGATCGCCTGCACGACCGAGCTGTCCGTACCCGGCGGCACAACCGGCAGCGTGGTCAAATGTGTGCGGTACGAGACTGTCTCCGGGAGTTCGGTGCGACCCATCTCCATTAGACGATCGATGATCTCGTCGTCCCGGTCTGCGGTCGATTCATTCTTCCCTAGCTCTGGGCCGAAGACACGCCGGTTCGAGTAGATCGGGTCGTTGCTTATCGGGTGGCCGAGGAACTGTAGATGCACGCGGATTTGGTGCGTGCGGCCCGTGAGCGGGAGGCAGTGGACGATGCTGTAGCCTTCACTTTCGTTGATGTAGGACGGCGGCGGCGTTGCTGGTTTTGAACCTGGTTCCTTCCCTTGCGTTTCTTTACTTTCACTTTCGCCTTCGCCCTCCGCAACTGAGTTTTGAGGCGCAGGCGCAGGCGCAGGAGGGTAATACGCCAATCGTCGAAACTTCGTCTTCGCTTCCTTCCCTGTCGCCCGGACACGGTTCAGCCCAACCTTCGGACTAATAGACATAATCGGCTGGTCCACAATAATCGCTCCATCAGGGAACTTGCCCTTCACGCGCGCAACATACTCCTTCTGAACGGTGCGCTCCCTCAAACTAACAGTCATCTTATCCGCGCCCTGCGCTGTCTTCCCCACGAACATAACCCCGGACGTCAACCGATCCAGTCTGTTACAGGGCCGCGGAACGAACTTCCCGCCGTAGTTGTGCCTTATGATCTCCATGACGGAGTTATAATGGTACCGGCCTGTCGAGTGAACGGGAACACCAGCGGGTTTATCAATGACAAGCAAATCATCTGTCTCGTCGATGATGCCGACGTCGTTGCCTGTGACGGGTGGTTCGTGGCGATGGAGGGTATGCGAGACGATTTGGCCGTTTTTGAGGACGGTGTTGGGCCCCGCGGATTTGCCGTTTACCGTGACATAGCCGCTTTCAAGGGCTTTTCTCTGTTAACAAAATCATAGCATGTTAGTTTGCTGTTCCCAGCGCTTGTTTGGTCGGGTTGGGTAATTAGAGAGCGTACGTAGTAGCCCGGCTCGCGGTCGCGAAACTCGGTGGTGAAAATGTCTATCAGCTCCCTGTTGCGCCATCGCTCCTTGCAGTATGTGTTGTATGTATAGTGGTATGGATATACGCGACGAAGGCCCCCTTCGAAGTAATAGCGAACAGGCAGCCCCTCGCATGGCGTTACGGCGACTTTTGGCGGTTCCTGGACGGGCTCCGTAGGAGGCACCTCCAGCCTCGACGTGACATCGATAGGAACGACGGACATGATGGAAGCCGAGATTTTACCCCGGCGAACGAGGAATTCGGCAAGTCGAGAAGAGCAAGCCAGGTTCCAGGTTGGAAGCTATGCTTGACAAAAATTGGGTAGAGGAGGACTTGAGAAGAGGGGAACAAAATTATTTTGCGGATGTTCCTGACGCCACTGGAAATTTATTCTTGCCCAACATTAATTCCTAGGTACGTTCTCACCACTACCATGTTATCGACAATTAAAAATAGCAATAGCGCGCTAACGATACATGGAGAGATTAAAGACCACCCTCTATGTGTACTCGTCTCAAATAGGAATCGGCGCATAGTACGAGAACTTGCCCTCTGGGTCGTACTTCCTCTTGACCTGCTGGAGTTTCTCCAGTCTCCATGGCTCCCACCCATACCAGGCGCGAGCTCCCTCACCTCCAGAAGCGTAGTTGACGTACGAATGCAGGTTATCAGAGCCCGTTCCCTTGAGAACGATGTCTCGCAGCCGGTCTCCAAACTCCACGGCCTCGTTCTCCACCTCTTCGGTGTCGGAGTTATAGGCGATAACAGGCGCGAATAAGAAGAAGTCCTCTCGGTTTGGGAACGCCGTTGAGTCTTCAGGGATGGCCTCGACACCTTGCGCTGAGTATTGCTCGATGAGGACCATCGAAGTGTTGAACTGCGAACCGTCCGCAGTACCTTCGACAAATGCATCGAAGAACTCTCTCTGCGCTGGGATATCATATCGCTTGAAGCCAATTGGGAACCGCACCTTGTTCTCTTGTTTCGCACAGCCCCTCGAGTTCACATCCGTATCGATCCATTTGGGAATGTCGGTATAGAGCCCATGAGTCTTGACTGCCGCGGGAGTCAGGGCAAGGTCACGGAAGGGTTGAATAAGCTCGGGCTCGATTTCCTCGACACCCTCATTCAGGAAGTTGGCGATGTAAACAGGCTGTCCAAGTTAGCTTTATTCGGCGAGGGAAAACAAGTGGACGTACGTTCTCTGGGTCCATGTCTGGATTGCGCACGAGGTATGTCCAAACGAAAAAGCCGGGCGGCTGGATATCAGCGAGATCGTTGAAGTGCTCGAACAGCTCCTCGACTTGGTCGCCGGTAAAAGCTAACTGCTCAAACGCCCACAGACCACCGTTTGGAATGTCGTAAACCTTCGAAGTGGCCGAGGTAACAATTCCAAAGTTATGGCCCGCGCCTCGCACAGCCCACCAGAGGTCCTGATCATCACTTTCTTCGGAGACCGTTATGATCTCGCCATCCGCCGTGGCAATGTTCAGCGATACGAACTGATCAGATGCCATCCCATATTTCCCCTGCAGAGCACCGTGGCCGCCGCCCAGAGCTGGTCCAAGATAGCTAACGCACTCACAGACGCCATGAACTGCATATGTTAGTACCGCCTTCACTGGTCTAAGATGAATCAACTAGCTTACCAGTCTGCTTTCCCTGTTGGAAGAGAGCTCCAATCAGCGTCACTGCTTTTGTGCCACCCCCAAACGTGGCTGTTTTACCGTCCTCTGCGATCTCAATGGAGTCAAGTTTGTGCAACCAGATTTCAATTCCGTGATCAAGATTCGCCAGAGAAGAGATAGCACCATGTCCACCATTCACTGCAAGGAATGGGAGGCCCTCGGCGTTAGCGTAACGAATCTACTTCGTCAGCTTGCTTGTGTTTTTAATCGTTCTGTTGGAAGAAACTTACAGTCTTGGCCACATCTTCCTCCTCGGCAACCTCAACAACAACAGTGAAGTTGGGTGGGTGGTAGTAAGACCACCGTACTGTGGCATCCTCAAACACGTCTGAGTCCGGGTAGTAAATATCTGCCTGTGCAGAAAGCTCGGGTGCCAATTTGGTACGGATATCGTCACGAGTGGTGAATCTTCCACCACTGCCAGTGCCCAGGAGGCCAACAGCGCATGCGAGACTGGCCCAGAGGCGTGTGGATGCTCTCATCTTGGCGTGTCAGTGCGTGAGTTTCAAAGTGCGGTGTGTGGAAAGTGTGATAAAGATTGTGGGCGTCTCCGGTTTTAATGGCCGGCGACAAGAATGTATAGTTAATTTCTGTTGTTGTTAAGTATGTAGCATTCCTAACAGCGGAAAAAGAATCCCTGAAGGCTACACTGTGCTAGGGGAAGACTGGGAAGGCATTGGAGGTGGGATTTAAATCCCTCTGGCGACTGAAGAGCTGTAGGTGCAGACTGCAGACAGTGCAGTTGGGGAAAGAGCAAGCAGTCGTTGAGGCCGAAAGCCCGAGACCATCCTGCATGTTCTGCAGTAGCTGGCCCCCAATCAGGCAGGCCACAGACAGACCAGAGATTGATTATCCAGCATCTGCCAGCCTGCCTGTGATATTTGAGAGTCTGGTTGCGATCTGCTGCGGTCTGCCCCATCTCTGCCTGTTTTGTAGTGACAACTCACTCGAGCTCTGGTGTTCTGCACATTCCAACATAATCAAGGAAATATTGCAGTCTGTTCCCTGTTTTAGCGCCACACCGTATCTAGAAGGTAACCACTACGGTTAATTAGTATAAATTATGGAATTTGCTCTATTCTGGCCCCGAGATCCGTTGCCATATAAACAACATGCCAAGTATAGGGAGAGCAGTGGTGCTACTAAGATGACTCGAACCACATAGAATGTATAAATAATTTACAAACTAGCCCAATAAACTATATTTGTCTCGGCAGCGAGCTGACACATGAATGACCAATGGAATAGAGATGATCTTCCGTTCATGATTCAAGCCCCGAGTCATAAGTGAAGGGTCCAAGCAGTGACGGCTCTGGAGTCTGGACCTCGGCTCATTTCCACCGAGGATCGCAACTCCAACAACTTCAAGTCTACGCCGCAAGTCTCGTCGGACTCCTTTCTCTTTCTCGATCCCAGTTTGATTTAAGTAAACTAAGAATACTGCATTTGTCCTTTGCTTTAATTCAACGAAACCCCTTAAGAGCCGCCACCAATGCCCAAGGAAGTCGACATCAAGCGCCGCCGCACCCGCGGGGACTACGTCTTCCACCAGACGTACCGGACAAGATGGTACACACCAGCGCTCTCCCATTCAAACAACCCTAATATAATTAAGCCTCAATGTAAACAAATCGTCTCTAACGTGAATCCAACTATTCAGGAACGACAACGACATGTACGCACACCTAAATAACACTATCTACGCGCAACTCTTCGACTCCATAATCAACAACTACCTAATCAGCGACTGCGGAATGGATCCTTTCTCATACGGCTCTGATTCTTCTGCCTCATCGTCTTCTTCCACAACGACAGGGGACAAACCAAACCCTAACCCCTCCGGCCAAGTCGCCATCATGGTGAACTCTTACTGCGACTACTTTGCGTCCGTTTCATACCCCGATATCCTGGACCTCGGACTACGGGTGAACAAGCTGGGGTCGACAAGTGTGACGTATGAAGTTGGGGTGTTTAAGCAAGGCGAGGACGATGTGAAGGTTGTTGGTGGGTATACGCATGTTTGGTGTGAGAGGGGAGTTATGAGGCCCGCTAAGGGAGGAATGGAGAGTGGGATTAGGGAGGCATTAGGGAGGTTGATGTTCAAGGAGGAGAGTAAGATTTAGATTAAATAGGCCTTGGTTGGTGGGTTGTATATACCATACTGCTCGACCGGGGCGGGTTATTAATGAATATGAGACTGGATGGAGGGCCTGTGGTAGAAGAAAAGAGTTCAAGATTATCTTATTAAAAATGTCGAGTAGATAATAAAAGCCAAAAATTATCGCAACGCTGACAAGTAAAACCTTCTATCACTTTTCTATACTGAGTCCAAACATCATGATTATTGCAAGAAACGCCAGCCGGAATCATCACGGTCCTAGCAAAGTATCCGAAACGAAATAAAACGTGAGATCAAAAGAGCAAAGGAAAGAGCAGAGAAGAAACAGGAATCTATCGTTGTCCAACCTTGGATCAAGTCCATGGTAGGCTGGTAGTTGGTTCCGTGACTGGTCAAATCTCACATCGGAGATTTTGTCGATCAATTGAGTTTGTCCGGAACGATGCTGACCCGGGAAACGTTTGAGCTCGGGGGGAAGATGACCTTTCGCATTGTCTTGCTCTCCGGCTCAAAGTACCAACGTTGGTAAGGGCCGGGGATGAAGTTTCCCTTCGAATCCCACCCGGCAACATAGGTGTATCCGTCATCAAGACGGAAAAACAGAAGCTTCTCCGGACTGTCTCCATCTTCGGGAGCGACGGTGAACCAGCGGCATCGTTCAGCGACTTCGTCCTCGAAAAGGTATTGATGGAGGATGCGGCAGTAGACGACGGGAACAGGGACTTTCTCATCGTAGTCGCTGCCGTCTCGGGAGACAAGGTGCCATCCTTGGCTGGGGATATATTTGTAGATGCCAGGAACTGGAGAGTCCCAGTGTTCTTCTCTGTTGATTGATCCTTGGATGCGCTGCCCGCGCTGAAACCAGTACGTCGGGCAAAAGACGGTGCGCAAGCAGAGGAATAGGTTGGGCGCCATTGTGATGGGTGGGTAGGTGTCGGATATATAGAAAACTACCGGTGGTTTTCAAACGGGACTATCTTGGATAAACGAGCAAAGATGGGTATCGTAGGTGCGTAACAAGAAAATAAACGCTCACTTTTCAGAAGGCAATGAAGAAAAGATAACAACGAGGGCTGAGCTCGAACGGGGTTATATATCGACGTCCATTTGGAATGAAGGCCTTGATATCATGAGACAACAAGAGAGGTTTTGATGGGTTCAGTACCGCTGCAACAGTGCTTTCGGTACTCCCAGGGTTGAATTGCTCGAGGGTTTAGATGTAGAGTCAGGTGTCCTCAGCCAAAGAATTTATGTAGGACCAGGAGATTGCGGTGAGAAGCAGGGGATATAAGGCAGAGATCGCGACTTGATCGAGACCGGGCCGAAAAGACGGAGTTCAGAGAGGATATCGGGGAAAGAATGCTAGAAAGGAGATCGAGTTCGGTCTTGGAACTCGGTCTGTCACACAAGCCTCGTACTAGAATAAGACCGAAGGCTGAGGCGCAGGAAGAGCAGCGATCCAACGACGCACGGCGCACAGGGATGCAGCTATTCTTATTGCTCGTCAGGGGCGCATGATAGAAAGCGGGCAGATAACTGGAGGAGAGGATGAAAGAACATGCTGATGGAATTTTTTTAGAAAAAGCAAAAGGAGAGAACGAGTCAGCCTTAAAAGCAAGCTGAGGAGCGGTCTGAAACCGGTAGCGTTGTGTGAGGTCCGCTCTGGCGTTTGACTTTGTGGTGACGAGGAAAATTTTGCTGCAAAGTTGGCGCTAAAGCGGCGGGACCTGAATTCCGACGGGAAGACCCAGACGGTCCAGTTCCAGCTCCACCCGTGGTCACGATGCTCGCCATGTTTTTGCCTCCATCCTCAAATGAGTCAAATCAAACATTTTCAACGATCCACTCGGATAGTATCAATATCGAGCCTCTCTGCCCTGATATCGTTGGTGCCTAACAACAAAATACTCCGGAGTTTCCCCTTGTCTGTTCGTGGTGTGACTGCGATTCCATCCACTCCGGTGATCACCGTGATCCTGACGCATTTCCTTCGCATACTCTCTGTCAGTGCCCAGAGCGGCGTCCTGCATTCGGCTGCATCTTGTGTTATCTGGCCACAGCTGTCGCCATGTGCCCGTCGCTGCCGATCGAATTGGTTGGCCAAGCCAGTGACTTTCGTTCCAGGCTGCCGGGATCTGGATGCTAGCTCAATCCTTCCGTCAGCCCACTGTCGAAACTCTCATAATTGCAGAAGGACAAGAGTCGAGACTCGAGGCAACGCGTTCAAACGTGGAAAAAAGAGCGGACCCATCCTTGGCTCTCTTGGCGCCCCATTCCTGCAGGGTTGGCAATGCATCCAGCCCATCGACTTTATCATTTTATGTCGTTATCAATTCGTCGTGACCGCTTGTCGAGTCCGGATATGACTCTGCCCAGGCCGGGTTTTACCTAAACTACTATCTCGACTGGGTAACTGGTGGCCTGTGCACCTTGTGACGTCTGAACCTTGGAAGCAAGTGGAGAGCATATCTCAACCCAAGATCGTCTCGACCTAAGTCTGCATGAATCCGAATAACGTCGAGGACATCCAGGCTATAGTACGGAGCGGTGGCGACCGAAAAAGCCACCATGGATTGATCAACTGTCTCCAAGCGGCGAGTATCGGGATCCTTCATACAACTTGC
The DNA here is from genome assembly GCF_016861865.1 of Aspergillus puulaauensis. Taxonomy (NCBI): domain Eukaryota; kingdom Fungi; phylum Ascomycota; class Eurotiomycetes; order Eurotiales; family Aspergillaceae; genus Aspergillus; species Aspergillus puulaauensis. The sequence continues at coordinate 968,295 of NC_054858.1, forward strand.
GTCTTGAATACAGGGAACATGAAGCTACGGAAAGTGGCGCGCGAATTCGAATTTTCTTGCCATTGATGCCTAATTTCAATTGACCATGCAACAAGGGTTGGTGATACAAGCAACCCTTGCATGAACCACCCCAATGACTCAATGATTATGGCGGGGCACTTCAGGGCGTTGAGCCAGTCGCTGATACTTTACGGCCTCCCGCAGGACCATTCCTTCATTCAACTGACTGGTCTCCTTCCTGAAGAGCTCCTGCCACGGTGTCTGACTCTCCGGGAAGCTGTAGCCGCCAGTCGATTCGAGCCTTCCCCTTCTCTTGTCCAGTTCCTCTTCCGAAAGGAGAATATCCACTCGCCGTTTGGTGAGGTCAACACGGAGTCTATCTCCGTCACGGAGCAGTGCAAGATTACCCCCGGCCGCTGCCTCGGGGCTAGCGTTCAGAATTGACGGTGACCCGGATGTTCCCGACTGTCGACCATCTCCTATACATGGCAGAGACTTGATCCCCTGTCGCAATAAATGACCAGGAGGATGCATGTTCACAACTTCTGCCGCCCCGGGATATCCCAGTGGACCAGCCCCGCGCATTATTAGAATACTTTTGTCATCAATCGGAGTGGAGGCGTCCTCCAATCGACTATGATAATCCTCAGGTCCATCAAAGACTACGACTGCTCCTTCGAATGCATTGGGATCCTGGGGATTTTCCAGGAAATTTTGCCGAAACTGCTCTGAAATGACACAGGTTTTCATGATGGCTGAGTCGAATAAGCTCCCCCGAAGATGCACAAAACCCGCGTCATTCATTATGGGCTCGTTGTATGGTTTTATGACACGTCGGTCCCAGGTTTGTTCTCCTTTCACATTCTCGGCTACAGTCTGCCCGTTGCAAGTGAGGACGTCGGGATGTAACTTTCCAGCGTCCAGCAACTCTGCCATGATAGCCGGGAGCCCTCCAGCTCTATAGTATTCCTCGCCTAGAAACTCTCCTGCAGGCTGCATATTAAGCAGAAGTGGAATGTGGAATCCAATTTGATCCCAGTCATCCAGAGTGATGTCAATACCAATATGCTTCGCAATAGCGTTGATATGGATCGGAGCATTCGTGCTACCGCCAATAGCAGTGTTTGCAGCGATGACGTTCTCGAATGCTTCACGCGTCATAATATCGCTTGGTTTCCGGTCGGAGTGCACCATTTCAACGATCTGCAAGCCTGTTTTATAGGCGCATTGCGCTCGTTCACGATAAGGAGCGGGGATGGCGGCAGACCCGGGAAGGGCCATTCCGAGCGCTTCTGCCAGCGCATTCATTGTCGACGCTGTACCCATCGTGTTGCAATGCCCTGCTGACGGTGCTCTTTGAAAACATCAGCCGCCGCATTTAAATGTATCTGCTTTTGGACTCACCCTCTGGAGATGTAATCGACCAATCCTTCATCATTCATTTCACCAGCGGCATGCTTCTCTCTTCCCGTCCAGACTACCATACCTGATCCTGCTAGCTCGTTCTTCAGATAACCATTGATCATCGGTCCCACGTTCATGCAGATGGCCGGAATATTCTTAAACGCACTGTTAGATGACAATGGGAGGTAAAACAACGGGCTATGTAGCACTTACCATTGTGGCAGCGGCCATCAGACATGCGGGAGTTGTCTTATCACAACCAGTCAACAACACCACACCGTCGATTGGATAACCATGGAGAATTTCCACCAGACCGAGGTATGATAAATTTCGGTCTATGCATGCAGTTGGGCGCCTTGATGTCTCCTGGATCGGGTGTGTGGGGAATTCAAATGCGATACCGCCAGCGGTTCTAATCCCTTCACGCACCCGCTTCGCAAGTTCTAAATGGTACCGATTGCATGGAGAGATATCCGAGCCAGTTTGCGCGATTCCAATGATTGGCTTCCCAGCCATGAGCTCTTCCCTTGTAACGCCATAGTTAAGGTACCGCTCAATATACAAAGCTGTCATCCCCGCATCGCCTGAGTTGAACCATTGGGTCGATCGTAGCTTTCGGCCAGCGCCCAGTGCACCGGAAAGCGAAGATGTCTTTTTCGCCGAAGCGCGTACTTTCTCCAGCTCCAGGGTTCGCTTCCGGAGGGCCTCTAATTCCTTGTCGAGGTCTTCGATGTTGACCGCTCCTTGGCTGCCGGCCGGACCGCAGGCGCAGCCTTCGCATTTTGATTCGCAAGGCATGGTGGGAGTAAGTGTCCTCTGTCGCGCTCTATCCTTTTTAGTACCTTTCAAATTACATATATCTCGATTTGGTAGGTGTAATGCTACCTTATAAGGCGATCGCGCGTACCGGCTAATCGTGTATGTGGTGGGGTTGCAGGCGAAACGACCGGCGAATGTCCGATGGGAAGAAAGCCGCGTCCCGAGTATTCGCTGCCTCGCGCCGAAAAATCGACAAGATAGGGAAGGAGGATGCTTTAAATACCCGGAAGCTCAGTGGCTAATAATACTTTACCTCTCCAATCCCACCGTTCCACTCTTTCCCATCAGCTCTCGGCTCGGGTTGGTGCAGAAGCATGGGTGAGGTTCCGACCCAGGCCCGATTTGCGGTTCAATACCCCACGCCACTCCATGGCTCTGGAGAAGAGCGTGGGGGTCACTTTACAGTGTCATTCAATACTATCAGTGGTTTATCATAATTGTGTGCAGTCTTTCAATTGAATACTATGGCTGCTAACTCTCTGATGATATTATTGATGCTGATCTACATTTGCATGACCCAGCCCATCAGCTGCCGTGGTAACTCCATACAAGCTACTTTCATCCTGTTGTGTTGGGGGTCTTGGAGAACTACAAACAGAAAAGCAATAATTCTTTGATTAAAACCAGTGTATACTGACTCTCACATTCGAGTCACAGGCGTAGGGAACCCAAAGGGAAAAGCCCACGTCAGAGAAATATAACGCCTCTTCACTTCTTATTGCCACTTGCAAGGGCATCCACGAGTTTATACGTCAAAACCTCACCCACCATATTTCAATAAAACGGCGTGTCAATATACTCACATCCACCAGGGCTTGGAGTGCAGGGCTGGCTAAGTCAGCGTTGGCGGTATACATTGGAATGCCCTAACACAAACTTTTCCGATAGAGTCAAGCTTATTCGCCTTATCAAGAACCTATTGTAGTTTGTACACATGGAAAGGGGCAGAAATTTGAGTCTGTATCTCCATTGTACAACGGTGCCGGAGTGAAACATCGCCAAGTATAAACCCATGCCATTTACAGCGTTTCCTTTTCCTTTTTTCTGACCGAAACAAACAAGTCATCGTATTCACTCTCGTGGGGAAAACAAAGAAACATGGGCACCTTCGCCACCTCTCCCCACGCGGCTCGTCTCGAGGGATCGAAAAGCAAATTCTCGATCCAATCATGGTGACTGTATTTCTGATGCATTGACTTCGTTAACTGCTGCCTTGGCTACATATTGTAATATCCAATTCACTTCATTTATATCGTTAAAGCACCATGTATCGAGGAAGCATTACTTCTTCCGTACCACATCACACACAAGACCCTCCTGCTGGACAAACCACGCATTCTTCGTCTTCCACTCCTCGCCCGGCTTATGCAACTGGAAGGTGAAATCCCGCAACAGCTGTGGGATGATCTTATGCATCTCGATGAGCGAGATGTTCTTCCCCACGCAGGTCCGAGACCCAGCACCGAACGCAAAAAAGCTCTGCTCCATCTCCTTCAGCTTCTCTGGACTACTTTCCAGCCAGCGCTCGGGGACAAACGATTCAGGGTTCGGGAATACCGTCGGGTCGTGATGCAGGACCCAGGCGTTGATGCCAACAGTCGTCCCGGCAGGAATGTGTTTCTCGCAAACCGTGATTCCACCTTCAGGCACATGGCGTTCGAGAATAAATCCCACGGACGGGTGAAGCCTCATCGCCTCTTTGATGGCGGCGCCCAGGTACGGCAAATGTGACATCGATTCCCTGTAAGAAATGGGACTGCTCAACTGGCCCAGCCTGTCGGCCGCATCAAGCTCCCCAACGACCTTCTCCATGGTCTTTGGATTCCGAAGCAAGAAATAGACAATCGCCCTAAGCGCAATGGCCGTTGTATCAGATCCCGCAAAGACATTCGTCGAAAGATGTACAATGACATCCCTTGTGCTCATCTTCCCGGGATCAGAATAGTGAATCACCATCCACCGCGAGAGCATATCCTTCCCCTTCTCCAGGTCGTCCTTCTCCAGCTCCCCATCCCGCGTCAAGGACGTCCGCGAATTCACCTGTTTCAGCGTAAACTGCAGCACCTGGTTCCAGCTCTCCATGCTGGGGAAGAGAATCGGCATGATTGGATTCCCTAGTAGGATCTTATGCGCTTCGGGAACCTGTCCACACAGACTAGCATACGCTAATATCCCCTGGATCCCACTCATCATGTCGTCGACATCGCGGCCTTCCTGCAGAAACCCCAATTTCTTCGCAAAGGTGAATTCGCCCACCACGTCGAAGGCATAGTACTGTAACCAGGTCCCCAGGTCAATCGGCTGTTGCTTATCCGCAAATTCCTGCAGTCGCGAACGGAAAATCTCTGTGCACGAGTCGACAGCTGACTCAAGCTCAAGAAGCGAAGTCATGCTATATGCACTCGCGACAGGCCGCTTCTGGTCCCGGTGGAACTGCTCGTCGCGGGTAGAAAAGAGATTCATTTGCGGTGCCTTGTTCCAGGATATACATTGGATGGGGTAGAACCCTGTCTATATGCACACAGTCCTCTGGGTCAGTTGCCATCGAACCAAACCGGGGTATGGTGCCTTGGGGGCAGTCTGTCCTACCTTCGTGAAGCCTTTATTCAACCCATATATCACCGGTATTGCAGCAGGATCGGCGACTGAAACGTGGCGAGGGCCGATACGCACAAGCGGGCCATGTTTTTGATGAAGCTTGATTTCGGTGTGATGATGGTCCCCCTTCCACACGCTATGGAGCTTCCAAAGTCGTGTAACCTTTGCAAGAGCTGGCCCCGGGATCCCAGATAGTCCACCTCCGAACCTCCTCCAGAGGAGTCGGAGGGTAATCAGGCCCACAAGGACAAAGAGGACATTGGGCTGGAAAGCGCCGAGGAGGGATTTATGAAGCATGACGCAAGAATTGTATAGGAACAGAGGAAAAGCAGTGGCAGCAACAGCAGCAGAGCGAATAACCCGACTATAAAACCAAGAAACGCACGCTCCCTCTGGGATACCTGTGCTAAGGGCTGACCTGCAGTTAATATAAGAAATCCCTCCATCTGGACCGCACAGCACCCCATCGGACCGAAAACCCCAGCTGATCACCATTCAGCTTCCGATAACTAAACCCGATTAGCAATTCACAAGGGCCATTCGACACACCACCGTTGCCAACACTGCATCATGCATCAGCACCAGCAAGGCAAGCGGGGCTGCGGAGTCTGGGCCTGCGGGGAGAAACCCGTCCCCTTAGTCTTAAATTAGATGATGTCCGTGCAGTACCTAATTTGGAGGCACCATTCAGTCCCAGAGGTAAAGTACACTTCCGATTTTTGCTTTGCTGGCCAATGTGCAGCTCTGGATTATATCGAAGTTAACTTTGTTGCTTCCGACTTGCTATCCGAAAGGTCTATCTTCGGGGCTCATCTTGCCTCTTTTGGTCTTGTACGGGAGGGGTTTAGATTCGGTTCTCTGTGACGATTTGACCCATTAGGAAGTTAATTGCTGTGATAGACATCATATTGCTGCTTCCGTGGTTGAGTTCGGAAGGGGGTTGATATCCGGGGTATATGGGGAATTTCTGATAGTGGAGCTCCCCCGCACGCCGAGCAGAATGCGATTGTTATTGTTGGGGTTTAACTTTTGGGAACGAGAATTACCGGTTCCAGTGAGAATAATTACGCATACAATGTTGCGTTGTTAGAATTGAGGGGAGTGAAGCCCATCTGATATTCGTCCGAACAGCCCAAACGCCTGCGATGCCTGAGGTGAGTGTGTCATGTGTATCTAGATCTATCATGTCGTGGAAGGATGCCCTAGTAGACAGGAAGAACACTCGGGTAATGGTATCAAGTACAAAAAAAGAACAGAGCGACAAAATGCCAAAAGTGGGGATAGATCGATCACTGGGTAGCGCACTGGGGTCCGCCTTCCTCTTCGTCGTCATCTTCCCATGCATCTCCTCCAGAGGGGTCCTGAGATCCGAAATCATCGATGTTCGCCTTGGATTCATATTCGACATCGTCCACTGTCCCCGCTTCGATGCGAGCGTCGGGTCCGGGTAGCATCTCCTTCAGTCTTTCAAGAACTGCTGCGCTGGGCTTCCATTTCTCGTCTGGGAATTTGATGTTGACGATTAGATACAAGTCGCCGCGAGAGTCCGAACGCTTGATCGGCATTCCTTCGCCGGGTACCTTGAGGACTTGGCCTGGAGAAAGGATCTGTCCCGGCGTCTTGGGATGTTGGAGTTCGATTCCGCGTCCATCGAGATGCTTGATTACCACGCGGGAAAAGCCGGTCAGTGATTCGGCCAATGTAACGTCGATAGTTGCCTTGAGATCTGCGCCGGCTCGTGTGAATACTGGGTGTTCCTCTTGTTCCAGCTGGAACACGATATCCCCAGGCTCTTGACCAGGGACTTGGTCCGCCTCGCCTTCTAGCACAATCCGATCACCATCCCTGCGAAAGGTCAGTATTGCATATATTATTCAGTCAGAAAGTACCCACTTCGCCCCGCGGGGAATGTAAATCTCCAGAATCTTCTTCGCCTCGTTCGTTTTCTTGCCCTTACACTTCTTGCACTTGTCTTTGGTTGCGAAGAACTGACCGTCACCGTTGCAGGTTGTACAGACAGCAGTGGACTTAGTCAAAAACTGACCCATGCGTGTGAGAACCTCCTTGAAACCTATGACAAGATTCTGTTAGTCAAATGTTTTCAGGGCCAGAAATCGATTCCATACCTTGTCCATCACAAGTAGAGCATTTCTTTGCCGTCGCCTTCTCCTTGCCACCCTTACCCTTGCAAAGACTGCAAATCACGTTCTTGGTGCTCGCAAATTTCGTTGTCTTTCCCTTATACAAATCCTCCAAGGTGATCTCGTACTTTTGCTCCTCGTCCGGGCTCTGTCGAGGCCGCGGCATACCGCCGCCCATACCCGGCATACCACCACCCATGCCTCCCATTCCAAACATCTGCGCAAGAATATCATCAAGGTCGGGTCCTCCGTTCATTCCCGGTTCACCAGAACCGTTGAAAGCACCCATGCCATGTGTATCGTAGAGGTGCCGCTTGTCGTCATCGCTCAGGATTTCGTAGGCTTGCTGGACATCCTTGAATCGGATCGACGCAGCTTCGCGCTCCTCTTCTGGGACCTTATCGGGATGGTTTGCTAAGGCGGCCTATTGTTAATAGGTGTTAGTTATTCGTTTTCCGAGATCCGGGGTTCAGGCTGGTTGTACTTTGCGATAGGCCTTGCGGATCTCATCTCCGTTTGCGTCGCGCGAGATTTGTAGGACCTCTGTTGTTTCGCACGCCTGTTAGCTGATTGGTTTTGAATGCACCTAATGATTTAAAAGGATTAAATACCGTAGAGGTCGACCACAGTTTCGGCCACTGGGAAATCTAAGTTAGCAGTAACTCAAAGCATAGTTTGTTGCGGAAAGCATACTTGCGGGCGTTTCAGAAGACCCTGATGAAAAGGGTACAAAGGGGTATCAGTTAACAAGACTAGAACAGGCAAGAATATAGAAAAGCAAGGGCTGTGATGGTTCTGACTGTGTTGTGAGCGGAAAGAACTGAATCCATTCCAGCCCGAAAATTCCGCCTTATCTTTTCTGCTTCTTTTCTTTCTCCGACTTCCACGCCGCCTCCAGATTTGTTCTCCCGACAATCACTTTCCCCGGCTATAATCAGCCAATCAACCCTTCTCTATTTGCGCATTTGCTTGGTTGTTAAGACTTCATACTTTATGCGATGAGAAGCCTGCGCTCTGGGCTTCTTGCCCGCCGGTCGTGGGTTTGTATGCAATGCCGCCAAGCCAGTTCAGCACCATCCGCTGCGGCGTCGCATAACAAAAAGACAAAACTCCCCGATTTCCCAGCGAGAACGCGATTTGCGCCGTCGCCGACCGGATACCTCCATCTAGGGTCTCTCCGTACCGCCTTATTCAATTATCTGCTGGCCAAGCGCACGGGCGGTCAGTTCCTGCTGCGGATTGAAGATACAGATCAGGTGCGATGTGAGCGCGACAGTTTGGGAAATGCGAAACGCTGATGGATTGGGTTAATTAGAAACGGACGATTCCTGGCGCGGAACAGCGACTGTATGATGATCTCCAGTGGGCTGGGTTACAATGGGATGAAGGTTAGCGGAGCGCGGTTGCAGCCTGCTGTGGTGTGGCATGATCGCTGACTGAAATTGAATTGGATGCTTGCAGGTCCTGTTGTTGGAGGTTCTTTTGGTCCTTATAGACAAGTGAGTTGCCTTGAAGTTTAAATGTGTGAGAAAATGGCTAATATCCGACGTTATAGTCCGAACGTACAGCAATCTACCGCACTCACACTGACAGCTTGATCAATGACGGCCATGCATATCGATGCTTTTGCTCTGCCGAGCGCCTTGACACCCACGCAAGACACCGTAGCCAAGCGGGTCTTGCCCCGGGATACGATAGAAAGTGTGCAGAACTGTCGCCGGAGGAGTCAGAAGAACGGGCAGCGAAGGGGGAATCGCACGTTGTTCGGTTAAAAGTTGAAGGGTATCCTGTCTTCGAGGACCTGGTGTACGGCAAGACCGGGCAAAACCGCTCGCCCAACAAGTTGGATCTTATTGAGCGTGTTTATGATGATCCCATTCTGCTCAAATCCGACGGACACCCGACCTACCATTTGGCCAATGTCGTGGATGACCATCTCATGGAAATCACCCACGTCATCCGGGGCACAGTGCGTGATTCTTTCTTAAACAACGTAACGAGGGTCTAAATTTCTGACACTGTTTTTTCATACAGGAATGGATGCCTTCAACCCCTCTGCATGCTGCGTTATATAATGCGTTCAACTGGACGCCACCTCGCTTCGGACATGTACCTTTGCTGGTGGACAAGTCCGGACAAAAGCTCAGCAAGCGCAATGCCGACATCGACCTTACATTTTTCAAAGACAAGCAAGGTGTTTTTCCAGCAAGCCTAGTGAATTTTGCTGCGCTTTTAGGGTGGTCCCATACGAAAAAGTCAGATATCTTTGACCTTGAGGAACTCCAGGATATTGTCGGTCTCACTCTAGCATACTCCATTTATGCGCAACCTCAAGCTAACTTCGAATCTAGTTCAACCTCAAAATCACCCGCGGTAACACGGTTGTCGCTTTCGAGAAGCTCTGGTTCCTCCAAAAGGCGCACGCCCAACGGTTTGCCGCCAACGATGGCCCTGAGTTCGATGATATGGTTTCCACCGTATCAAAAGAGGTTGAGTCTACAATATCACCAGAACCGCTATCTAGCATCCTTCGATCTCGACCTCTATCCGAACTCGTCACAGCTCTCCTCAAAGCAGACGCTAAGTCCTTCACGAACGCGCCTGAATTCATCACTCGCAACTCCACGTTCTTCACAGCAGCCATCTCTCGCCCCCCGTATACACCCATTAGTTCCGACATCCCCATTTTATCTCTGCACACTGCGTCTGCGGCTCTCACTCTGGTCCCGAATTCCCACTGGGCCATAGAAACCCACAAATTCAACATTTCGTCGTACGACGGCGCGAGCACCATTCTAGAGAACACACCTCCGGCTGAGGGTGCCGACCCCGAAAAGGCCCGCATCGCTGCAGATAAGAAATTCAAGAAGGAACTGTATCATTATCTCCGCTGGGCGTTGTCGGCGGGTGCCCCTGGTCCCGGAATTCCGGAGACCATGGTAATTCTGGGACGGGAGGAGACTGTCATGCGGTTAGCTGAAGCGAGGGAATTGACGAAAGAAGCTGAGACCGGCCTCTCGCCTGTTGCTGCTAGACGGACGAGGGAGAGGGGCGCGAAGGCTAAGCAATCGGTGCCGGATGAGGCGGGCCAGGATCGTTCGTGGATGGGGTCTCTTGCTCCACAGGGGTAAGCCAAAAGTCACGACTGGACTGTACGATAGAATGTATTGATTGGTAACGCCGGGGCTCCTGGTTATCACTGTATAGTATGCTAATAGAAGATCAAAGCCTGTGTCTAACTCCTCTAAATCCGGTCGGACTTTACCCTACCTTAATTCCGCGATCCTTGACATTCCTTTAAACCATGGCGGTTATAAAGCAAGTATAGGGTCAACATCACATTATACACATTCACACCATCGCACCATGGCTAGCGAACACCTGGCAGCAGTCCTCCCCCAACAAGGCGGCCACTTCGTGGTTCAGCCCCGTCCAACCCTCGACCCCGGCCCCGGCGAGCTCCTAATCGAAGCCAAAGCCATTGCCGTCAATCCAGCCGACTACTCCCAGCGTGATAACGGATTCCCTCCTGTTCCCAGCTACCCCACCGTCATCGGCTCAGACGTCGCCGGCGTTGTCGTCAAGACTGGGCCCGATGTTCCGGACAGTGCTCCCAAGCCAGGGACCCGCGTCACGGCATTCGCTAGTTCGTTCTTTAAGGGTGGTCTCGCACAATACGGCGGCTTTCAGCAACTAGTCCTAGCTAGCCATGAGGGCGTCGTGCCTCTACCTGACAACATCTCCTTCGAGGAGGGCGCGGTCTTCCCTTTGGCTGTTCTGGCTGCGCTCTCTGGATTTACTACGATCGACATCCCGCTTGACACCAGGTATGCGCCGGAGGACAAGAAGGCAATCTTGATCTGGGGTGGTGCTAGTAGTGTCGGAACCATCGCAGTTCAATTCGCCAGGGAGCTTGGTTTTACGGTCTATGCTACCGCGAGTGAGAAGAATCTGAGATATCTGGAATCCCTGGGTGCCCATCGGGTCTTTGACTATAGGGCCGAGGACGCCGTACAACAGATTGTGGCTGCGGCTAAACAGGACAGTGTCACCTTGACTTACGCACAGTGCGCTGCTGGGGACTCGCTCCAGTCGGTCTTGGATGTCTTGAAAGAGACGAAGGGAGACGGTCAGGGAGTGGTTGGACACGCGCCTCCATTACTGCCCGGCGCTCCTTCCTTGGACGGGGTCGACGTCAGATTCTCTCTGCCGCCCATGGATCCTGATGCTAGAACACAGCATATTAGCCAGGCGTTTCAAGGCTGGCTTGCACCTGGCCTTGCAGCGGGCACTGTTGTTCCCAGCCCGCGTGTACAGATTGTGGATGGAGGATTGGCGGGATTGAACTCTGCGCTGGATACTTTGAAGCAGGGGGTCAGCGCAACCAAACTTGTCGTTCGACTCTGACTTTCCCTGGCAGGAGCATATCTGGGCAAGAACTTTCATGCCATCGTACGTTCTCGCTCTTACACAGTTGAGAATTTTCCCAATGATGATCACTCTGCTTCCACTCGTTTCGCTTTCACAATTTATTGCTAGTTTATCCCTAGAATCTGTCTCTAATTACAAATATGCAGCCCTCTAGTATGGGTAGTTTTGGCAAACTCTCAGCAGAGGTCAGACTGCTGATCTGGGAGCAGTCACTATCAGACGGCAGCACCTCCATCATGGCGACAAGCCGAGCTATCTATGAAGATATCGGTAGCCGACTATACAACACAATGGATATTCACCTCTATCCTGTATACAATAAGCCGTGGATGTGGGTTACCTGCCGTCGACTGCGACTAAGCTGGCCCTTTGGGAATCGGAATGGCTGTTCCTGTGATTTGGTACAGAACATGCCGCACGACAAGATCAATCTTACCATAAATGTCTACGCCCCGGATCCGCAGAACAGATTCCAGGTTATTCTGCTGTGGATGAAGATTCAGGCGCTCGTTGATATTCTTCGGGCAGCACCGGCATCCAAGTCGATTGAGATTAAACTACGCCCGGGGAGCGGGAATAGCTGGAAACTGGATACAGCAAATACCAGAGAAGACTTGGGTTCTCGTCTAGAATATGGCCAAGATGCCATTTTTGTTCTGTTTTGTGGCTTGCGTAATGTGCGAAGCATCACCTTGCCACATGCTAGAATCACCACGCCACAAAAGAACCCCGGCCTCGACGCCCTAGTCACAGATATCGGATTCACTTTCGACCCCGAGCTAGATAGACTTCCTGAACAAACAGCATCGATACTCCGGCTCGAGAGGTTCGCCACATGGTCTGAAAGTCCAATCAGAGAGGCACCTCATAGAACAATCAAGACCATCCGCTTATACCCAAACACCATCGCCATTCACGACCCAGCTCTCAGTAAAGTGCACCTCCGCCATAAATTATTCGATATACTCAATCTCATCACCTTGCATGACCCGAGTAAAGAAAGATACACCAAGTGGACCTATCCTACCTGGCAGGATTGGCTGACGGCGTATCCAGACGGCATCCATGAGTTGTCTGAAGAGTTGCTGCGCGCAGAGTCGCAAATTTCTTCTGCAAAAATGCGAATACGAACACCCCATCTATTCGATGGAATTCCTAGCAAGTGGAGAAAACGTATAAAAGTATGGCGCTTAATGGAAGCCCATAACGGTCGGATCTGCGAGCACAGGCCCAGGTAGCGCTTGGATGATTGGGAAGACATTTTTTTTTTTTGTTGCTAACTAGGATTTCGCTAATGGGTGTGAAATGACCAAGGGTTCTTTTGATGCGAACAATGGAAACTTTTTGGGGATTTAATATTCAGGCAAATGATTAGAGTACAGAATGAAGAATCTTGCTAGTTCGTTCAACTCACGTTCTACAACCCAGTTTATTTCATATCTTGTTTTTAATTTTTAGATTCAATCCAAGCAGGATATATAGCCAATGTGTAATCTCGTATTACTCCATTCCCATCCCTAGCATGTCCACCGTCGGCGGCTGCCCACTTGCCCAATTTCCCAATATCGCAGACATATTCTCTGCCTCGGAGTAAGTAAACTGATCCAGCATATCTATTTCAGCCGAGAAGTAATCCTGCAGTGACCCAGGATCAAAAAGAGATATATTTCCCGTATCGTTGAGCAAGAGCAAAGAGTCGTCCTGCGCATTGTATGTCCCCAGAAACGAGTGCCTACTCTCAACCAGTCTGCGCGCGACACGTGCGAATATAGTGCAAATTTGGTACAGGCGGCTACAGGCCTTGGATGTGTCCTTCGTTGGGTGGAGGGTGCGGACGACGTCTTCAAGAAGTTTTGTGTCTTCGGCGCTGCTAGCTGCGATTGCATGCAGGAATATGACGATGAACGGAGTGAAAGACGCGTAGAGCATCAACCTTGTTGTTGGCCTCATGTTAACAGACATCTAGCTAGATATGCTTGAATTCGGGTTAGTAGGGCTTACCAATTTGCGTAGTCGCGGACAGATACATATTCTGATTCAAGACACATTGGAAAGAATCCAAGATGAGTTTCTAAAGCTGAGCGTGCGGCTTTGAAACATTGCGAAGTTATCTCTGGGGTGGTTGGTGATGTTGACGATCCTCGCAATAATGATGTGAGGACGGAGTAATACGTGACGTCCCACGTCCGCTGAGACATCTGTAGGATGGCGGGGTCTTTCAATTTTACGCTACTCCAATCCACCTTCGGGTTTGTCAGTAACCAGATCGTGAGGTAAAGTTTCGTGGAACATACTTGGTATAGCCGCTGATGCCACTGGTGTACCTCCTGGGCTAGTTCATTGATACTATGAGCGCGAACCTCAGGAGCCGACTTCAGAGCTGCCGCCGAATAAACGCGATCATAAATCTGGCCTTGCAATCTGCCTAGCGAAAGGAAATTAAGCCACCCTTCATCCCAGGCCCTTATTGTCGGGTCGTCAGAACAGGTTGGGTAGGGAATATCAATATCGTAGTCCTGTATGCAAGACGCCCGTCCAAGGAGTAGTGACATATTTTTATCGAGGAGATACACAGTCCAAAACAGTCTGCAAATATTCGACGCCATGTCGGCTTTTTGATTTTGGTATGTGAGAGAACGATGATAGCCAAGCATGAGACAGTGTCTAGATGCCACTGAAATAAGGGTCGAGGACAACAACACGTTCGCTTCATCTTGCGCCTTGATAACCTAGAGTTATCGCAAAAGGTAAGCCAATTAACTTTACTTTTGAAGTGTCGTTTAGCTTTCGCCCTCCGGTCAAGACCACTTACTGCCAATAGCAAAGAGAGGGTATTCTCAAAGTTAGGGACAACGAGAATTTCATATGTCTCAATACCGGCACTGAAATTCTTCTCACAAGTTTCCAGGTGTGGAGATAAATCATATTTCTCCGCCAATGGGTCCTTGAAGTTGATAAATTCCTTGAGCAGATAGAACAAAACACCATGCATTGCTGTAACATGGCCGACAGATAAAGCTTCTGTCGGAAAATAAACTTTCCGAAATAATTTCTCGATCAAATTTAGGTCGTTTACCGGTCGAGATAAGAGAAAGTAAGGTATGCGGACTGCAGATGTTAGCCCTAAATCAAGCTCCCACGCCTGATGAGAGTGCGTAAATCATGGCGCACCCTTGAAAGACCGCACAATATCCGCAACAATTGCGGAAGGCACAAGTGTCATCGCCGGCATTGGTCGAAAGGCATTGCTTCGCGAAAACTGGAAATCTTCTAAAGTAGTGGAGGGCTGAAGCAGTGACTTCAGGTCATCGAAAGATGCGGTTAGATTGTCCTGCTCCACGGTGCCCTGGGTAGACGCTGTGAGCTGAGCAACCTCGGTGGCATACGCTGACTGGTTTGCAAAGGATGAAGCTCCTTCGTATAGCCGCGTAGGACGTGAATCAATGACAATACTTTCTGGCGTTGGCTGGCGACTCTGATCTTTCAATTGATCCTCGATTCGGCCAAGGCGTAAATCCAAGCGTTCAATCAAGCCCTCCCTAAGATAATGAGTTTCCTGTAATGAAGAAAAGAGTCCTCAGCTCAAACCTACAATTTCGTTGTTTTATCAGGCTTCACGCGGTTTTCAACCTTGGCGGATCCTGCCTGCTGGCATACAATACCGGCCGTGCGACAGTTTGCGCAAGGATCGGAACGGTCGCAGCGAACCTATGCCCTACATTAGGGCCACAGCAACGAACAGGGACCAGAATTTGAAATCCAACCTTGCGGATCCGGCACCCCTCACACTGCGGAGAATGTCATTAGTTGTCAGGCCGGATGCCGTAGCATGAAACACTGCAGAAGTATAAGATGGCGTACTGCTTTGGGGGTCGACAACAGCCGCTGACGTCTGTCCTGGATAGTCTCCTCATTCTGAAGGTCGGACATGAGTGGCGGTCAGTGGTGAGTCGGTGTCCCAGTCAACCGGAACCTCGGGGCTCATTCTCGATAGCAGGTGGGGGAGAGGGACGAAGCTCTGCTGGTGTTGATGGCCGCCCGCGTCCTCGGGGCCACGGGGTCACGGGGTCCGGGCTCCCGAGGTCACGCCCCGCTCTCTCACTCGCAACTAAGATTGGTGGATCGCTGCTGCTGTGACTCAAGTGGAGTCTGGATCCTCGCGTCGTCGGCGGCATATCAAGCCAGATCGGGCAAGTCGCGGCTCTCACAGTCCAGGCTTCTACCTACGTACACCTGGGGCATTCCTGAAAAGCTTGCTGGTCGAATATATGGTTTGGACGCCCCCTGATAATGGCAGCCATCTCACTTTTGACATCCACATTCGTTTGGCTCAGTGAGCGCTCACTATCTCACCATGGAGTCTCCAGGAGGCGAAAAGAGCAATAACAGCGATGGAGCTGTTGATCCCCAGCAGCCGGAGAACCAGCCTGGCTTCAAGGATTTCGTGGTATGTACTCTTCTATAAATCGTTCGTGAAGGCCCTGGTCGTCTGACAACAGAGTAATAGAGAATCTTCCACTATGCCGATCGACTAAGTATGTTCCTTAATATCCTAGCATTTACTTGCGCTATTGCTAGTGGTGTCGCTTTGCCATTAATGACCATCGTCTTCGGCGGGTTCGCAAGCAAATTCGCCGCTTTTGCCGGTGGTTCGACAGATACCGGTTCCTTCCAGAGCATTGTAAACGAATACGTCTTGTGGTTCATATATCTCTTCGTTGGGAGGTTCGTGGTCACCTTGACTGCAAACCTCGCCATCACCGTGTCCGGTATTCGCACAACCAGAGCCCTCAGACAGGCTTATTTCGAGCACCTCCTCCGAACCGAGATCTGGTATTACGATACCGCCAAAGATAGCTCCCCCGCTGTGCAAATCAGCACAAATGCTACTCGTATCAACCAAGGGATCGCTGAGAAGCTGGTGCTCGTTATCCAAGGATTGGCCATGTTTTTTTCATCCTTCATTGTGGCAATCGCTGTACAATGGAAACTAGCCCTAATTACATTGAGCGTGGTCCCAGCCATGTTTGTTGCAATTGGGATCTGTCTGACCATTGATGCTCCCATTGAGGCGAAAATTGCGCAGATTTATTCGAATGGAGCTGCCCTAGCCCAGGAGGCTCTATCATCGATCAAGACTGTCCAAGCATTTTCATCTCAGGATGGTATGATTGAGAAATATGATGAGTACCTAGCGGAGGCCCACGAACATGCGAAAAAGAAGCTGATACCCTACGGAATAATGTCTGGGACAATCTATTTTTGCATATACGCAGGGAATGCTTTGGCCTTCTGGCAAGGTTATCGCATGTTCCTAAGCGGAGAAATAGATGCAGTTGGCAGTGTCTTCACGTAAGAATCCATTCTGCCTCAGATATTCTATCCCTTCTGAACACCGCTGTTAAACTGACAATCCACAACTAGGGTTGTCTTCTGTACAGTCATTGCATCGACTTCTATTAACCTATTCTTCCCGCAAATCCCAGCCATTACTAGCGCAATAGGTGCCGCCGCAGAATTCTTCCGAATCATGGACAAGCCGTCGGAGTTGGACCCTCTAGCCGACTCGGGTCTAAAGCCTGATAAATGCATTGGGGCTATTGAAGTGGAAAATGTCTCGTTTTCCTATCCATCGCGACCGACAGCTCAGGTGCTGCAAGGTCTCAGTCTTTCTATCCCGGCTGGGAAAACAACAGCATTAGTCGGTGCCAGCGGGTCTGGCAAGAGTACGATGGTCGGGCTGCTAGAGCGTTGGTACGTGCCCACTGAGGGCTGTATAACGGTGGACGGTACAGACATAACCAAACTGAACACAAAGTGGCTTCGTAGCCAGATCTCGTTGGTGCAGCAGGTGCGACGGAAATTTCTATTTTAATCATGCCCTACGCTTCTAACTCATTCATCCAGGAACCTGTTCTATTTCAAGGCACCATTTTTCAGAACGTGGCGAGAGGCTTCCTTGACTCACAAAAGGACTTGCCGTATGAAGAACAGCGGCGAATCGTACAAGAGGCTTGCAAGTCTAGCTACGCGCACGATTTTGTCCAAGCCCTCCCACAGGTGAGTCGAGAATGATCTTAACTTCCGGGCCTTCAACTAATCACTCCTTAGGGCTATTCCACCTATCTTGGAGAGCGCGGTGGCACTCTGAGTGGAGGACAGAAACAGCGTATTGCAATCGCACGCAGTATTGTATCCGACCCCACGATTTTGCTCCTTGATGAAGCCACGAGCGCGTTAGATCCCTATGCGGAACGAGTTGTTCAAGATGCCTTGAACCATGTATCTAGTAGCCGAACAACCGTCATGATCGCCCATCGTCTTTCGACTGTGAAAAACGCTGATAACATTGCTGTCGTGTCTAACGGACGGATTGTGGAACAGGGAACTCATGAGGAACTGATTGCCCTCCAAGGCAACTATGCTGCACTCGTGAAAGCTCAAAATCTTCATGGAAGCCAAGAACGGTCCCAAAAGGAGTTTTCGCTTGAGGAAACAGGCTTATCTATCGCTGCTGAGAGCCCTCTCTTTGATCCTACCGGAGATGAGAAACAGGAGCTGAGTGATAAGTCCAAGTCGACTGATAAACGCTCCATCTGGGGAATTCTGTTCTTGATATTGCGGGAGCAGAAATCCATTTATCGTCATCTTTTCGTCATTGCTATCGGCTGTATTCTTGCAGCAGGGACGCACCCTGGTCAGGCTATTCTCTTCTCGAAGCTAATTGAGGTGTTCACTCCCAACGGTGAGCCCAAATCAGGTTCAGCGAACTTCTACGCTCTCATGTTTTTCGTCATTGCCCTAGGCAATCTTGTGGCATACACCATTGTAGGAGGCCTTTGCATCATGATCTCACAAGCTGTCACCCGCAATTACCGTTCAGAACTTTTCCGGCGCATCATCAATATGGACATCGAATTCTTCGACCAGCGGGAGAACACGTCGGGAGCATTGGCATCAAACTTATTGACGGTACCAAACAACATCCAAGAGCTCATTTCAGTCAACATTTTCGTTCTACTCATTCTTATTATCAGCTTGTTCGCTAGCTGTGGCCTCGCTCTTGGTTATGGATGGAAATTGGCTCTCGTTATGATATTCGCTGGACTGCCTATCCTCATGGGAGCCGCTTTTATTCAACTGCGTCTCGAGGCTAAAATGAATGACAATAACGAAGCCCGGTTTTCGGATAGTGCTAGTCTCGCGGTAGAGGCTGTCAGCGCCATACGAACTGTTTCGTCCCTGACTCTTGAATCCGATCTACTCACTGAGTACTCTCAAAACCTTCGTGGTATACTTCGCCGCTCGATGAAGACCATGATAACTGCAACAACCATTCATGCATTGGCACAGTCAGTCGACTTCCTTGTCATGGCACTTGGATTTTGGTACGGATCTCGCCTTATGTCGTCCTTGGAGTATACCACGGAACAATTCTTTGTTGTTTTCATGAGTGTGCTGCTTGCAGGGCAGGGTGCAGCTCAATTTCTAGCCGGCGCCGGTAGCATCACAAGAGCAAAGAGCGCAGGGACGTTTCTCTTAGATCTCAGGGACAAGGTACCTCGTATTCGAGTTACAGACGAGAATAAGGATAAAGGACCAGACGGGAAGGGGGGTATTGCCTTGGACAATGTCGAGTTCAGCTACCCCGGCCGCATGTCGCCCGTTATCCAAGGCGCTTCAATTCAGGTAAGATTGGTGACCCCTTTTTCAAGAGTATTCTATCGGTCACCCTAACACCCCAGCAGATTCCGTCTGGCCAATTTGTGGCATTCGTAGGACACAGCGGTTGCGGGAAGTCCACACTCATCTCTCTGCTTGAACGTTACTACGATCCCACCTCAGGCGAGATTCGCCTAGGTGACCAGAATATCCAGAATTTCTCACCAAAGCTCTACCGCGCCCAGATGTCCCTTGTCCAACAGGAGCCGGTGCTGTTCCAAGGAACAGTAATGGAAAACATCGCACAAGGAGCACTAAGTGAGCCCACAGAAGACGAGATCCATGAAGCCGCCAAACAAGCCAATGCATACGATTTCATAATCTCCCTCCCCCAGGGCTTCAATACACCGAGTGGGAAGCAAGGCACGTCGTTCTCGGGTGGTCAACGCCAACGGATCGCCCTTGCGCGTGCTCTCATTCGACGACCAAAACTCCTCCTCCTCGACGAGGCTACCTCCGCGCTAGACACACAATCCGAACGCATTGTTCAGGCGGCACTTGATAAGGTCGGGAAGATGGATGGCCGTACAACCATCGCTGTGGCGCATCGGTTATCGACAATCCGCGATGCAGATGTGATCTATGTTTTCGGGGATGGAAAGATCATAGAGGTTGGAACCCACACCGAGCTGCAGCAGCAGAGAGGCCTATATTGGCAAATGTGCCTAGCGCAGTCGCTGGACAAGTCGGTTGAAAAGGGACCGGAAGAAATTTAATTGTAATGCTAGTGTACAACTTAATAGTTTAGACCATCTCACCCCTAGTCATTGTAATATACCAATTCTCCATTCTTTTCATTATTATTAGGTGCTACTCTTATAACTCTTGGGTTTTACAACCATTGCCAAGGGTATTCCTACAATAAATCAAAAGGAAACAGTGCTAATTTGCCATCCAAGGCAAGAGCTTAGGTACCCGAGAATCGCACCTTCCACGTCCATCTACTGTCACACACGGTCCCTCTGAAGGCAAGGGCGATGGACAGCCGGATCCATGGGCAGGTGCGACCTAGAAGGCCACAGTAATGGAAGGGACGCCCAACAAGGTAGGCATTTACTATATCCATGATGGAGCCATTCATTTGTTCAACTGCTCAATATCAGGCAAGCATAAGTAAAGTACACATAATTTTTAAATGCAAGAACGGCCATGAAAGCACAACCTGTGTGCTTTCACGCTAACTAAATTACCTCCAGAGGCATCTAGTCCAGTCCCTGTCACGTCCATCACAGCAAACGCGTCCCCAGTAAATAGGGCTGCGCTGGATACCCTCTAGGAAGGGATGCTGGATTGAAATGGATGCGCACGGTTTCTGAGAGGATCATCTCGCTATAGCTCAGTATCGATAGCGACTTTGGGCTGATGAGGCAGGCAGCAGGACCAGCAATCGCTCTGGAGAAATTTCGCAGTGTGAGTAGATTATTCTTATCATTCTTTTTATTAGACATACCAGCTTCTTTGGTTCCTTTTTTTTAAAAAATCGGGCTGTTAGCTTATATGATTATTTGAAAGTATGGGGTCGTGCAGTGGCAGTGGGTCAGGAGGTAACTATACCATCTTCCCGGGGCATGTAGGTTTCTGCTGAAAGCATGCGCGGTGGCAAGACAGAGGTTCGTCGTCCTCTTGCACCAGCTTGTCTTGCTCTGCCGATGCGAATATACTCGGCGTGACTAGGGTAAAATGCACAGCGAGAGCGGCTAGGATGGAGACAAAACGCATTTTGGGCAGTGTGAAGTATAAGCTAGACGGATGGATAGGAACAGGAACGTGAAGGAGGAAAAAGGTCGGACTGAATATCCGGGAGCCTGAGGTTCCATTGTACTGCGTGTTACTAAACAAAGAACAGTGGCTCTGCCAATGAAACAGGTCGATGATGATCCGAGGGTCAATCACATGTTTGGCTGCAACCCTTTCCTTGTTCTGCGCAAGAGCCAGTGTTTCATCTTTCTACCGTTTATTGGCGGGGATATTACATATACCGAAATCAAATAAATTCCTAAACAAACTCAAACCAATAGACGCTTGCTGATATCGAACAAATAAAACAAAAACGCGGCCTGCGACTTGCGCAAGGCAAAAAGGTAAATCAACAAATCCTCGCCACAAACCATAGGAAAAGGGGTCTCTCAAATAAACACAGAGCAATATTAAATCATAGAAAGGTACTGAGCATTATTCAAGCATAAAGTCCAAAAGCAGTGTACAAGAAGACAACAAGGCTTAAACGAGTGCGTAGCCTTGACTCTGCGTCCGGAGAGGTACAGACACGGATTGATCTCCGGAGGCAGCCTGAGGGCGCAAGGACAGAGGTCCAGGCACAGATATCAACTGGAAATCCAGAATTTGAACATAGAAAATTAAGCTGCTAGGTTGGGCCTGCGCTATTATTGATATTGCGGGTGGCGTTCATTGAAGCCATCGGCCATTAACCGCGCAGTCTTGTATGAAGATCGAGACCTAGCACTCCCGCGGTCAGGTCATAGAGTCATCAAGTCAGATGGTCTCATAATCGTGTTCTCGGATAAATGAACGGCCATGTATAAAATATAGCAGAACGGGACGCAGTAACAAAAGACAAGAGCGGTTTGAAACTTTTAGTAGGTCTCCATGTCGTCGGTCCAACCATTATCACTGTCGGCCACGCGTACCATATGCCTGCCAATCGGCTCGTCTGGGCTAACACTTCGGATGCCCTTTGCCTTTTTGCCTGCAAGGGATAATGGCTGATGGTGGTCTTCAGGAGCCAAGCGCTTCCCATGTGCAGCGCGGAGCTTAGCATAGTATGCATCACTTGTCTCGCCGTCCGATTCCGATGCATCATCAAAGGTTTCCCAGTTCTCCGATCCCGTAGTTACCGTATCAGCAGTGGAGGTGCTTGACACCTGTCTTGGCGCCGGAGGCGGAGGCGCGTGCTGAAGATATGGGTTTGGTCGCGGGTAGTATCCTTGTAACGACGACTTGAGAGACCCAGAAGAGTTTGAGGATTGGGATGATTGAGAGAACCCAGTAGATCGTTGGGAGAATATGGAAGAACTCATAAAGGAACGCTGGCGGTCATCATAAACATCCTCGGGGCTAACAGGCCGCACAAAAGAATTGGACAAGGCACTAGCACAGCGAGGAGGCTCAAACAAGTAGCTTCCTCCTCGCTCGTCTTTATTGTCAGTGGCCGTGAGTGCTCTCATCCTCGGGGGTGGAGCTCGAGAAGAGGACATTTTGCCGTTCACAGTGCTAGAAGAGTATGTACCCGGGCCCCGACGGTCAGGAGAGTTGTTTCCGTGGGGCATATTCCCCAGTGGCACTCGTCCCGGTATTTTCGTTGGTGACTTGGCTCCCGATCTAGAGGGCCCAATAGTGTTATACTTTGTTGGTTGACCTCCAGTGGGGGTCTTTGTGCTCGATCTCGGGGGCGGAGGACCCCGCATGACACTGCCAGGGCGTGATGATGGACCGTTGCGTTTCGAAGCGCTTGATGGTGCAGCAGATGGAGTCTTCGACCGCGGCGGAGGCTTCGCGGCGATCTTAGTGAGCTCATCCAGGTAGCTCTCACCGTGAACCAGGAATGGTCGTCCGTATTCGTCCTCAAAGTTTTCTAGTTCTTTCCGAAGGTCAGATTCAATCTTTGGCAGCTCCTTTGCAATTCTCTTTCTCATCTTCTCCTCCCTCAGCAATTTTCCGGGGTCGCGCCTTTCTCCCTTGTTCCCGCGCGCCATAAGGCGCGACGCATCCTGACTGGAGGTATTCAAAGCCTCGCGCTCCGCAAGAAGGCTGCGGTGTCTGTCAATGAGTTGCAAAGTTGGCGCACGCTGTTCCTTCAGGGTCTCTAGGCGTGCAATTTCCGCCTCGTGAGCTTCCAAGAGGGCGTCGCTGTAGACATCAGAGAACGCAGGTGTGAAATCTAGCATATCTTCTTCCGAGAAGTATAGACTATCCCATAGCTCCTGCAGGCGGCAGCGCGCATCCTCCACGAACAAGTGAAGGTTCTGCCTTTTCAGCTCATTGAGGCGAGATAGCTCCTCCTCAAATTCATTGATGGTGCGAAGCCCGCAGCCACGGTTCGCGGCGAGGAATGCCTTTCTGTCACACTCCTCAACACCGAACCGCTCCCAGAGTCCCTCTACGGCATTCCGGAGGTCTTTAAGCTTGCGCTCACGTCCTCTCTTTTCGTCCAAAAGTTTCTCCCTCCTTGCGAGCAAGTTTGTTAGGTCCGATTCGTGGAGGCCTAGTTGCTCGGGTGACTCGCGGTAGTGCTGGACAATGCTGGACTCAGTCTGCGCTTGGGGCGTTCCAAGTTCAGCCCAGAGCTTAATGATCTCCTCACATGTTGTTGTAACAAGCTCAAGACGCCGATGGTACTCTTCGTATACTCTTGAGAACTCGTTGTCAAGTGCAGTAACATATGTGGGCGAGAGGTTGAAATTAGGCGCGATGGACGAACCAGGCGCCGTTGGAGGAAGTTCAATGGTAATGAAAGAGGACTCAAGGTGGGACGAATACGATTCAAGGGCTTCGACAAGCTCTGAAGGCTGTTAGTAAAGCGATATAACTCAAATACAAGAAGAGAGAGCGTACTCTTAACCTGCTCGAACCGCTGTCGATGCAACTTGCTCACTGCGCTGTGTTGTTCGCGAAGAAAGGCGAGACAGCGATTTAGTGGGTAAGTGACTTGTAGGTCATTATGGTCGAGGCTGTACTGGCCATTGGCTTTCTCGTCGACTAGGGACTCTTCCATTTGTTGAATCGCGCTGATCAGTTTATGCGCTTCTTCTGTCATATCATTTTTCTCCCTGAGGACAGAGGTCAGTTAGAGCCCATTGCAAGCTATTTTATCATTCTGAATCCAAGATGCGCATCACTTACTCGTCGACTAGCTTCAAGTGGTTGTTGAGTGTTTCCGATAACGCGCTGAAGAGCTGCACCCAATAGTTAGCTCTGGCGCAGGCAACTCGTCCAGTCTTGAAGCACAAACCTCTTCTTCTCGAGACTCGCGCTCGTGGTTAGGGATCCCAATTTCATCAAAGATCCCATAGAGCTGGCTGACAATGTTGTTGACCTGGGTGGTCAAATAGCTTGTATCAACGGCCATTGCGACTCGAGTCCCCAGGGCAGGGGAGTATTAACGAGTTTGGCACCGAGCACGGACTGCTGTCAGGACAAAGGAATCAAAATATCAATATTCTCCGAAATGCGATGCGCCGGTCGTCATGTAAGAGTGCGGCGGCAATGCGCCTAGAAGGAAACAACAAGCTGGATGCCGCGAGACCACAAATCAACAATGAAGACAAATTCCGGAATGAGAGGACCCGCACAGCTTATATGCACAGAGCAACGAAAACAGCGAGGGGGTGGATGCAAGGGCCAAAGGGGAGCAATTAATACAGGAGGAGGAGTATGATTGTTTCTGTTGTTGGTTGTTGCAGGCGAGCTGAGCCTTCCGTCTGCAAATCAAGATCCGCTGTTGATCGATCGTTGTTTCTCAGGCAACCGCTGACTCAGCGTTACCCCGCCCATTTCTGCCGCACTTATACTCACCGCCTTTGCGCTTCTCCGCAACAACTCTCCAGCTTCAAAGCTACATGTACATATCAAAACTAACCTCATTATCCTATTCAGATTCATCACGATTATCGATTCCCAGCAATTCCACGCTTTCTCTCCTATAATTCTCGCCATTTTTTTTCTAATTTTCGCTGCGATTTAATCAGACAAACCAGTCAACACTCCCCCCACCCTGACACTTCCGCCAGGGGAATTTCCTTCCCCGCCTCACAGCTCACCATGCAAGCCGCCCAGCTGTCCTGGGGTTAGTATTGAGATACTCTCCTCGGAATACATAAGTTGACACATAAATCTCACTTTTCTGCATCAGAATTAGAAAATGCGGTCACCTTAATCGATCCTCAGCGAGACGCTCTATACCAATACGATGAGGAAACGCACAAGGCCCTCAGCAACGCCCGCCCATGGTCAAAGGACCCCCACTACTTTAAGTCAATTCGCATATCTGCAGTTGCTCTCCTGAAAATGGTTATGCATGCTCGCTCCGGAGGTTCTCTCGAGGTCATGGGTCTAATGCAAGGCTATATCCTCCCAGAGACATTTGTCGTAACCGATGCTTTCCGCCTCCCCGTTGAGGGCACAGAGACTCGAGTCAACGCTCAAGATGAAGCGAACGAATACATGGTCTCATACCTTCAGGCTTGCCGTGATGCAGGGAGAATGGAAAACGCAGTTGGATGGTACCACAGTCACCCCGGGTACGGATGCTGGCTCTCGGGCATCGACGTCTCCACACAAGATATGCAACAACTCGGCGGGCCGTTTGTTGCTGTTGTCATTGATCCCGAACGAACTATTTCCGCAGGGAAGGTAGATATCGGTGCATTCAGGACATTCCCCAAGGACTATACGCCACCAAAAGAGGAGCAAGAGGAAGACGAGTACCAGACCGTTCCGTTGAACAAGGCAGAGGACTTTGGAGCCCATGCATCTCATTACTACTCACTTGAGGTTTCTCTTTTCAAAAGCGCCCTCGATACAGAGATTCTCTCACTGCTGTGGAACAAGTACTGGGTGGCCACTCTCAGTCAAAGCCCCCTATTCACCACGCGCGATTATGGAAGCAAACAAATACTAGACCTCAGTCAGAAGACTAGGCGAGTAGCCCGAGGGATCGAGACCAACTCCTCTCGAGGTGGTGCACCTACTCAGATCAAAGACCCACAACTCGACCGAGTAGTAAAGGATGGCCAACGAATCGTGTCGGAGGAAGTAAAGGGATTACTCGCCTCCGAAGTGAAAATGCAGCTTTTTCAAGGTATTGGTGAAAAGACAACGACAGGATCCAGTTGATTATTGAGCTGTATCCTGAGATAAGCGAACTTGACTGAGCATAAAATACAAACGATGAGACGATCCGACCTTTCCAATATCTTATACATAGGCCTCCATATAAATGGAAACTCGACTTTTGATGTCTTTGAAAAGGCCATCAACCGTATGTTTACGTATGCTCGAGGGTTCTATCCCAGTAAATGTCCCAATTCCGCAGAGTGAATGTATTTCTCCTAGGACGGACTTACGCCAAATTCTTGTTCTCGATCCAATAGCTAAGCCCCGCTAATGCCGCTGCATAACGTAAAGAGTTGAAGTGATCAGCCTTAATCAATTTTTTATTGTTTTCATCAAACACAGGAGCCACTCCAGCACCATCCAAATATCTCATTTTCTGACTGTAATCAGCACTAATGGTGAGTATACACGATTTTTATCTTACATTAACCAAGTAGTGAATGTCAGATAACACTTCCCCTAATAGACCATTTCTCCAAAAGATGCACTATGCAAATAGAGTTAAGGTAGAGAAGAAAAGCATATGGATTCAATACTAACATAGTTACCAAATCTGTACAGGATAATGTATATAGAACAGTGAAGCGAAAAGCACAAAACAAAAAATCATAATCTTTGAGCAAAGACAACGCATATGCTGCGCTAGGTATCTTGCGTCGTAACAATCATTATCCAAGCATAAAAAGACTGCACTTCATGACAGTCGGGGAAGAAAAGAGAAATGGAGGGAGAGAAACGCTGGTGGGTAAACCAACAAGAAGGTTTTACAAAAAAAGATATAGGTCAAGCCAGTATACACCGGGTAACACGGGACGTGGATATATCCAGAAGATGATAGGTTAGAGGATAAGTAGGAAATTGGCCAAGTGAGAGGAAAGGACACCCACGAGGGGTGGTTGAGTCGGAAGGAAAATATGGTAAGAAAAAAGTGGGATGTGGCCAGGGAATTTTAGAGCCCTGTTCATTCAAAAATGAGCTGAAGCACGAATAAGGATTCTGCTTCAGTAGGGTAAAGTGAAGCACAACCATGCCGAGTGCAACCTCGCACGAGCATGAGGTGACAGTGCACGTGGTTGATACCACCAACTCGGTGTGTCAGTTGCGTCGATCTACCCAAGTGGGGTCCGCATGACAGATTTGCCACGTTGGTGCTAAGGATTGCAAAAATCGATCGACACCATGTGAAGATGCAATTGATGGAATCATGGAATGTTCTTTCGAGCCGCCCTATGAAGCTGCAGTGCTTGGGCTCGAGGTAAACGCCCGGTATAGAGTGCGGGAATCAATTGTGACCATCGGGTGCCGCTGGGACATTTGATAGGCTGTCCATATCGTAGCCATTTTCGGTTATCCCGAGTCTCGAACCGTTGCCGTCCAGTCAAAGTCGACAGGGTCGCCCCGTGTCACGCAAACCGAGTTTGGCGCTTACAGGAATCCCGATTCAGAGAGCAGTCTACGTAGCAAAAAAGGCATTCCGTTAGTCTTCGGATCAATCCAGAGTCATCCATAAACAGGTCATTTTTGAGGGAAAGTTGGGAAATAAGAGAAGGTGTGGGTATCGCCAAGAAAATAGACTGAGGACAAAGATTGGGCCCGATAAGAAGGGGTTTGAAGGAAAGGGTCGGGAAAACGGCAGAATAAAGAATCATCGTGATGACATGAGCAGGGTTCCAAAGGTCAGAGAACTCATATCTCTTCCACCGGTGGCGTACCTCGCAATTTTTTCGTCTTCTCGTTCTCGCGGCTCCACTTCCAAGCTCCGTTCGTACATGTCGTGCACATCCCCCGCCCCCTGTAAATTACTGAGAATATACTCCTGTAATTCGGTAACAGGGGTGAGGAGGTAGGGCGAGTTCTGGTATTGCTGGATGTCACGAATTACCTCCGCAGTTTTCGTGCGTTTGTTCAAGTTGATCAATTCCGAGGGTGTAAGAGATGGGATACCGTCCTCGATGAACGTCAAGTCCGTGAGGTAGACACCTACGTTGACAGTGTTAGCCTGAAATATAACCCATAACAAATCCCTTAATGTCTCAATCAGGGGTCTAGGGTAAAAGATCCATACCAAAGAAAGGAATGCAAGGCGGGTTAGCGAGATGAAGTGCTTCACGGTACTCCCCGAAGTTCTTTGTGCTCGCCATGAGCCTGCGCATCTGCTCCAGAATGGCAGATGTGCGCCCACTGACTTGGGCCCACGTGCGAGATAGTCGGTGAATGGGGGCCGTTCCAAGGGCTGAGATAATAGATGTCAAGGTAGAATAGTTATTCAGGGCCCGGCATTTCTAGTACAAATTAGCAATAGTCTTGAAAGGGGGAGGGGGTCTAAGGTGCCATACATCTGCAACATTCACGAAATGTTTGATAACAACAACTCGCTTCTTTACATCACCTTGATTGAGAATCATTTCAGCAACCCAATTAGTGAGCTGGTTCGAGTGCAAGATCAGCGCCTTAACATTAGCAGCAGGCTCAGGCTCCTCAGGCCCAACTTTCTTCTGCCAGGTCTTATTCAAACATTCTGTGGGTCGAATTTTAGAGTATAGGCGCGATTCAATTATGGTGAGCTGACGAGCGAATTCCGTTGAATCAATGTCCAAAAACTTCAGCTTCTTCATGTTCTTAGGGATGATAGGAGTTGGCGCAGGCGTCGCTTGCGTAGGCACCAGTCGCTTAACGGTGGTATCCTGACCCCGGAGACGCTGTTCAATGACCGCCAGAAGCTGAGTCGAACCAGGAGTTTTCGTAGTGGCGATCGAGTCCTTGGTGAAGGAATGTGCACGCTCAAGGAGCTGCATGTGCGACTCGTCATTAGGCTCCATCCAGTAGTTCTCGAACCAAGTTTTCAGGATATTGACCACACGGAACCGGATAGGTTTCTGCTTTCTGTCAACCCAGATCTGCATCTCATCGGCGTTCAAGCTGAATGGGGGTTGGACGTTGAATCGTTGCATGATCATCTCAAAAAGCTCGGCGGCAGATGTGAAGGATCGGTAAGTGAGAAGGAATGTGCTGTTGAAAGATGGGTCGGGCTTATCGTGGCGAGTCAAGTGTTCCACCAATCCGGCCAATGTACCACATTTGAGGGTCGGTATATCATTCTTGGTATCATAAAACACTTCACCTTCGTGGTCCATCTTCAAAAACCACGGCGTCTCTTCAGGTTCGCGGGCGAGGTTTTGAACAGGTTCTCGTGTGATTGCCGCCGGCGGAGCCTGTCCAAAGAATCTTTGCGCCTTATCCATATTACGACGCACTTTCTCTCCCTCGAGCGGATGCGCTGATGGCACACCGACCTCGGTTGACCGCGATTCAGTACGACTATGCAACCCCGTATACCCCTCCCTGTCACCAATGCGACTTTCCGTGCGTTGAGAGTTTGGTTCAGGGACCTGCTCGAGGAGAAGCGAAAGAGAGAATCCAATTTGGGAGACATAATTTTCAAGTTGTCTAGCAACACCTCGAACAGCATTCAGCCGATCATCAAGCGAGTCACCCCGTAGTTCCGCCCATTCGTCACCAAGCGGGGCCGAAACAGCCTGGCAGCTGAGGACAAAATCCGCTATCGCATCGTAAACTCGTTGCTTTTGCAAACTGAAATCGACTAGCTGAGGGTTCTGAAAGCTAGTTCCCAGAGGCCCGAGGTTGATAGACTCGACGGCAGAAACCCAGGGACGAAACTGTTCAACAACTTTAACAGCAGCAACCGCGATTAACTCGCCAATTTCCTCATGTTCGGTAACAGTAACAATTTTCTTTTGGTTAAGAGTCAGCCGCTCCTCGACCCGGCGAATGGCACCAACAAACGATCTTCGCAGAACATCAATATGGTCCAAAACGTTAGGTTCCAAAGGCACGGTTGGCTCGGGTCTCAAATCCGCGTTATCGTGATCCAGGAACGACGTGGGACCAGAATCGCTTAGTGAAACACCATTGTTCTGCCAGGAGCCACCAGAGGAGCTACCCATCACAAACCCGGGTACAATCCGACGAATAAATTCGCCACGTTGTTGTCTTGCGACTTCAACATAGCCATAAACGCCCTGCATGACACCATCGGCTTCCTGAAGACACTTGTTGATAGCATCTACACCCGGCCAATCGGCTGCCGCCATGTGCGACGAGAGAACCAACTTCGAGAATTTAGACATCATATCTCTGAAATGCTGGTACAGGGGCTTATTGGTAGATATTATGGAAGGGTTCCCAGAGTGGTTATCAGTAGTGTCGGAGCCGGCCGCCAATAGCATGCGTAGGTGGTCCGAGATGTCCTCGGCTTTCCTCACGTACTCTGCACGATCGCCGTTTAACAATGTTCGGCGATAAACTTCGACAGCCTGCGACATGTTATCCACAAGCAAAGGCCAGGTGATAGGCGTTGACGTATGGTCGTCAATGAA
This sequence comes from Aspergillus puulaauensis, assembly GCF_016861865.1. Classification (NCBI taxonomy): domain Eukaryota; kingdom Fungi; phylum Ascomycota; class Eurotiomycetes; order Eurotiales; family Aspergillaceae; genus Aspergillus; species Aspergillus puulaauensis. Next base: position 998,659 of record NC_054858.1, read on the forward strand.
ACGATGAGACACCGCGGATGAAACGGAGGGCCTGTGCATGGGCTCGGAGATCGACGTGTTACTGTCTGCACCTGCAACGCCATAGAGCTTCTGAGGGTGTCGCCCAAGAGGACTTTTTCCTTCACCGGTAGATTTTGTAGCAGATAAGGGTTGCAGGGAGTCCATAGACGTGGCCGGCGATACGCCGTCTATAAAGGACTGGCGTCGTCGAGACATCGAGTCATGAGAGGCAAGCATGAGAGACTCGCCCTCTGCCTCGGAAGCCGAGCCATCGTAATCATCCTCGTCTCGCTCAAAGCCACGAGCCATCAACTCCGGCGGAGGTCGAGTCTGGTCAGGGACAAAAAAGTTGGTGCGATCGTATGGGCCATTCTCGTTGACAGATGGGTTTTCAAACGGGAGCTCCATGGTGCTGTAGCCAGTGAGAGTATTAAAATAAAACAGACGGCCATCCGCGGTTGCTTGAGGGATCCAGAAAGCCGCTTCCTCCTGTTGAGTTGGAGGATCCATGCCCTCAATTGGTAGTATTGGCTGAGAATCGCGAGGATTGCCATGTGAGTCAACCTCATCGTCATGTTCCTCAAATTCTTCGCCGGCGCCCGAGTCTGCGCTGATATCTCCATCGTCTTGAATGTGCGATATATGATCTTCGAGTTCCCGCGGATCGGTAACCACGGCGCAGTAGTTGCTAGGGAACCAGCCCCGAACGTTGCCGTTGATGACACCGTCCCACCAGCCGGTCTCTAGCTGGTTCAGAACCTGAATGATATCCCCGCGGCAGAAGCTCAGGCTTGTGTGGTCATCAGCGTCATAATCATACATAGCCCGCACAAACAACGGAGGCGCCGGCTCTGGGCTAGGAGACTTCATGGGTGGGATGTGTCGTTTCGGTGAGTGGTCTGGGACAATGTCTCTCTGTGAAAAGGACAAGCTGCCTCCACGACTCCGGCTTCTCGGTGCAGCCATAGTAGTAGTCATCGGCTTCTTTTCGGGGTACTCGAAAGCGGTCACAAAAGCCTTTGTCTTGTTCATCGGCGCTGATCCCGGGTCAACAGCCGATGGGTCGAGGACGTGAGTGCCGTACATCGGTTGGCCGAAGGGATTTGCGTAGTAGAGGGGGCGGTAGCTGAAAGAAAGTATGGAGGGAGATTAAGGGCTGCTGCGTCCCTTGCGGCGAATGGCTGGACGAGCTCAACGAAGGGTGTTGCTCATGTCGAGGCAGGCAACCGACCGTGGTGGTAGGGCGGGTTAGGAGGGCGGGTTAGGAGGGGCGGTAAAGCGGTAAACGGAGGCGTCGAAGGTGGGCTACCAAAGGAGCGGCGGGTGAAACAAGATGGCGAAGGCACAGTCGGGAGGTGGCAAGGACACAACGGGCGATCGCTATCGCCTTGTCAAGGAGAGGATGAGAAGAGTCGAAGAAGACGGGGAGACCGAGAGCTGAGATGGAAAGGGAGAGTCAGGAGGGTTTTAGGGACGACCGTCCACTGGCAGCAGTGATGAGAGAGTGGGCTGGGGGGAGAAGAACGGAACTGCCACTGAGTGGATGAGGAGCAAAGAGGAGCAATGAGCGGGCGTGACAGTACAATACGGGGGAGGCGGTAATCTTACGCCACGGTCAGCTTAATCAACCAGTCTGACTGTCTGTCAGTGCCCACCAGGCCACCACCAACTCTGTTGTGCTTTAGGCTCTTGCCCAGTTGAGCAACTTCAGTGTTCCTCTTTTGGAGTTTCTTCAGATAAGTTACTGCTGCTTTCATCTCCCATGATGTCGAAAACGTACCAATATAGTCGCCAACTTACTCAGTCTTTCTTTGTGCCTTACTCAGTAGCTACTGGCTGGACCTTGCTGAGGGCGCATTTCCGACCAAGCATGGGCCAGGTCTTACGTACTCTCGGCCTCCGATTGAACAGTGCTCTACCAGCCCCAGCAGTCCAGCACTGCCAGCACGAGCCCTACCCACACACAGTCTCAGATTCAAGATCGAGGAGATCCGTGGTACGGTGGTACATACCTCCGGAGAGTATACGTTGATACAATAATACACATCGTCCCCATGCTTCTAGTGCTCCGCGGCAGTTTGTGCGCGACTGAAAATGGCTCATGCGAGAATCCCAGCCGTTGTAAGCCAAGAGCCTCGTCAACGGTCGAGAATTTTCCAACCGTACATTTAGTGACATGATAGTCGTCGACTATTCAAGAATATTCATTAAATGGGTCCGCTTTCATTCGCTGCTAGTCTAAATCCGCGGCATATCTTGACACAGGTTCTCCGCAATAGGCAAAGGTTCCTGGAGGCATTGTTCTGACTCAGCCAGTCTCGAGTCCGAAGTCCTCCCGTCCTTTGGAAGCGTGTGCTTCCAAGTTGTCTTGCTTCACTTCCATGATCCCATCACTCCATGCGAGAAGATGCCGATCCTGATCCTGATCCGTTGGGCCGTTGACACCGTCCGGTGCCTGGCAAAACACCTCCCCCAGAGTTGCTTGAGCCCTGGTTACTGAGCGATCCTGCCGGGGCCTGCTCCGTACCCTTCATCTGTTCTTAGTGCATCTTGCTCTTCGGTACCAGTGGGGACACCCACAGCGACCCGTCTCTCGAAGGAGAAGCTCGCGCTGCACTCGGGAGCAATTTCCTGGCGTCTTCATATTACTCATCCAACATCAATATCGAGGACAATGCGAGGAAGCTGTCGAATCTCTCTCGATCATAGGCCAAAGATAAAAGTAAACTGCTCACATGCGAAAGACTGACGGACGGCGGGGGAAACGGAGGGATCCGTTAGGACAAAGCCTCTCGCCGCGGAACCTGTGCAGCGGCATTGTCGAGGGTCTGACACCCACACTCGGGCCTTCTCAATGCTCCCTCCCTATCAAGCAACACCAGTAATATCAGCATCGTTAATCAAAAAAAAAAAGAACAGCAAAAAAAATCACGCTGAGGTCCTTTGGCTTATTCCTCCAGATCATGCCACTACGTGACTACAGCATTTCCCCCGCCATAGTCTCGGCATGGATGCTCAAGCACTCCCTAGGAGTGCCACCCTTGTCTCGCGAATACTCTCGTTCAATTAGCTGCCGCTTTATAGGGCTACGAGGATTTCGCGTCCATCCTAGCCAATAGCGTTTAAGGAATAATTGATACCGATGAGCGCATCCAATTCGCATCCACCAACCAACAGCATCTTCCCCAGAACTCCTATGGCTATAACTCCCATTGGTACTCCGTACTACCGATTCAGATCCCAGAATTCACCCGGGCATAATTCTAATTTCTCAGACGTCCGCGTTTCACGGTTCCTCGGCAAATTGTGCGCTCAGACTCTTCAACTTCCGAGATGCGTCCACCAACCTTATTTTGCGTCGACATCCGGGAACCATGTTCTGTGGACGAACATGGCTCCTTGCCGGCTTAGTCGAAATTTACACCTCGGGTACTCCGTATTATAACTTCTGTTTGTCTGTCAGCTGTCACATTTCAATCCGCCGTGCTAACCGCGTCGAGGCCTTGCCTTGGAAGTACCGAAGGCAGATGGGCCGCTGCTTGGTACAGGCATCACGCCGCATAATAAATGTATTATCATATGATGATTAACGCAGCTTTCGTGACGCCTAACATCTGTTATATAATCCCAGGTATCGAAATCTACAATTAGCCAAGCCTGTGTTCGTCCCAACATCAAACAATCATCACTCCACGCCATGAAACTTTTTTCTACCATCGAGCAACCTATCTACCTGAAGACTATACAATCACTTCAACAAGCCTCCACAATGGATCCTATTTGCTAAACAACCAATTGATTTTCTAGGAATGAACAATCTTAGCGAAAGGAACACTCCCGATCCTTATAATCTGGCCAGATAACACCGCAAGTGACCGTACTCGCTTTGCTTACAATACTATTCATCATGTTTCATCCAAACCCATCTAGCTCCACTCACTACGATGCAACTTCCAAATTAAACTCCCACGTCAAAACTATATCTAAAAGTTTCCAATGAGTTGGTAACCTGCGTCGATCCAAATACCAGTCGCTGTCTCGGTGGAAACGAGATTATCCCGGGGTCTTGAGCTATCATCCGAAGACTGTTCTCAACTCTGAACATCAACCGAATATACTCTGTACGTCTATGGCTCGTTTCTTCCCCTCCAAGGCCTCCAAACCCTCATATTAACGCATTCCAGATACTTGTTAACCAAGTCCTGTCGGCAGTCACCTTGCCTCGTACTGTGATCCTTCAGCAAATTGGGCCAGATATATGTGAATATACTATTAATTTTTGCATTGTCGGATTTCCAACACACTCATATACAGTATAACGCATGCGTACCGTGTTTTTCACGTATATGCCTCGCTACATCAACTATCTGGAGATCACCCAGTCATTGCTGTAACAACCAATATCCCCATCGCTAACTACGTCCAGATACCAATCGCCCGGGGTACTATCACTTGACCTGAACAAGGCAGACTCGTTCGCTCGAGGAAAGTTGGTTTGGCTCCATACATCACTCCGCCTCAAAATTATGGGTAGTTTGCTAGTTTCCCACCATGCACGGTCCATGGAAGCCATCCAACCGAAGAATTGGGGCTTCCTGAGATGCCTGTGGACTCAGTAATGGGGCGATAATCCTCCTGGACGGGGGGGGGGGGGGTTTCTTGCATATGTTTCAAGATTCTGATACACAGGAGCAGGCTTTGCTCATGTCTATGTACCCGCTAGGGTAGGACTCTGGTGCTAGGAGGTCCCTATGAGGAATAATTTTACAGCACTGTGCATTAGTTATGGAGTGTTTGACCACCTGCATCATTCATTACGTCGTCTGTCCATTGGCTATGTATGCTTCTATGTGCCTGCTGATTCCGGCACTGTTGGAGCTAATACCAGCTCACAGCCCAGATTACACCAAAAAGCAACTCAATTCCAGACCGTACTTCAGCCTATGTACCAAATCAGGGCAGTGGCCACCCACTAATGTCCTCCTGTCTGGTCTAGCTAGGGGTGGCCTGGTACCGGCAAGGACATTTTATTGAACCGCAGAGTAAAGTCCACTCCACGCTGTTGGCGTCCTAGATGAACAGACTCCGATTAAATTAGGTGCTTAGGCTTGTGTAGGCTACATTCTATGTCTGACTCGTTTCATTTTTAGCCTTTTCTCAATGTTGAATTTCTTCGTTTTTTTCTTACGTCCATTCCTGGTTTCCATCTCCGTATATAAGAATATTGAGGTCTATATATCCACACGGTAGGAAATAGTGGACTTATTCCTAAAGGGAGCTATTAAAAAAATGTTGGATTATATGGCTATAGGCTACCTTTTCTATCCTTTATCATATGATAGTAGTGGTGAGCTTCCGGTTACTGGTGATGATTCCAAGGTTTGGTAGTATGTATATATATCAGAGGTATGGAGTGCATGTATACTATGCTAGGCTACCAGATCAAAATAAACACTAATAGATAGCACTTACTCGTCATCGCTAGCGAGATAGTTTGTATTATCTATTCCAGATTTTACCACTGAAAGGAACTATATACCACAACGATAGCTACTGTTTCGATAGTACGTAGTACAAAGATCAGAGGCGACGAGGTGGGATATCGTTATCAGACGGCTGGCTATCGATGGAAACTCAAAGCAGCCACCCAAGACGTGGTATCCATCGTAAAAAACCGCCCATCTCATCCTCGTAATCGTTGCCCAAGCAAGAAGAGAAGCGCATTTGCCGAAGAGAGTAGTGAAGTCCTGACGCCTGGTGACAGTGATATCATGCAGATGATCGCAAGACGGGATCGGCTGATCTGCCCTGCGCAATCAGGGGGGGATCAGGCACAAAACAGGGAGATTACAGGCATTACAGGCATTATGACTTGATTTTGGGACTTGTATTCGACTTACCAAGTTTCTATCAGAGTACCTCCTTCCCCCCCCCCCCCGGAGTCCATCACCCGGTGACTTCATTATGGACAGAGTGACGAATTATTCAATTCACTAATCGCTATCCAGGTATCCACGGCCTGTCAAGGTGGTGGACTAATGGTGGTTGTGGTGGAGCGCCCCTCCCCCTTTTCCAGTTTCCACACCAACCCGTTGCCCGATTCTTGGAACGAGGATTGAACAAACCTCACTGGCAGTTGAAGACTCTCACCTCGCGATCGAGTTAAAGTTCACAACGGCCCCCCTTTCCCAGCTTCCGCACGCAAAACCGTTGGTTAAGGGTAAACGCCGGCTGTTACAGAAGCCTGGGTCGGTGGTTCCAAGTCTTCGAGAATCCTTCTGGCGGACTCCAACCATGCCGAATTAACGGGGCTGTGGGCTCTCAAGATTCTAGCTGCCTGGGCCTTTCCTAGTGAACCACTGAGCCGGGTTACGAGATTGCTTTCCATGGTGGTTTCCTGGTTTTTGACTATTCAGCCCCCTTTATTGTTACGTGAGCGCTACTCAGGGCCCCAGGCTGGGTGGGGGATGGGAGGGTTATACTTCGGAAATAAGTGCCTGTAAACTCCAAAAAAAAACAAAGACCGACGGGGCCCACGGACTTTGTTCCTCAAAAGTCAGAACATGAATCAGACAGGGAGACTCAACATGCGAGTTCGAATTTGGTGCTCATTGGATATGTTTCCACCAAGATAATCGCCACTCGTTTTGGTGATCCTTGATGCATGAAGCAAGTCGCCCTGTTCATCATGTCCATAAAATCCATTGCTTGCGGGAGCGAACCATGGAACAATTTCAGCCTCGATTTGTGCCATGTGTGGCAGCGGGTAATTTCCATGGTTCGAACGAATGATCCAGATCCAGGAATATAGATGTCGTATGTGTTGTAAACCTCGTAGTGTAACTTGTAGAAGAATGATGTAGGTATTATTATGAGCTCACCCCCACGACGCGCCGCGACTCTGTATGGGCCTGAGGCAGCCTAGGTCGTATTCCAGGTATCAAGCGAGGCCCACGCACAAAGCCGGAAATCCGGTATCATGGGAGAAGCAAAGCAATTCGGCTTTTGGTCCTTTGGGCCGATTCCAGCCCTAAATATGGACCATCTGCAATCGTAATTCTTGGATAATGGCCATGATACCCGATAATCCGACCCATTCAGGATTCACCATCTTACGAGTTACCATCCTTGGTAGTTATATAATCGAAGTTCTGATATCAAACCCATGGTATGGGCTTGGGTTTGACAATCAATAAAGTGAAAGGCTCCGTGTCTTAGAATTATTGGTCAGAGGTCAAAATGTTCATCTGGACCAATGGAGACCGCCGTTTCTTTGGGGAGGAAGTTGCAAAACGATCTCGCTTGTCGCGGGAAAACCCGGATCAAGACATCAGCTCGAGAAACAGTTCGAGATTGAGGTCGTCGGGCTTCCTTTGTTTCCCCTTCAGCCCGTGTTGGAGAAATATCGGTGACAGTTAGACAGTTCGGTCTAGATCAAAAGCGCCCTCCACCTTCTGCTCGGACAGGAGCGGTCAGGGAATCGGCTCCAAGTAAAAGGCGGGTTGATTCCTTTGTACGCTCCCAAAGTACCCGAGCGCTGGTGACAGGGCCTCACCGACACCAGAACCTTTGCAACTTTGCAAGGCCTCTTGCCAAGTTCGAGAAATTCCAGATGGACTCCACTCTGGTATGGAGCAATTTCACGACGCGACGGTGGGGGGTCGGTCACCTTAGGGCGCGTCGTGGTCTCCGGGTTCCTTACCGTCTCTGTGAAAATAACCGCGGAATCGGATGGCTTCATCTCGCCCGCAATATGGAAAGGGGAGCCAAGACGGTCTGGTTGGAATTGGAGACCGCCGATGGACACTAGTTTTGAACTGGGCTCGGGGAACTTGTTCCTGAAATCCTGCAACGGTATGCAGTGGAGAAGAAGCTCTAAAACAAAAGGGACGGAATGAAAGCTACGAATCATGCTTTTGATCCAGACCACCGGAATCCAAAGAACTTCGGAATGATCGACCTTGTCTTTGGCGAAGATCAATAAATCGGTCAAAGGCAAGGAGCCTTCGGAGGAGGCCAGATCGATGCAGAAGAGAATCTTGAGTTTGGGGAAATGAGGTTCGCCCGCGAGTCTCATCCCTGTCTGAACTATTGTTATTGATGCTTTGATGAACGTTTGCAGGTCAATTCTCGTCAAGCAACCGCAGCGGCCCATCAAATCGCAGAGGCGGTCGTCGCGGTAGCACTATCGTGGAGGAACTGGAAATGATCGATCATGCCCACCAGTCGACGGACGACGTACCTTTGTCGCCGTGTTGGTCATCGCAAGGACGGAGATTTTCGCACTATTATTGTCCGTGTCTTTCCCCGTGCGCCGATCTATCGGACTTATACATGGTCTGCATAACCATTTCAATAGTGATGGCCCTCATCATAACTCGACTCAATAGCCCACTACTTCCTCGCAATCCGCCTCCAGCAAAGCCTCGCAATAGCTCGGCAAGTCTGATACTTAATACCCCAAGTTCTTCATTCGGCTGTACTCCTCAAGTTACGATATTGAAGAGAGGTGGCTGGGCCGGACCGCTGCATGGCCGGGAAGTGGATCGACGAACAAGATCCCAATCAGGGTTAAATCTTGGAACCAAAATCAGAGAGGCTGGGCCTGTAAGGTCGAGACTTGGACGCGACTCACGCGAGACTCCCAAATTCCTAGCCCCTTTTCACCGCTCTGCTTTCCCTATGTATTATTGCGCCAGGCAGATCAGAGCGGTCAAGATGATGTAAAATGTAGCCGGGACGAAGTTCGGGTCCTGCAGCCATTGCATCCACTCTTCAGATGGATGCAGGGAAGAAATCTTGGAAGCCAATGAGGCCAGGAAGCTCAGGGACGTACCCAGGGTAAGCCAGCAGGCCCAGCACGATCTACTCTGTATATGAGATGAGGACGGGGTTACTCTAGGAAATCTTGTAAAAGGATAATTATCCAGCTTGGGGCATGTGGGCTCCTGTAAGGGCTGCAAAGTCTCTGCTGGGACCGAGAAGCTCGAACTTTGCAATCTTCGAAGAGGCACATTAAAGTCATGATAGGCGTTTCCGGAGTAACCCCTCGCGCGATTGCTGATCGGGTGGGTGGATTCGATGCCATATTGAATGTGGATCTTCGACCCCACCTATCATGAAGAAGAGCCACCCAAGTCTTTTGCAGACTCTCGCCAGTCTCGCGCGAAGAAAACAGAGCCATCAGGACGGGGAGGACAGGTGATTATTGATGAGGTGCTGTCATGCAGTTCTTCCTGGTGGAAGAGGACGGCGGGGTCAGTGCCGGATTGTGAGCAAGCTAGAATGTACGACACCCAAATCTTTGAATCGTCATCTGACCCCATCTGGACGATGCGTGCTCACTGCTCCGTGGCCGTCGTTCGTTTCCAGGGTGGGGGCCTGAGGCTGGACACGGAAGAAGAGCGCGTCTCCGAGCTGAGGCTGGTACGAAGACGCGACGGTTGGCAGGGCCAGGCAGCCACCTGGCATTGGCAGTGGACAGCGCCACACTTGTCCCGAATCTGTCGGTGCACTAACCGTGTCTGTCATGGCGACTTACAGGAAAAGCAAGAGAAGAGGCTTCAGAAGCACAGCCCGCGGTGGCTCGAGTTTCAACACGACACACGTATACAAAAAGATTTTCGACCCGCGGTATGCAAGATATTTTTATGTACCCAATCAACACCAGACGGCATCCCCCGTAAGCGCATTGCAAGGGTGGCGTCACAGTAGTCTCAAGGATGCACAATCTGCAGATGCGGCCGAGTACGGTGTACTGTATGGTTTATTCGACTGACCGAGAATTGGGTGTCTACGCTTTTATTCATCCATCGCGATGTGTCTTGGGCTCAATAAAAGTGTGAGCTCGTGAGAGTGGGATTTGAGGGGTCATATCGTCGGTACTTTTGTTGTTGGCCCCTTAATGCTTCACGATTCCTCGACTAGGACTGTCCTGTTTCAACAAAGAAAGTTCATCAAAGTTAAACGGTGCACTTGTTTTGGGGGTGAACATGGAGGTGCTAGTCAGTGTCTGGAACGACGGTTGAGGCCAGAAAAGTGACGGAGACTAAGAGCTGGTTCGGCCCACTGTCTCGGGTTCGATGTGGTCATCAGTGCAGGTAGCCTTGAATACGGGTTTTATCCGCACTGGGGCGACAACAAAGTACAAACTAGTCGACGCAGAGTAACTGCCGTGACGGGAGGGGTTGTTCGTGACCTGAGGGGCCATGGAACCTCCTGAGGGGGTTTGGAGGGGTCACCCAGAACTTTTGGTCAATCCGTCAGACCCGTACTCCGTAAAGTGGGAGGTTGGAGGGGAACGCTGAAGGAGGGGTGCCTCTGCAACTCTGCGCCATGGCCTCCCTTTCTTGTCGCAGATGAGGAAAGGGGTTGAGAAATGAAGATCGATAGTAGGAATCAGAACACAAAAAATGCAGGGTGATTAATGAAAAGGGGATGCGATGAATAATAATTGGCGATGTGAGGAAGAATCCTAGGGTGGAAATGAAAGGGATTACACGAATCATGTTGGATGGCAATCTCCGTGTGGCATTTTGAGACAAGCCGCCATCTTTGTTGGTCCTTGGAGGGGCAAAGGGGGCCTGAGTATGACAGAGGAGATTGGGAAAGGGTTTCGAGGGGCTGTGATGTCGCTTATCCCTTTTCTTCAAAACATTTAGATACAATCATGCTCTGCAGCAGCGAAGAACTGGTTGATCAGTGATCACGCTGTCATTGTTGCGGATTCATTCGGCTTCTCCTGTGGGCGGCCCCGCAGCCGCCTCTACCAGGTTTTCGCGTCCGCTGTGTCGTCAGATGCGGACACTGGACGCCGTTTAGTCAGTGGACGAGATGCTTGCTTAGGATAGTTAAGTCGATTATTAACTTATTAATATATAGAGTGAAGCCAACAATGAAAGGGTGGTGTGATCCAGTCTCCAGTCTCGACAGGGATAGATAAGATTTCCGATGGAGACATGAATATGCTTTGGAGAGTGTGGGTTCTTTATTTCCATCAGACCTCAACAGGTAAGAGCCCTAGCCTGAAGCCAACAGAAACAGCCGTACTTATGCCCAAAGAGGAAGAAAGAAAGAAAGAAAGGCAAATGAGATCCCGCCGAGTTTGCCAAATATTGATTGTGTTGACGGTCTCGACCTGAGGTGTAGATAATCCAATAGAATGTGCGCATATTTCCACATTTCATGAATAGATTGTCAAGGGGCAAGGATGTTGCTTCAAAAGGTAGATTGTTATATCATGTTTGTTTTTTTGCTCTTGTCCGACTCCGATCCCGATGCAAGTGGGCAATCTTGATAACTCACAAAAGACGTGGGACTGGTGGGATGCGCTCTCATATGTGAGATCGCGAAGGGGCCCCAAATGGAAAAAACCCAGCCTACCACATGCTCTGGCCAGGGCGACGCGAGCGTGAGATTTGATATGTTCTTTTCGGCTGAACCGGGCTGATGGGTTAGAAGAACAGACGGAGCGTCCATGTGGGCTGGAGTGGGCTGGCGGTGCTTTGTTTTGCTGTCGGTCGGTATTTTATTTGAATTATTCGTAATTTGAGACGGAGCCCGGACAGCTGAGGACACGCGCTCTAGCCCGTTCCTGCCTAGTGTCGTCACGCTGTTAGTCAGAAATGACGGGGGCGGCGCCCATTGGCAGAGTGCGCGTAGCGGGGACGGTGCGTGGTTACAGGCCCCCCTCCGTGCTTCCCGGCAACAGCCCCTCTTTCACCAAGACTGACCACGGCCGCCTCACTGTCACGGCCCAGCGATCGCCCCAAATCGCCCATCGGCTTTCTGCCCACGACCTGCCGCGCCTGCTCGCACTGCACTCACTCCCCCCCTCGCTCGCTCCCTTTCTTTTTGACCAGCCCGGTCTCCCACTTCTCGCGGTCCAACTTTCTCCTCATCCATTCAATATCCCCTCTTCTCCCTCCTCTCCTCTCTCTCCTCTTCTTTCCCCTCCTCTTCTACCCCCCTCCCTATTCAACACCTCTCCATTCTCCTTCTCTCTTTCAACGGTCCTTCTGAGTTGTTTGTCCTTCCCGCCTTTTGGCCACACACCTTGTTTTACTCCCCCTCGTCCGCCTGTGGCTGGACCCTACCCTAGAATAATCCCACCTCGAACTGTCTCCGCGCCCAAGGAATGATCAGACATCAACTCGAATACTTGTCGTCAGCCCGCCTTCAGAACCGGTGTGAAGCCACAATCGGGACGATACCACGCTTGTCCGCGACGTCGATACTGTGCTAAGGAAAATCCGGTGGCCCGACTGTTGCTACACCCGTCTCAGAGCAATGGCCCCAAGCGCATCAAATACGGCGAATAACTCGCCCGCGAAGAAGACGTCTGCCCCCGAGAAGAAGTACAAGTGCCAATTTTGCAACCGCGCCTTTAGTAGGAGTGAGCACCGCAGCCGACACGAGCGATCGCGTGAGTTCCACGTCTCTTTCCCTCCCTCCACCCTAGCCTCCGTCCTGCCTTTCGAGGGTGACTCGAGAGGTTATATGAGTCTGCTCCAACTTTCCCCACTAGCCTTGCTTTGAATATAAAACTGAACTGCTGCTAACCTTCTGTGACTTATAATAGACACGAAAGAACGCCCTTTCAAGTGTTTGAAGTGTAGAAGCACATTTGTTCGCAGAGATCTCCTGCTTCGACATGACCGAACTGTCCACGCCAAAGATGGCGGTGTTCCTCTAGTTTCAGAGGGGCGTCGCCGGGGTGGTGGCGGCGTTCGCAAGGCTTCCTCTCCAGCCCCCTCTAAGCCCTCGGTCACGATTGATCCTACTACACTGGAGCAAATCGAGGCAAGCAGCGATGGTATGGTCGACCTTGAAACAGCAGCCATGTTGATGACAGATTTCCAACATAAGGCTGCAGCAGCTGCTACTGGTAAAATCCATGATCGCGCCGAGTCGGACCGGTCCTTTTCCCCCGGACGTGGCTCTCTCCTTGAGCCCCCTGTTTCATACTTATCCGGCAATGCGACCCTGCCTCAAATGCCTTGGGACTCGTTGGTTTCGCCCACTGAGACCAAGCATCACATGGCTTCCCCCTTTGCAACCCAAGATGCGGCTTCGGACTCCCATGGACTACCTGTCATGGACCGACATGCTGGCGACTCCATGGCCCCGTCGTTGCACTCTCTGGTCAACTCACTTCCAGTCTCTGGGAACTCTACGCCGAATGCGCTGTCACCGTATCCTTCCATGACCGGCCCTGTTAGCCCCGTCAACTATCGCAGATCTCCAGGGCCTAGCCAGGCTCTGACTTTGCCCAAGTCACCTCAGGTTGCTAACGATCTGGAGCGAAACCAGATCGTGGAGCGCATTCGTTTCGCGGACTCGCTCGGTGTGCTTCCGGAAACGTTCATACTCCCGGAAACACCGGCTTTGAACAAGTACCTCTCGACCTATTTCAACCTATATCATCACCATCTTCCCTTCCTGCACCAGGAATCGTTCAAGCCAACTACTGCCTCCACGCCACTATTGCTTGCCGTTCTTTCAATAGGTGCTCTGTACACCTTTGAAAGACAACACGCGTTTATGCTCCACGTTGGGTCCAAGATGCTGGTCAACCAGTTTCTCCAGCACAAGGACAACTTTGACTCGAGAAAATGCCCTCTTTGGGCCATGCAAAGCACATTGCTGAACATGATCTTTGAGAGTTGGAGTGGTGATGCAAAGGGTCTTGAGTGGACTTGCTCAATCAAGAGTCTTCTGGCCAACATGGTCGCTGGTAACCGTTATCAACTGAAGCTTCGCACGGAAGCCCGTGAAGGACGTCGCCCAACTAGGGAGGAGTGGATTGAGGATGAGTCTTGCCGCCGGACTTACTATGCCGTATATATCTTCTTTGGCATGCTCACGCTGACCTTCAACCACACTCCCGCAATGAGCTTTGATGAGTTTGATAACTTGGAGTTGCCCTCATCTGAATCAATGTGGAATCTCGACGTCACTGACGATGAGGCGTGGCGCCGAAGCTTGTCTTCTGCCACGTCGATGACCGTTCGCGACGCTCATGATTGCCTCTTTCAGGGCGAGCAGACGCGCTACAGTGCATTCGCTACCCGTGTTCTGATTAACGCCCTGTTTTTGCAGGTGTGGAATCACAAGAGAAGCTTTGAAGCTCTTCAAGACGTAGTCACTGAGTACAAACTCCGCCTCGCTTTGGAAACTTGGGAAAACTCTCTTGAGGTCTGCGAACCCGAAACGATTGTCGTTCCCCTCAGCACTCCTCAAAATGGACACCCTCTCATTTTCAACTCTATGGCTGTTTACCGTAACACTCGTGCACGCCTTGAGGTTGACCTGAAATCCATCCAGGAAGCCATGCGCTATCACTCTTCCTACGAAGTTGCGGCTGCAATGACCGTCGCTCGTGAGAAGGTCAAGCGCTCACAGGAGATGAACAAGGTTATCCAGTCTTGCTTCGAATGCATTGAAATCGCCGCAATTCGAGGAATCAACTGGGTTGCCAAGACCTCTGCTACCAACTGGAGTGTCGAACACCCGCTTTGCGGTTTGGATTTGATGGTGATTCTCAGCCTCTGGCTTTATCGCCTGGAACATGACGAGGAGCCTGCCTCTGAGGCAGAGATGGCCATCTACAACAAGGTCCGGAATTTGTTTGATGACGATGCCGTCGACTCATGTGGTAAACTAAGCTCCACCGTTGCCCGTGTATGGGGTAATATCCTAGACGGTGTGGTGGTTTGGGGGTAGGTTAATCCGTACTTTCCATTTGCAGTATCTATGTCCAGAAACTAATGTTGTTGCAGAATTACCAAACTCATGGGCGAGTCATTCAAGCTTCACTCCCAGGCCTTGGTTGGTTACGAGGACTCTCTACGAGTTGCAAAGGACCAGCCTATCCATGCTGTGCCTACCAAATCACTCGCAAGCGTTGGCACCGCGTACTAGCTCAACAGCATATCCCAGTTGGGGGCCTCGACCCCCACTCGATTTAATCCGTCACTCGTTTATAACCCTTTGGGTGCTGCCGATAATTGCAGCTCAACCCGTGTTTGATTTCCTTCTGTTCTCTCATTACTCTGTTTGCCATCGTTCTGCTTTTTTTGGGTTTGCAATCTCGGAATATTGGGTCGGGGAACGGATGCAAGAATGTTGGCGGCGAATTGTGTTTTCGACTTCTGGGATGCTACGACCTGGACCGCCGCATAATGCTTCTTGCTGGTGTTTCCCCAACTTTTTATATTGATGTTTCTGCATTTTGCTGTTATGATTTCTCTTTTTTCTTTTCTTTTCTTTTTTTTGCAAGAGCCCACGGGAGTCAGGTGTGATTTTTTCTCTTGTTCATGGGCTGTTCCTCCTGGCAACAACTCAACACCCGGCTGGTCCTGTGTGTTCTTCTCTCGCACATATGGAGTTTTCGATTTCTTTTATACCTTCTACACACTAATTCGGAGGGTCTACCATACTCTCTTGTGCGCACCGGCTTTTTTTGATCAGATTGCCAGTTGAGCTTCTCTAACTACATTGATACCTTTTTGACTTTCAGTGTTACATATTGTTGATATCTCCTGTTCAATTTCGCTTCACTCTTTCGCCTATTTTGAATATTTTTTTTTATTCCTTTGATTTGGATCATTTTGTTTAATGTCTGTTAGAATCGTTCTGATCGTTATGTGTCTACGCCATATCCCCGCCTGTTAATGTTTGATGTTGATATCTCTATTGGTTTTGGTATTTTGATTTTGTCTCTCCTCTCAAGCAGTTTTTTTTACTTTCAAGTTTTGCACTGCATAGTTTTGCATGTTTTGTTCTGTTCAAAGATCTTGATTGTCTGTTTTTTTTCGTCTTTTTTTTTTTGACTTTGCCGATTATCTGCACATGCTCTGCGTTGTAGTACCCTGTACTATAAGTAATTTGAACTCAAAAATACAAATTGGTTTGGCGGGGAAATTTGCTCTTCAACTCTTCGTAACTATCCTATCTATCCCATATCTATCATGGGCGACTGCACCTGTAATGGGTATTATAATCAGTAAGGAGTTAGTAGTTTGACTACATGTTAATTAATTACATATTATGCTTTACATACCAATATCTAAGCTAGTCGAGAGTACTCGGATAAAAGCTCACTCACACACAGGGCTAACAAACCCAATAGTCCACCTCAAGGACCCCGTAATGATAACGAAGAACCCCAATGCAACACCCACGCTCATCACCCCGTATATATACGCGTGTAACCTGTGCGCCAGCCCATTCAACTCGGCCACCCACGTACTTACCGTCGTTGCCGAGCCGCAGAACCCATCCATCACGCCCTGCAAGACCTGGCAGCTCACGAGCACAGTCGCTCCAACACCATCGACGCGCTGGAGGTCATAACACATAGACAGGATTATAGTCCCGAGTATATTGACGGTAAATGTACCGAGAGGGAAATGCGGGACGCGCGCGTTGAGTAGCAGGGAGAGGTAGAAGCGGAGGAGGCAGCCGAGGGGGGCGAAGACGATGGCAAAGACCGCGTAGCCGCGCCAGGCGGTTTGGCCTTCTGGGGGAAAGATGGCAAGGAAGATTGATCCGATCCAGCAGCCCCAGCCGAGGAAGGTGAAGAGGGGGTCGATGAAGCGACGGGTTAGACGGAAGGGTATTGTTAGTGGAAGTTGGAGATGCTCGAGGGCAAGGGCGAGATGGGAGCCGAATATGAGTGCCGCAAAGCTGAGGACGACCTCGACGAGGATGACGGCCACGAGGGCCATGAAGCTGTAGCCGCCATTGGGGGCGGAGGCTGAGGACGATGGGTCGGGGAGATCGTTGGAGAGGGCGAGGAAGATATCGCGGATAAAGGATGAGAACGAGGTGAAGGAGCCGCAAAAGCCGGCTGTGAGGCCGATGTAGAGCGGGATTGTCTTTTTGATGGATTTATGGCGTTTGACCTGTTCGTCTCTGTCTGGGTTATCCTGGTTGCCGCTGGCATCGTCTTTCCTGTGATTGCCCCATTCTTCACGAAAGATGTTTTTGTCTTCGAGAAAGAAGCCCATCAGGAGGGAACCCCCGACATTGGCCCATAGGACGCCTGTCACCACGGGAGCACCGCGGTAGAATGTGAGGGCCTGGAGGCCGATGCGCGCAAGGGTACCGAATATGGAGAAGAAGACGAGGTAGGACAGGGTGTACAGATGTGTTGCCGACGAGGACAGTGATTCATGTCGCTCTGGATATGACTCGACGGGACCTTGCGAGGGCTTGTCTGTGGCCGGTGGAAGCTGCGGCGAGTACTGTCGCTGCGGAGCCGGTCCTGCAGTGGGAGGCGGCGCTTGAGTCTCCGGCAGGCGACTTTCCACAGTGTCGCCAGCGACAACGTGGTTGGAAGCCATTGCGAATGCCTTTATGGCCGTTCAGGCGCGTCGCGTGGTGTTGACAACTTCTTCAGTAGATCGTGAGGGGAAGAAAATGCTTCGCCCGTTAGGCTCATGACTAAGTCCTTCGAGTGGGTCAGAATAAATGGAGCCATTATGGTGCTGTGGAATCGCTGCTTATCAGGGCGACAACAGGGAGATAACTTAGATAAGAAGGGATTGGAGACAGGATGATGAAGCCGCAGGAGTACGATGACAAATGCAGGGCAAGACAATCTGAAGAGGAGAGCAGGTGACTTTGGGTTTCCTGCATTATTTACCCCTCGTCATCTGCTTCTCCATCCCATTTCATCACCGCCAGTCCTCCTTAGAATCAGCTTGTTTGGTCTTGTCTCATTCACCATGACGGTCCCTGCTAATGTACATGTCTCATCTCACCCCCTCCTCCAAGCCAAGCTCTCCCAGATCCGTTCGGCTTCAACTACGACCAGGGAGACTCGCAATCTGGTCCATGAGATCGCGACGATCTTAGGGGTCGAGGCCTTCGCCTCTGGCTGGAAAGCCACGGGCACAGGAAAGACTGTAAATGTCCATTCCATTAACTCCATGAAACAGCCGATAACACTCCGACTCTAGGATTCCACCCCATTGGGCCTCGAATATGAGACGAAGGGCATCGACCCGGCAAACATCGCATTGGTACCCATTCTCCGCTCAGGCCTGGGCATGATCGATGGCAAGTACCTAGCTCTCTATGAACGCTCTCATTCCAAGGAGACGATGCTAACATCTTCGCCAATTCACAGCTATAAATGACCTCCTTCCCTCTCCTGTCCCAATCTATCACCTTGGCCTTTTCCGCGAACGCTTCTCCCTCCAACCCGTCGAATACTACAATAACCTCCCCTACCAGCGCCCCGAGCAATCTTCGGGTCCGAACAGTATCAACACCGCGGCCGCTTCCGTCGCTGTCCTTCTCGACCCGATAATCGCGACTGGTGGCACAGCCGAGGCGGCTATCCAGCTTCTCCGCGAATGGGGCGTGCAGCGCGTAGTCATGCTCAGCGTGCTGGGTTCGAAAGATGGAGTGAAGCGCGCGGCGACCTGTTGGCCCGAGGGCGTGGAGGTGTGGATTGGCGCTGTGGATGAGAGGTGCAATGATAGGGGGATGATTGTACCGGGGTTGGGCGATATTGGAGATCGGTTGTTTGTTGCGATTGGGAAGTAACATACCTATTGTCGCGCCCCAGCGGATGATGCATTATTACGTGCTGGATGAAAGGGAGAGCATTTATACGAGCAATGAATTAGATCGGACTAAAGCAAATAAACCCTGATATTATAACGACAAGCATAAAACCAAAAGTAATAACTCCAATATATCAATGCCACCTGCCCAACTGATTATAAGCCCAACTCTATGACATCGACATCGGTATCGAATTCGAAGTCGCCCTTGCCCTCCCACCAGACCCGCCATTCATCACCTCCTCCCCCGTTCTAGCTCTAGTCCCATCCTCATCACCCTCCTCTCGACGAGTCCGGCTCTGGCTCCGAGATCCAAGACCATGTCCATGCACAGGAAGCTCCGCCCTCCCCATGAAGACCTCCTGGTCCAGCATCTTCTCATGGATCCCGCCACGACCATGATGCACCCCGCGCGCAACTAGTTTCTCTCGTCGAAGGCGATCGCGCTCTTCTTCGCGGCGTTCGATAGCTGTCATTGAGAGATGAATATGTTAGCCAGCTGGTTTTATTTCCTTCCCATGGTTGTTTTTGAGGCATTAGCCAGGAGGTAGGAGGATTGGTAAGAGAAAACCGTCAAGGAAAGAAACATACCCCGCCAAACCACAGCGTAAACGGACATTATCACCAGCGAGGCGATGAGGAATCCAAAGAGGATGCCGAGTTCGCGGCCGATGGGGACCTCAGAGGATAGGATCTCGGGGGGGATGTGGTCGCCTCTGTGGGTGGGAGTTGGGTCTGACATTTTACTACTTTATTTTTTTTGTTCTTTTCTCTTGTCGCGTAGTGAGTTGTATACCTAGGGGATCGGTGGCAGGGTAGATTGGTGATGTTGGATTTGGTGTATCTAGGTTGTAAATAAAAGTACGAGGCGGAATGCGATTCGGCCCCGAAAGAACAACAAATAAGTATGAGGGGTTTTCAAAGGGCCTGCGAAGGATCCATGGATGGTCTGCACATCTCAGAAGAAAGCTGGGGAAGGAACCAGCTTGAACATGAAGGAATGGAAGTGGCCCCAACTCCAACTCCAGTCAGCAAGCCAAGGCCAACCTCACTTGGACTTCTTTCTTCCTCGTCACAACTAGTCAGGAGACTAAGGAATATCCAAGCCCAAGGCGCACTCAGGCTGCCCTCTGCAACTCTGTCATCCAGGCCGACTGGCCGAGGCTGTGCGACAGCCAGCCTCTCGCTCCGACTGGATACTCGGTCTTTGTTGGCTTGCCGCACTCTGATTCGAGGCGCTCGTATTCAAAGACAAAGCAACCAAACTTGAAGATCGAGGACGCCGTTAAGAGGATCTACACCGTCACGTGTTCAGCCATCGCCTCGTCGAGCTGTTTGGCTGTTTGGTTTTGACCTCATGGACAGGGAAGAGTGAGAAACTGATAAGTTAGGGCCTGGACGCTCTGCTTGCCTGTGGAGATCCCCCGGGGCGCTTGATTTATGCTGTTCCGCAGAATCGAGATATCCACGGGGATTTGGATTTTCCATGACCATGGCTCAGTCCAGCCTGTACCATAAGGTTATGCCGACGCCGCTGCCACCTCCTAGATAGCAGTGCACCGGCTGAGCGGTTAATCAACCAGGCATCTCCAGCTTGTCGCCATTCCATTGTCTAGCTCCGAAGGTAATTGAGGAGATCCATCCTATTGCCAGGGATGCCACGTTTAGTTCCATGAATGTTGAACATGTCTTTTTGAGATCTTGTAGGCGGGCCTGCCATGCTGCCAACCGGGGTAGCTTGCCTTGGTTTATGATTTCTTCGCAGGCTGGGACAGGGAAGCGACAATCGCTCGAAACCCACCCTTGGCCTCGCGCATACAGAGCATGGACGGGGCACTAGGTACGACGATCGATCTGGTGGGAATGGAGGAAGAAGACGAGCAAAACATATCCAATCAAGTATATATCCAATCATGGACATGGACCTCGTTAAACAGGGACAGCATCTACTACACTCCAGACATAGCTTTCACATTCAGTCTCTGTGGCATGAGTAGGAGTAATGTTTCGCAACATAGACTACGCCACGCGCATGATATGGCTGCAACAACTGCATACTGTGGGGCTTAAAACGACCGGGCGTCAAGGACTGAATCCTGAGTGCGGGGAGGGAAGACTGGACCGGGGCTGGTCACTCGCCTGTGTCTCAGTCATTACGTAGCTGCCTAGAAAACTCTGAAGATTACGAGGAGGGTGGGAGCATTTGAAACAGGTGACTACTGCATACTTGAGGACTTTGGGAAAGGGTATGTGTTGAGGTGGTATGCTAGAATAGGGTGGATAGTGTTATGTTCTGAAGTAGTTTATTCGTTCACTGAGCTAATCCAAGTGATATCATGTACACGTACAAAAAACCGTCAGCAATCCTGCCTATATATGGCGTGGTGGGTATGGTATGGTATGGTATGGTAGGAAGCAATGCAAGCATTAGCACTGCAGGAAAGAAAGTCTGCAGAGGTGAAAGGAAACAAGTCAAAAATCGTAAGATCTCTCCGGTATTAGCGTAGCCGTATGTAGATCGATGAAATGCGCGCTGGATGCAAGACGCTCATGCTGCAAAAAGAAGAAACGGATGTTCAAACGCCCCGTGGACGATGAGAGAGAAGAAGATGCCTGCCAACTCCAGATGCAGAAGCCTTCCTCGTTTGTCGAGGGGGGAAGAGAAAAAAAGAATTTGTTCGCTCAATTCCAAACGCGACGCAGAATTATTATCCCAGCATCACGGCTGCCATAGTCGTGCAGGTCAGCCCTATAGCCATTCCAATCCAAGGTGTCTGTCCTAATGTGCCTTCGCTCCGCTTGGTCAACTCGGTCGACGACCGTGGCGTCCGTAGAGAAAGTGCTGTCCTCTGGAGAAGTGGAAGGGACTCCATGTCTAGTTTCGTTTGGGTATCTGCGACTTGTAGGTGGAACATCTGTTGCGCTTCTGAGGGTATTTGCGGTTCGTCTTCAGGATGTATTTGTACATCTGGTAAGTGTCTTGATGGGGAGCCGTTCGGTGGCGGGCTGGGTGCGACGGCATGCGGAAATTCAGCCGCGACGATGGCTATCGTGGGTGCGAGGCAAAATATCAATGTAGAGGGCTTCATTGTGAGGGTAGAATTGTTGAGGTATGAGAAGTTGACCAATGCGCGTCGCAAACGAGGATTGATAGGGGGTTGCGACAGCTGGAGTATTTCTGCGAGGTTCTGGTCACGGCGACTAGGGGCCGCTCGAGGCGATAAATAGCGAGCCGTGTGGTGAAGAGTTTCGCGAAAAAGGCCAGACCGAGACCGGTTGAAACGAGTGGCAGGCGAACCTCCTGAGGCGGGTGTATCCCGACTACTAGGGCGAGGAATCGGGCCACTCGACGCGCCACCCAAAAACTCAGACTCGAGAAGTCGAGTCAGGACTCAGAAGCTCCAGGCAGCATGTGTTCCAGGATCAATGATGAGCTGAGAAGGAAAAGTTGAGGCAGGTTCAAATGCTGCAGAGAGGAACATGGAAAGGCTGGAAAGCTGGAACTGGAGAAATTTGGATCGAGAAACAAACAGCAATTGGAGGCCAAAGGGGCAAGGCCTGGGCGATGGATCCGAGGCTACACGCTGACAGGTCAAGCCGTTGACCCTGGCCAAGAAAGGCCCCTTGGCGCTGTGCAGACCCCCAATAGCAGCGCTCCCATTGGCCGAATCTGTGCCGCGTCCGCACGGGCGTGGACTAGCGTGGGTCGATCGCTGTCTCGTGCAACCATCCGAAGCTTGTCAGGGATTCGTTGCCAACGAGATGCTCCACCTCCCTGGTCTTGGCAGGTGCAGGGATTGACATCCTTGACCACTAAGGAAAACGCGTTTCAAGGCGGTCCACCTTGCGTGACGCAACACAGCCAATAAAACAGGGCTCACTAAAAATATCAAGATCAAGGCAGATGCATAACGCTTATTATTATACTCCGGGCAATGAGGCTTTGAGGATGCCTGCATACTTTGATGACGACAACTCGAACCTATCTGGCTTGGATTCCTCCCTCCTCCTACAGAGTAGTGTACGGTGTATACTCCAACACGGCCGGGCGTACTCCGGTCCGCATCATAGTATCTTTTCCCAGTCTGGCGTTACTGTGAACTTGCCGCTTAACTGTCCCATCGCCCACACCTTGTACTCGTCATCGACCACATCTTCCGTCACATTCGGCGGCGTAGACACGATCAGCGCTTCTTGCAGGAAATCAACCGCGGCCGCGCGATCTAATTCGAAGCTGATCCCACCCCAATCCATGGTCACCCGGCCCGAAGCGTGCACGTTCAGCTTGCCAGCCTGCCCCGCCTTGAGCTGCCAGTCCGCTGCTGTGACAACCTTGGATTGTGTGCGTGCCGCAGTAGATTCTTCCAATCCGTCGAGCACTTCGAACTCCTCTTCGTGCTTCAGCCCAGGAACATCCGATTGTGCGCCATTGACCTCTGCGTTCTGCCCCGCGCCTTGGGACGCAGCGGGGTTGGGGATCTCGGTAGCTTCGCCATCGGCGTTCGTCCCGTCTGCATTGGGTTCGATAAGGTTCGGGGTAATGGGAGGGAACTGCATCAAGAAGAGTTGTCCTGTTAGTTTATCGTCTTGGGACTCAGCTTTTTCGTCTTCTGTTTTTTCCTTCTCTTGTTCATCGGTCTCTGCCTCCGCCTCCGCCTCTGCCCCTTCCGTAAGCTCGTTTGGTTTCGTTGGAGGTTCCTTGGTGAACAGGTCCTTGACTAGCTCCAGATCTTCTGCATGTCGATCGTACTCTTCAATATCTTCTTTGGTCCGTAACAGACTCTTTGGGTCCTTCACCGCGGGCACAGAGGGTTCCCTCGAGTCCAACTTCCGCCGCACCTTCTTCTTCGGCACGGGTAATAACCCGTCATCTGTAGTAACAGGCTCTTCTGCATGTGGAACATCCATCATTGCCTGGTCGTTCTCATCCGTAGGTTCCTTCTTCACCTGGGTTTCAGTCTCGGTGGGCGTCTCCTCGTCGTCCTGCACGAAGAGCGCATCGTCATCCTCGGCTTTCCCCTTCGCCTGCTCCCGAAGTTCGGTGGATTTAGCTGTACTGGACTCCATATTCACGCTGACCACCCGATCCTCATGTTCATGTCTCTCTACTCGAATCGGACGTAGACCCTTGTCCCTTGCACTCCCCAAAGCCATCTTCCCCTTGCGCTGCTGCTTCTTCTTCTTCTGGTCCAGTACCACATCCTCTTCATCATCATCATCCGCGTCACTCTCCAAGTTAATCCTGTCAATGCTGACCCTGAGTTCCCCATCACTTTCGTCGGAGGAAACAGAAGCAGAGCCACCACCACCACCACCACTACCACCAGCAGCCCCAACTGTCATGGATTTACTCCTTCGTGGCATCGACGTCCCTCTAGAGTCGCCGGTTCCAAATCTCGATCCTCCGCGACCCCTCCGCGCAGCGAATCCAGAGCCAAGTGGTCCCGCCGCAGCAGACATTCCCATCATTCCTCCACGCCCACCGCGTCCCGCGAAACCGGCCTTACCCCGCGCTGCCATGCTCGCTTTTCCGCGCTGGATTGCCGCAGCTTCTGCCAACCGCTCTGCATGCCGCTCGGCCTCAAGTTTCTCAATCGCCTCTCGCTCTTCTTTACTGCGTCGTCCCACAGCTCGCGGTTTGTATTTCAGTGTTGGTTTCGATGGCTCCCCTGGCCCAGCTCCTGCACTGGGACCGGGTCCAGGTCCGATGCTGCCCGAAGGATTACGCTTCTTGAGAGACTGTAATCGTTGCACCGGTGCTCGCGTCGTTGTGCCTGGCGCGGGACTCGCGGAGGAGGTATTAGGGGTAGGGTTGGAGCCGGACTCGCCGCCGTTGCTGTTCCGTGCGGGTGCTGACGATGCCCCACGTCTGGGACCGGCTTTAGGAGGCATTATGATGGTCGTGAGTCGTAACTGAAGGTGTAATGGCGTGGGTGGGGGAGTGGTCGGAAGGTGTAATGGGGATTTAGGCCTCAGCCTAGAGCGTAGAAGAGTAAAATACAATACCCAGGCAAAGAAGAAACATCCAAAGCTAATCTAAAGAGGCGATCAAATTGCAACCCAAAGCATGTCAAGTGATTGAAAAGGGAAGACTCATCGCTGGACAATTTTTGGCGGTAAAGAAAAAGTTGAAGCGCGCGGCTAAAGGCGGAAATGCGGGGCAGATAAAAGAGCAACACTAAACCATATATAGAAGGTGCGATTATTGGCCCGGCGGGGATAATTCTTTCCGTTGTGGTGCTTGTACGCATAGACTTCATGGGCCATGACCAACCTCATTAAGGTTAGCAAAGAGTATTCTTCGGTAATATGTATGGGTTAAAATATCCTGTCTAGGATACTAGTAGGCAATGGAAAATCCATCCGTCAATCTATATTTCATGTACTAAAATCGTATCTCAACCCAGAATATATATTCCTACTTAAGCCACTTAAGCTAGCTAGATGGACAATATCGGTTAAGCAAACAATAAAAGACACGGTTAGAACAAAATCAAGAGAAAAAAAAGAAAATAAAATGAAAGCAACTTAAATCCGCACTTTATAGCAAATGAGTGGAGGTGACTAGACCAGATCGTTGGCGCACCGTAAATAACAATCAACTCAAACGCCAAAAAGAAATCCCACAATACTGAGATAAAAAACTTGATCAAGTCAACCCGCTCAGTTTCAATCGCTAGACTATCCATGATAAACAAGACAAGCAATGTAGGTAGGTAGGATGTTATGTAGCAAGGTCGGATGTGAGTTCGGTTGGGTAAAAGAGTGTGAGGGGTGTTGGCTCAAAAAGCGACAATAACAAGAGAGAGAAAAGGAGAGCCGAGAGGATGAGTCCGAAGCCAAATTTCAAAAGCAAAACTGCAAAACGAGAGCTCCCAAATACAAGCGAAGAATTTTCTTTTGTTGTCCATATCCGGTACGAGCAATAGCAGCCTGGAAAGGTCGAAGTCATATATTATATCACGGTAAAGATTCCGATAACTTGGGAAAACCAGGGTGGATGTATGCCAATGCCTTTTCTGTAGCATCAGAAAAGCCAGATAGGTAAGCTTTGGTAGTCTATGTTGGGCAAGACCAGCGCGGGCAAACCTCTCAAGTCTTTTTTTATTTTCTGTCACCGTATATCATGTTCGTTCGCAATTTTATTCGTCGAAAAAGTACATGCGCAAACGACGAATGGCTTTTTGAGGAGATGGCGAGCGAGGCCTATCCTCCAATGGACACGACCAAGCGAGGTCTAACGCTTGCGCTTCTTGTTCTTGTCAACCAGTGAGGCGGTCATAGGAACGGCGGGAATTGGCTCCTGCACCTCACTAGTAACTGAAAGAGCATCACCTGTCTTTTTGACAGCGACGCCCATATGACGCCCGTAGCGACCTTTGCGGCCATTTCCTTCGTCCTCGCTGATACAGCCTTCGATACCAATGCCTGCATCCTTGCATCGCCCACAAGGACGCTGTCGATCACACCCCTTTTTGCTCTTGCGGCACCTCTGGCAGCGTGGTTTTGTTGAGAGATCCTCCTCATCAGCGGCTAACGGGTGTTGGCCGTTGATAGAAGAAGTTGAAGCCTTCCGAGGGGGAGCAGGGTTAACAACCTGAGGTGGTGCAGCTTTGCTACTGGGAACTGTCGGCGTGGGCTTGACCTTGCGGGAAGCACTAGTAGAGGAATTCTTGATTCCATTTTTGTTCGGGCGTATTTGCGTTGACTTGGGGCCACGGGCCTTAGAAGAGGTCGTGCTAATGGCTCGAGATTTGATCTTCTTTGCCTTTGGCATGGACTCATGAAAGGAATCTTCATCGACCTCATTCTTAACCAAGCCACCCTCGAAGTCATCATGACGATACTCATTATCAGGACTGTCATAACTAGCGTCGGAGCTGTCAAAACTGGGGAGAATATCATCTAGCCGCTTGTGTGTGTGTTTGGCAGTGCCTGGTGGGAGCATTGGGCTTGAGTCAAGCCTCTCCCGGGGACGAGCAGGTAGATCATCATCGTCCTCACTGTAACCTTCACCGTCGCTTGTTGCGCCAGTAGAAGATGCAGCCTCAGCAGCGCCGCTAAATGCATCATCGAGGGTCGATGCTGAGGTGCGTCCATGAGAGAAATTAGAGGCATCCCCAAGGCGTATCAATTGCATCGCAACATCTTCATCAGAGATGCAGCTGGCGATGGTAGGATCAGGAGTGGGAAGGATACCAGGACCACCAGTTCGGCCAGCAGGATTTGAGAACGGCACCGACGAGTGCAAAGCTGTTCGGTCGCGCAGACGGTGTCCATGCTCTGGAACCATTGGGGTTGTATATATGCCATTTCGTGTGGAACCAGGACCATAAATGTGATCACTGTGCCCATAACTTTGAGGCGAGGGCAATGGCTGTTGGTAAGGATTGTGTGAACGGTGCATTGGTCGAGCAAATGGTGAGCCGACGCCTTCCTGGCCAATAGAGCGACGTTGCGGTGAGATAGAGGAAGTCGAGGTAGTGAGAGGAACCTGAGGAGGAACGAACAACGGGAGTTCCTTTTAGAGCAAGAGAATCAGCAACTCGACCAATGAGAAAGTAGAGCATTTCTCAACTCACAGAGCTATCGAACTTGGGTCGCTTGCGACGACCATCTTGAAGAATATTTTCCATGCTGATTTCTGAACTGGCAAAATGTTCACTTCGAGCCTTCTTTGCCCCAGAAACAGAGCCATAGCCGCCATCACTATCGCTATATCCAGCATCATCATAGACGCTGCCATGAGTGCTAGAGCCCCTACTCTTGAGCCCGGGCCGGGAGAACTGCTTGTGCTGTGAGGCGCTACGACGGCTCCTCCCGGACGGTGAGACGCTGCGCTTGCGAGCGACTCGGGATGCCGGTCGAGACGGTGATTGTCCGTTCTCTGAGGGCTGTATTGCCTGCATTGCTGATGCCATTTGGAATGGTTCTCCCAGGCTGGGGCGTTTGCGATTGTCAATGGGCATGGGGCCATAATACATATCCCCGTATCCCTCTTCGTAGGCCTGGACGGGCATTACCCGAACATACACTGTCATGTTATTCTTTAGATTCTCATATCTTGCAATGAGAGTGGTGTTGTGCTCATCCTCAAAGCTAACGCCGGCAGCGCCATCGTAAATGCCATAGAAGTTCTTAACCGTGGTGACAATGGAGTCTGTGGTATCATGAGGGTAAATCTGCACCCGCATGGGGATACGGGCCCGGGCCTTGGAGTTTTCATCGAGTAGAAGCTCGAAAGCGACGTTTTTCGGAGTCGGGCTTTTGGTTGGGGAGAGGTCTTGGAGGGGGCGATGATCGGTGTAGGTAGGCGACTCCCCAGGAGAGGCAAGCTGTTCATACTGGACAGCCTGCATGGTGGAAACAGTCCAATAGGGAGTGCTACCACACTTCTACTACATGTATTATAGGATCAACTGGCTGTTCGCCCAGCGAGACGAGGAAGCGAGGAGGGCGGGGAGGGTCAAGGTAGAGGGAGATGACAGCAGTAGGGCATGGGCAGATTCCATCCAAACCTACCACAAGAAGAAATATAGAGGAGTCTGGTTGATAGATAGATCACCCGCGATTATTTTGATGCAACGATTGATGACCGAAGGTGGTGGGTGGTGAGAGGGCGATGCAAGTCGCAACAGCCGGGAGCGACTGGGCCGGGAGAGAGGGAAAAATGGGACAAGGACGAGAGAACTAGGCAGAAAGGAGCCACCAGCGTCAGTATATTTAGGTTTTAAAGTATTGAATGGATAAAACGGTTCAAAGAAAGGATACGGATTAGGATTTGGGATGTCGACTCCCATCCGTCGGATCCTGATGGGTTGCAGACGTTGCAGGTTGAGGGGGAAGAGGAAGAAACGGTCCGAAACGCTCGGAAGAGGATGGAGAGCACGAGGGACACACCTATTTCGGATCCAGAGACTCTATATAGAGTCGCACAGGGTTAGTAGATGTATGAATGCCGTGAGAAGGCAGTTGATGATAGCGGACGAAGCGGTTCGATGGTGGTGGAGGAGAGAAGGTGAGTCGATTCTACGCAGCGCTTGTTGGGCTATGTCAGCGGTGGCATCGACCTTGCAGACTGGGAGCAAGCCAGGGGAACAGAGAGGTTCGAGAGCAACCAAAGAATAGACAGTGGGTTTGCGGAAGACATGAAATGTATACTAACCAAGTAGCGATGGACAGTGAGTCGCAGAAGGGGCAGAGTCGGACGGGTGGTGGTGAAGGTGTTGGGTTGAGAAGGAAGAATGAAGAGCGATGATCCGGTTTCACCTCCAAGCGAGAGCATCACTTTCGCTATTTGGGTGCCAGCCCTCAATTGCCCTCGCCAACACCCACTACCATCTTTCTACATTGCGTCCTGTCTGAATTGATTCTCAAGTTATATTTTTTTACTCTTCTTTGGGCCATTTGCGCTGGAATTTTGGACGTCGCAAACTGCTGGTTTGCGATGCCTCCGGTCGATATAGCATAGACAACCGAAAGCGAAAATAGAAAACGAATCGCATCAGGCGTAAAATAAACCGTAGAATACCGATCGCCGACAGTTTTTCTACTATATTAATAAGTTCCTGCTTCTAGGACTGGGCCAGTCTGCCATAATTGAGGATGGGCGAAATGCGACAGCCGCTCGCTCTGAGCGCCAAATATCTACAACTTACTGCCTCTGCGCATACTTTCCGTAATTCTGAATGTTATTAATTAATTGAATATTATTTCTGGAATACTCCTGCTAGATCAAACAGTGGGAGATTGCAAGCGTAGGCAGAGCGATGGACAGAACAGCTGGAGGGGTGTCTCAAGCCGCGCAGCCACGTCGAATGAACTTCGGGTCACCATTTTGGCCAACGACTGGCGGAGAGCCCTTGAAACAATTTATACTAACAGCGTCTCAATCGCTGGCCATTTTGATTCGATTGCGCCTTTGCGCGAGTGAGAGAAGACTGATGAAATGCATATTCGAGGGTGTCTTCCTGCCGGCTTGTTCACCGAGTGGCACGAGGTGCACAGTAGATATCCGTGGACATCCCTGGCGCGGAGTAGCCACCGGGCAAGGAACGGCCGCTGCTGCAGGTAAAAGGAGTCTGAGAATTTGATTTTTAAAAGCTAAGTGTCTATATTTTTAATATCCGACTACTAAGTAACCGATCGACGGGCGGCTTGGACTTCTCTATATGCTGCGTGGGTGAGACTGCAGCGCAAATCATTAAGGTAGGGACCGACTGGATTTAGGGAATTTACGACTCGGCAGGATAAGAAACAGGGAGAAGCGACTGTCAGAACGAACGCATTATCCGCGTGAGCGTTGTGATGAATTGTCAAAAGAGCCACCACCCATCAGCCAAGTGGGTGGCCGCACCAATTGCTGCGTCTTTTCGTGATCTGCGCCTGTCCAGACTCGCTCACGAGTCACTCTCCTCCAAACCATCGCTTACCCCTCCCTCGTCCGCGATAACTACAAATGGAATTATTCTACGTAAGGATTTCCCGTTGGGCTTCGGCTAGAGGAGATCCGTGATTCTATCTACTGGCAGCTATCGTCGGAGGTATGGGTACTCGACTGGTTCGCCCTTGGTTATTACCAACCCTGCAGGGCCGGTGCGACATCGCACGGTCTTCCAAGGGTCCCCGCCTAAATATTGCTTTAAATCTGTCGCATTTTAACATTGATTATCGCGGTTCCATGAGGGAGCGCATAGGCCGATGAGGCGCGAGCGAAAAGAAGAGAAATCAGGAATGCCTTTGGCCGGGTGGGGGAAGTTGGGGGATGTGAATCTTCGCAGCGATCCCGGTCGTCGCATATATAATATATGTATCATATGTAATCGGTCTTGATGTCAAGTTAGAGCGTGCAAATTATCCGAGTAGCATTCGCCTTCTGTTGGTCTCGACAAAAGAAAAGGCTGAAAAAAGCAAAGAGAGACGATGCAAACGACTGGGATCTCTTTCTTTCAGTTTCTTTCGGAACGAGGCGGGGCTTTTTTTATGTCGAGCAGCGAACGGTGAGCTCTCAACTCAGCGCTTTTCGAGAAATTACTCGTTGAGGTGTACACCGAAAGTTTGGTGGCGGATTGCATGCGACAGCTCTCCGCCGATAAAGAGCAGCGCTTAATCTTGGTTCGGTTCCATCGTTTTGCGACGTCTTTACAACAGTACTCTGTATTACTGTTTGTGCGCCAAAGCGTCCCAACGAGATTCTTCAATGGCGTTCGTCGATGGCGACCTCGGTGGAGGTTCCTTTTGCCCTGGTGGTCGGCCATCTGAAAATGCGACGAAAGGCCCCGAACCCGCAGGCTGATGATGATAGGTACCGCCGGATCCGCGTCCCACATTGGGGATCTTGTGGCTTTTCTGGCGACGCTGGCAATCGTCCGGGTGCAAACGGAGTCACCTCCTCACAGAAGCGCTGCGATGAAGGCGTGGAAATTAATTCCCAGCCATTCCATGCGGAAAAATGGCATTTTAGCTCTCAGAGCCTGTTTCTGAACCAGACTTTGGATGGCAGAGTTTCCCGCAAGGTTTTGACACAGGCCAGCGACCGTTTCCCCAGGACTCCGACCAATTGGTGATCGCCGGCTAGAATTTATTGCGAAACGTTGTATCTGCAGCCCAATCTCCGCACTTTTGAAGTCGCAGCGTATCGAATCGATGAGTTCCCATTGCGAACGGCCGGCAGTGAGGCGGGATTCGGTGATCACGTGAGTTCGTGTTTAATGGGTTTCGGCCGCGTGCCGGCTGGCGCGTTCTGGGCCCCTGAGAGTTGCTCGGGCTCAGCGCACCACAGAGCTTATAAAAACTAAAATTCATGTCATATATACGATCAAAGATACTGAATGGACGTTTGAAATAATTATTTTCGAATTTCTGCGTGGTTTGTGGATGTTTTATTAGAGACGGGCGCATCTACGGTGCAGTTGGGAAGACGTGTGGCGATGATGTCATCTACAGGTACCCCGCAAACACAGCAAACAATGCTGACATAATCTACTCGCCCTGCGACCGGAACGAGACTAGCGTGGTTGTTGTTGACGATTTCCCGAAAGGGAAGTAACCGCTTTGAGCAATGCGGTTCCCCGGGCAGTCGGATGGTTTTGCCTGCAATATCCCTTTGTTTTCGAGCCCTTTCTGAACGTGAAGGCGCTTTCTTTTCTTTTCTCTTTGCTAGGCCCCATGGAGTTGTGCTTTGCCATCTCCCTTCATTAATATTCTTCTTTCCCGCGCGTGGTTGAGAGCAGTCTTCGCCATCTGACTGTGTCGTTGTCCGGTGCGTCTCTTAAGACTTGGCGCGGCTTTTGTTGTTTGTTTGGGGTCGACTTTGAGTAGTATCAGCTCGCCGTTTCAGGCCTACTTGTCGACAACCCTGCCCACGCTTGAAGCCAGGAAGTAAACAATCGCCTGGCGTGCCTTCGGATTGTCGCCAACACTCTGGTGAAGGTCTTAGTCCTGATTTGCTTCACAATGGACGCAAAGGTATGCTATTTTCTCGTTGCTTGCCCCATGATACAGCTTCACGAATTACAATACGCCCTACACATCTGAAAGCTATCCTATGCTCTATCGTTGAGACCCCTGTTTTTAAGTCTTGACAATGAATGGGCTGACTTCTTTCTAACTGTAGCCCCAACGCATTCGTGTCCGCGCGGACGAGAATGCTCCCTTTCCTCTCGCCGCGAACAAGACACTCAACCAGCGAACCAAGTCCACCACCGCGTTGTCATCAAACTTCCAGAATGGTGGTAATAAAAACGGACCTCGCCGAGCAGCTTTTGGGGACGTCAGCAACACTGCCAACCTAGTTCATGGTAACCGCGACGATTCCTCCCTTGCGGGCAAGAAGCCTTCCAAAGTGCTGGAGAAAGCGCCACTAGTTGCAGAGAAGAAACCAGCTGCACTCTCTCAGCCTGCCCAACGTCCCGTATCGATGTCCGGATTGAAAGGTTTGCTGAGCAATGTCACCAACCCGAAACCGCTTGAAATTTCGAAGCAAACTGCAGGACAGCAACTGAACACCAATGCCCGCAAAACTTTGAACAAGCGTGCTACGGTCTTCAAAGACCATTTAGAACCATTGACGGAAAATAAAGAACTCACATCCAAGGAATCCACCATTGAACCGAAGGAAGGCAACAACAAAGGCTATACGGAACGCGTGCAGCAGGACGACGTGAAAAAAGCTGTCGACTCAGATGATATTTTGGAAAACGAGCTGAGCAACCTCGAGGCTTCACTGGCCAAATCTGAAGCCGATGAAGACGAGAAAGACACCCAAGGGCTCGAAGACGACGCCTGTAAGGTGCAAGCAGGATTGAAGCAAACCAGCGAAATTCGCGAACACCACACTGCGGTGGACTCCCGCGAAGTTAAACCCAACTCGAAGACCTCGCGCAAATCGACCACGGTCTCGCGTATTTCCCATGATTATTTCCCTCACCAGTCGGAACCTGAGGAGTACTGGGAAGATGAGGATGAAGAGAATGAGGAAGACGATGGCTACATCACCGCTCGCTCCT
Organism: Aspergillus puulaauensis; assembly: GCF_016861865.1. Taxonomy (NCBI): domain Eukaryota; kingdom Fungi; phylum Ascomycota; class Eurotiomycetes; order Eurotiales; family Aspergillaceae; genus Aspergillus; species Aspergillus puulaauensis. The sequence goes on from NC_054858.1 coordinate 1,031,744, forward strand.
ACCGTTCCCGAAGCGAGAACACAACAGGTGGAGCGACCACACTGTTGTTCCCTAGATACAACCAGCAAGTCAAGCGAGAGTTGGCACTCGCAAAACAGGTCGTCGAGGCTACTCGGACGGTTGAGGACATTGAGGATGATTACTGTGACACAAGCATGGTGGCCGAATATAGTGAGGAGATCTTCGAGTACATGAGAGAGCAAGAGGTATGTACACTTGTTTGACCACAATAACGGAATTATGCTTACAATTACTTCCAGATCAAGATGTTGCCCAATGCGCATTATATGGACAATCAGGCTGAAATCCAGTGGTCCATGCGGTCTGTCCTCATGGATTGGCTGGTGCAGGTTCACCACCGCTTCTCGCTCCTTCCTGAAACACTCTTTCTATGTGTCAACTACATTGATCGTTTTCTCTCCTGCAAGATCGTTTCGCTTGGCAAACTTCAGCTTGTGGGCGCAACCGCTATTTTCATTGCTGCCAAATATGAAGAGATCAATTGCCCATCGGTGCAGGAGATTGTGTATATGGTTGACGGTGGTTACACGATCGATGAAATCCTCAAGGCCGAGCGGTTCATGTTGAGCATGCTCCAGTTTGAGTTGGGGTATCCTGGGCCCATGAGCTTTCTGCGCAGAATCAGCAAAGCTGATGATTATGATCTCGAAACTCGTACACTTGCGAAGTACTTCCTGGAGATTACTATTATGGACGAGCGATTTGTTGGTAGCCCTGCTAGTTTCCTTGCTGCAGGTGCTCATTGCTTGGCGAGGCTGATGCTGAGGAAGGGCTCATGGGTAAGTCATTTTCTATCTTCCCAAATATACAAGACTGACAATTCGATAGTCACCCGCCCACGTGCATTATGCTGGATACACCTATTCCCAACTTTATCCACTCGTTTCTCTGATGATGGAATGCTGTGAGATGCCTCGTAAACACCATGCGGCTATCTACGAAAAGTACACCGATAAACGGTTCAAGCTTGCTTCCCTTTTTGTTGAAGCCGAAATAAGGAAGAACATTCGCCTTCCAGAGCCAACCAAAGAGGGTTCTATTCTCGAGCGCAAGATGACACCAGAGCCAGCCCATTACAAGCGAGTATAGTGGCCCATACGTGTGCTTGTTTCTATTGTCTAAAATATTTTTTTCTTGTCTCTCTTCCTTTTGTCAACTTTTCTTGCATCGACAAGAACGATTGGCCTCGCGCCTTTTTCCTTTGTTGCAATGGAATAATTGCCTTTGAAAGGGGCCAGGACGGTGATGTGAGTTTCAAGAACTTCGCCATTCTCACAGCCATTCAGGCCTGGTCTGGCATATGTGATATGGACGCTGGCCGCCACGAGCAGGTTTATTCCCACTCTATCTCAACGAAAACAACATGTCGAAAACGCCAGTGTGCGACACAATTCGAACTCCAGGGTCTTGACAGCTTCTCTTTATTTTCCCTTTCTACGCCTTTGATGACTGGTGGGCTCTTTTATGATTCTTACGCCTTTGGTATTTAGACTGGTGGTGGTAATGATGGAAATCGGATACTAAGCGGGTGGAGTTTTTTTTTATTCCTGCATTATTTTCATGAGTTAAGATACCAAAAGCCATGCTAGTCGTGGGTGCTTGGAAGCCGTGGCCTCTTTCGCGGCCCTAAGACTTCGCTACAACTCATGATGCTCTAAATTCCATACTTATGGCTTGAACCGATCCTTGATAATATGGTTTTTTTTTTCATTCCCTACGTTCATCTTGGGACTCGGTTCTTCTCTTTACCTTCTCAACTTTGATATCTCATGGGTTATTACTCAGGATTATGGCGCTAAGTAATGATACTGGATCTTTTTTATTGCTTCAATTAGATGCCCGGTGCACGTAAGGTAATCGGCAACTCGAAGAAGTCCTCCCGGTAGCTTGATAGTTCCTGAGCCTCTTCGTAATTCCAACTTAGGATTCACTGTAGACTTCAGTCCATAGTGATTTCCATTTTCAATTCGATGGTATGTTAATCCTAGTATATATCTCCAAGTCTAAAGTCTATCCAGTTATCCAGTAGACGGATATTGTCCATATTTTATCCAAGATAGAGAAAAAAAGGCCGACATTCTACCGATCCAGGCCGTTAAATTCAATCAGCTTTTTCACTACATCGATGACCCGATTTGCAATCCCGTCTTTCACCGATGGTGCATTCGAAGACGAAGAGAAGGAGTCCAAATAGGAAGTTGGGTTATCAATCCTCGTTGCAATAATTTCATCGACCATCGTGCGGAGTCGCGAAACCAGGACACCGATTCGGGCCCAGCCGCGGAGGCGTAGCCATCCGTCGACGATGAGACCTCGGCCTGTTGTGTCGAGGTCAATGGAGCCACAGAAAAGGAGGAGAGAATATGCGTTGAACGCTGTTAATATTGTTAGTTTAGCTCTTCTTCCAGACTTTCTGTGTTGGGAAAAAAGCGCAACTATCACTGTTGTGGAGAGTATGTTGTGGATACTTACGGGTTAAGTCACGGACGAAGACCTTTGACGTCTCCATTTTTGTGAAATAGCTTAAGAACGTGGCGGCGTTTGTATAAGATTGCACTGAGAACAGAAGGGACGATGGGTGGATAAACACGCGGCCGTTTTCTTGGTTGAAGTATTTTATTGTGCGGGCGTCTGGGTCAACCTCAAACGTTCCGGTGATAGAGCTGGTGAATTTCTTATCTGGAAATGCGATGCGCGCAATTTGAGGCTGGAACGCACCAGCGACGAGGGCGCGAAGAAGGCTGCGGTTGGTAGCATTACGGTTGAGGCTTGAGAAGGAAGGAGAGGTCTCAGAGTAGTCGACGGGAACGATTGCAGCGTCTTTGAGCGAGGTAAGGAACTGAGCCCTGTTTGATGAGATATCGCGCAGAGTCTGGTGAGAGAGGAAATTGGTTGTGCACCATGACTGTGTTGACCAGTAGCCTTGTTCCTTGACGCGGTCTGACCATTCCTGATAGGCGTTTAAGTCTGTGAGGAGGTCGCCATCTCCTTTGGAAAATGAAGCTCGGGCGATGTTTGCTTCATCCCGTTTCTCACGAGGGGAGACAAATGGGCTTTTCACTGTTAGGATAGCTGCGATTGTGATGCAGGCATCGATGCAGTTAAATATGGATCCGTATACCATTAATTTGGCACAACGGAGATCTGCAGGAATCATAGACAGATATCGTCCGAGAGCTGTAAGCCTGTCATGATCTAAAGCCCCAACTCTGTGTAGGAAGCTTAGGGCGCCCTCGACCGCAATGCTTTCCGGTGGCGTGATGGTGTTTGCAAGGAAAGAGGCAACATCGTCAATTCCTTGCATGGAACGCACAGAAAGGCACAGCTGCTCCAATGGCACACGGCGGATTTCAGGATCTGGCCGCTGAGGCATGCTTGATTCTGCTTTGCGAGTGTAGAGCTTATAACAGGTACCGGCCCTAACACGACCAGCTCTTCCTCGTCGTTGCTTACAGGCAGCTTGCGACGCCCACACTTCCTGTAGACGAACCATATTATCTTTGGGATCATAGCTGGTTTCTTTCACACGTCCTGTATCGATGACGGCTACGACATCTTCGATCGTAATGGATGTTTCAGCGACATTGGTGGCTGCGATAACCTTCCGCTTCCCTCTAGGAGGACTCTGGAATACACGTCGCTGTTCAGCTGGGAGAAGAGACGCATGTAAAGGTAATGGATGTGCGTTGGGGATCCTTTTTACGGCATTCAGACATCTGTCGATCTCCATTGTTCCGGGTAAAAATATCAGAATGCCCCCTGGCTGATCCTGTAGCTTGGAGTCAATATACCGAACGGTAGCTGCAATCAATTCGTAGTTGATACCCATTCCAATGGAACGGAGTATCTTTCCAAACGACTCTTCAGCCGCTGAAAATGCGACTGGATCTTCATCAAAGCCTCGCTCTGTGAGCTCCGGAGCAAATCCCGTCTCACGAACAACGTCATCCAGGTAATAATCATCCACAGGGAATGTTCGTCCTGGTATATGGACCAATCCCACAGATTGACGCCCGCCAAAGTATTGTGTAAAGATGTCTGCATCGAGAGTCGCACTCATCAGAATCACCTTGATGTCCTTGCGACGATGAATAATGTCCCTTAGGAGGGCCAGTAGAAAGTCGGTATCAAGACTGCGTTCGTGGACTTCATCCACAACAACATGAGTGACGTCGGCGAGTGAGCTCGAAATGTTGCCAGAGCCGCTGCCTGCCTGTATTCTACGAAGCAACACACCTGTTGTGACAAATGTAATTTTTGTAGAACCAGCTTTAGCCTTTGACTCGCCCCTGATAATATAACCAACCTCGTCGCCCACAGACGAGCATCTTTCGTCGCTGACTCGGTCTGCCAGACCTAGTGCAGAGATCCTACGGGGCTGAGTGCAGATGATGTTTGCGGCGCCACCGAGACCTTTTTGGATCATGTCATCGAGGATGAACTGCACTGATTGCGTACTCTTTCCGCTACCTGTCTCTCCAGAGATAATTGTGACTTGATGTTCATTCACAGTCCGTATTATTGCATTTTGAGTGTTCCAGGCTGGAAGTGATTCTCGCTGTTGGATCATGGCCCGCTGAGGTTTGGTAGTCTGCTTTGCCCCCCAAGCTTCTTTAACAGCAAGGCTTTTCGATGACCCGGGAGACCAATCGACCGTTTTCACATGTTTAAGCCTTTGGCGCGCAGGAAGTTCAAAAGAAGATTCAGAGGGTGTAACGGGTGGTGCTGATATAGTCGAAATATCCCGTAGTTTTCCTGGATCTTGGATGATTTCTGGTAAATGGGTTTCCAGCCAGTCTATGATGTTGTAGATCATTTGTTCCCCAAGGAAATTCTCTTCTGCATACCTAACAGCTTGACGAACAGCACTTAGGCGGATGTATGCAGGGATATTTTCTGTTTGAATAGATATTATCGGAACAGATGACGGATAATGCTCTGAAGGCCTTTGGAATCGAAAGGACACTGTCCCTGCACCGCCTGGTGGTTCACACTCAATCGTGCAAACACTGGACGATTTGGCGGAATATCGTTCACCGAAAATGGCTTCAAGCGTCTCTTGTTCTTCTGCCCAGCCGTCCTCGCTATCCATCAGAAGAGAGGCGCCCGATGCGGTCCCGTGTACAAGAGTCTGTTGAAGAGTCTCTGCTGCAGCAAGCTCATCGCCTTGCATATTGTCCAGCGTTCGCGCGCAAAGATCTGCCGGATATCCAGCAGATGCAAGTCGTTTGAGTTTAGACTCTCTTGCGAGGTCGTCGCTAACAAGTGTGATCCCGACCGAATATTTCTCTGGCAGACACCAAGGTGGCAAGTCATCTTCCGGCACGTAGATAAGAAGCCACTCCAACACCTCCTCCCGGTCTTTACACGCAGCGCTAGCTTCTTCAATGTGACTCCGTCGAAACCCTAACTTCGTGAACTCTTCAATCAGAGCCTCACGCTCGGGTCCGGGAATCTCTACACTGTATGGATTCCACATAGTATGCTCCTGCACAAGAGTTTCAATCTCACGCCGGATTTTGTTCCCCAGGTCAACCTTGGGTGCGCTCGACCAAATTTTTGTCCCTTTATTTTGACCGCTTGGGCCGAGGCCTAGATTCACTGTGCTATCGGTTGATTTGGCCTGTGATGCCTCGCGTTCCTGATGTTTCTTTGCAAGCTCCGCGGCTGCGATCTCCCGCTCCTTTTTGGCTAGGAATGGGTCCGCCTCGTACAACCAGCCATCACCGCTCTTCACCTCTGCTGCCTTCAACTTCTCAAAGTCCTCTTTCCAAAGCTTTTTGTAGTCTGGCGGGAGCATCATATGGAGGTTTGTCTTATTGCATACATGGAATAGGGCGAAGGTCGCAGCGTAGTGGCGCGCTTCTAGCGCCGTTGATTGTTTGAAGCCGGCGGGCAATCGTATGGGAGGAAGCGTGAGCGTTTCTCTAGTCTTTAGATCAACACGTCTTAGTATCACAGATGAGATAAATCCTCCTCCAATTTTGTTCTATTTCGAACAGCGAAACTGTTAGCACGAAATTGATTCTGCAATGCGGGCACATTGCGGGTTAATTGCTCGCTCTCACCATAGTATACTCTGGCTTTTCCCACTTGTGCTTCTGGCAATGCTCCGACATCAAATTTACTGGCAATTTCCCAGTCCATGATGCGCCGCCAATGACCTGCTTGACCGTAGGCTTTTTCTGCTCATCCGCTGGTTGCGGTGCCTTTTTCGCACTCTCCGCCGTTCGCTCGGCCGCGGCTTTCGCCTGCTTCGTCCCAGGCTTGGGCGCGCCTCCACGGGTGTCGGACTTCTTTTTGGGCGGCATTGCAAGGCGTTAATTTTTTGACGTAGACGCCCGTGGAGTACCTTGTTTTAGGTTGGTGGTTAGGGTGCGATAATGGCGGACGATCATTCCGACTTGGGTCGCCGCCTCAGGCAGCCTTGTTTTGTGGGCGGGCGCGCGGGGAAGGAACGTCCTCTCAGTATTTCAACGTGTACGGATCCCGACCAACCAGCATGACGAGGAAGCTGATAATGAGCGAGACTATTTGTTCCCATAGTGGCACTTATTACTGACGCCCATTTCGTGCTGGTGAAAACATGGAACCTGAACGCAGCTCCGACCCGAGAGCTACGTCGCAAGTTCAGAAGCAGCCGGCCAAGAGAGATGCGTGTATGTAGATACCTCCGCACAATATATACACTGCGCATTATCCTGCACCGGAAATGAATGGCTAGCTAACTGATTGCTATCCAGTTGCAGAGCTTCTCTCCCCCAAAAGCAAACAACCGAAACATAGTAGTGGGGGTTTATCAAAAGACATCCAAAGGAAGGTCTACGGAGTCTACAAACCTCGAGATGGGTTAGGCACCTACATCGCGAAACCGGAAACATATCCGCCGAATATCGTTGTGTACTACAATGACGACTTTGTCGTTATCCAGGACATGTTCCCCAAGTCCACGGTGCACCTTCTTCTCCTCCCACGCGATCCTGAAAAGACCCGTCTCCATCCGGTCGAAGCGTTCGACGATGCCAAATTTCTGGAAAAGGTCAAGCTCGAAGTAAACAATGTTTGTGCATTGGCTGCAGGTGAACTTCGCCGAAAACACGGAAAATACTCGGGCGGTGATAGAGTGCGACAAGAGGCGCTTGATGCCGAACCGCCGCTTGAGACATTGCCTGTAGGAAGGCACTGGGAGCAGGATATCATGTGCGGAATACACGCGCATCCATCGATGAACCATCTGCATGTTCATGTTATCTCTGTAGACCGCTACAGCGACCGTCTCAAGCACAGGAAGCATTACAATAGCTTTTCTACGCCATTCTTTATCGACATCAATGATTTTCCCTTGACAGAGGAAGACCCACGAAGAGACCCAGATCGACAGGGCTATTTACGAAGAAGTTTAATATGTTGGCGTTGTGGCCGGGACTTTGGAAACCAGTTTACTGCGCTCAAGAGACACCTCGAGGAAGAATTCAACGAATGGAGGCAACTATGAGCGAGCAAAAAAAAAAAAAAAAAAAAAAGGCGAAGCTTCAAGCTTTCTAGAACCACGGGACAAGAAATTCTCTACAGTAGTACTGGGCGCGAAAAATCAAGCTTAAACTCCCATGTTCATGTCCATGTCCATATCCTCGTTGAGACAGTCGTTTGTGAACGAAACGCATCTCAAAAAGAAGCAAAGTTCTAATCAGCCACAGAGTTCAATGTTTGTAAATATACAGGTAGAGAATCCAAGGTATAGTGAGAACTGTAGCCAATTACATTTTCAGTAATCTAGTGCTCAAGTTCGCTAAACCTGACATCGGATTCAAAGAAAAAAAGCATCGTGCTTAAACCGGATCATCCTATAAACGAACGTTTCCGTTCGAATTCCGGGCCGAAGGCTCCGAGCTCTCCTAGCTCGCAAGACACCAGACCTAAACCGACGGGTTTATGCGCGAGACTTGGACCGGGAGGAGCCCTTGACTTTCCTGGCTTCAGGACGGTTGATGTGGTGAGCAGGGATCCATTCAGCGTTGTAGGTGGTAGCGGAGGAGACAGCCGGGCTGTCAGCAGGGGCTTCGGCCTTGGAGGCGCCAGAGGACTTTTTCGAGCCCTCTGGCTTGGCGGACTTGCGCTTCTGGGGGAAGTATGGTGCAATCCAAACGGTATAGAAGAAGTATGCAACGCCACCAAAGCAAGCAAGGAGGAAGAAGTAAAGGAAGATACTAACAAAAAAAAAACGATTAGCCTTTATTTCAATGAGGTATGAGCGCACACGAGCTTACATCTGAGGATCGAAAATGCTGGTTTCTGGTTCCACGACACTAACGGTGCCGTTGTGAGCGTAAACCGTAAAGAAACCACCCTCACTATCGGAGATAACTGAGGCGAGAGAAAGTCTGAGGTCCTGAGGGTGCATCTCGGTAGCGAAGGTATAGCTCAGACTCTCCTTCTCACCAGCGGGGATATCCACGCCGTAGCGAGTTGCAGTCAAGTTGCGAACCAGCGTGCTCTCCTCGTCTAAAGTGGACAAAGTACCGCCAATGAAGTTTACAGTCACCGGAGACGCTTCATTATTGGTAAACGTTACCAAGGCTTGCGTGGGGTGGCCATTGACAAGCTTCACGCCGAAGATCTCAGAGGCAGGGAATGCAGCCTGCGCGGTCACAGCGGGGGTCCGCGCTTCAAACGATGCTTCAGCCTTTTCAGCGGTGTCCTAAACTCGATTATATTCACGTCAGCGGTCCAATTGCGACATGTATTAAACAGTAGATCTGCGACGTACTGCTGCCAGAGTGCCGCCGATCAAGGCCTGAACCGAGAACAAAGCCAGGGAGAGGAAAGCGAAGCGAGCCATTGGGGCGGGTGATGCCGGATCTGAAGCGACCTCGGAATGGTTGGAGGGAAAGCGAAAGGTCGAAGGAGAAAGGAAGGGAAAGAGAGGGGGAGGACGAAAGATCGGGGTGGAAGAGAGAGAGACAGACAGAGCAGGTTTGCTCCACGTTGGCGTTTCTTTCCCCAGGCCCGCTGACTCAGCCAACAGCTCCCCGTTGCGGTTTCCGCAATTGAGAAACGCGATTCCCATCAAACGGAGATCAGGAAATAAAAACGGCATGAAATAGACGTCTCCATTGTAGATCGGACTCTTCACTGTACCTATTCACGGCGACAAAGAAAGTGTTACCGCAAGCAAACACTCCAAACGCATTCACCATCTCATTCATCCTCTTCAGCCACGGACATATAAGCGCCCGATTTATCTCAAATAATCAAATATCGTTTCCTCATCAACCTCCTCTTTTTCCGATGATAGCCTTTTCAGATAACCCCTCCTGTTTTCTCTAAGCACCATGTCGGTCCGTGAGTATTTTGAACGCTATCAACAACTTACTTCTGTCGAGCAAACGAAAGACACTCTGATCGAGGTATCTCTTCGCATGGCCTTTGCCTAACCCCCATAGAAATCTTTGCGTTAACACCGTATTCGTTTGTTAGGAATTAATACGACGTATAACTGAGCTTGAGGGTGCATATAAACAAGAACAACTTGATCATGACCGCGAAAAGCGCTTTAACCGTGATATACAATTTCATGAGATAGAGTTGATGGAACAAATTAATCGCGCTAAATCTATAATGGTAAACGCTTCTGCTTTGTCCTACTACCCAATCGCAATAGCTGCTAACTTTCCTTTCTATCTCGCTGTAGAACCGCGAACCCTTCATAATCGTACTTCTGGATGGAGACGGAATGATCTTCAAAGACGAGTTATTACAACTGGGAGAAGAAGGTGGTAGAAAGGCCGCTAAAGAGCTGTCTCTCGCAGTGAAGGATTACGTGGGGGACAATTTTACGAGCATCATTTCCTCGAAGATCATTGCGAAAATGTACGTCAACATGAAGGCGCTATGCGACGCTTGTGTTCGTGGCGGAATCACAACGGATCCTTCTACAGTTGATGAATTTTTGCGAGGCTTCAATAATAGCTTTCCGCTGTTCGACATTGTGGATGTTGGAGCCGCTAAGAACGCCGCACACGATAAGATAAAAGGTATGCGTCTGGTTTCTTCTGAACCTTGAGGTGGTCAGTTGTTGATCCCTTGCAGAAACCTTCAAACTACATTTATACAACTGCCACTGCCACCGGCTTTTCCTGGGTTGCACAGATGAATCACCATATCTCGGCATCTTGGAGGAAGCTTTAACAGACGTGGAACTCTCAGGGCGGGTTACATTGATTGAAGGGATTCCATTCGGCAAGAACCTGGAATCCCTTAAAACGCATTATGGGTTCACTAAATTCCCTGGTCTTTTCCGAGACTCTAAGGTAAACGCTACCTGGGCTCCGTGGAAGGCTGCAGTGGCCACCAAACCTCGCACTCTCCTTACCCCGTCGCCGAGCCCTCATGTAGCAGCACCACTGTCTCGAACACCCAGCAACATGACAACGGCCAGTAATAGTGCGCCTATCTCGTTAACGCCAGCGAGTTCCAATGGCTCCGATGATTTCCAGCTGGTGCGTTCGAAGCCCGCCTCCTCCCGTCCTAAGGTCGTGGAGCGGAATAAGTACGGCCAACGTGTAGACCGACTTGACATCCAACACATCCCTCGCGAAGAAGTGAACCGCATTAAGAAACTGAAACTATGCAATTATTACTTTCTACAAGGCGAATGCCCGAATGAGAATTGCCACCATGACCATTCTCGGAAACTAACCAAAGCTGAGCTTTTAACCTTGACAGCCGTTGCGCGAATGACACCATGTCGCTATGGACTGGAATGTGATGATCCTGAGTGTATGTATGGCCATCGTTGCCCTCAGAGTGACCCTGGAAAAAAAGACTGCTACTGGGGTTCAAGTTGTCGATTTAATACGGCCGCACACGGCGTTGACACAAATATTGTCAAAGTGACCAAGGTCTAGCCATTGACTCCTGGTTGCAGAATAATGTCCTGATGAAACATTTATCCACTTTATTTCCAAGTAACCCTGGCTGTAATATAATGGCGTCGCGGCCGCTGAGCACCGAATCTTGCATTGTTTGGGTGACTCCTTTTTCTTTCTTGCTTCATTCAGGTTAAAGCTATGTATCTATGATAAAGTCGCCGCAGTAAAATCCAATGCTGTACAGTGTTCAATGCCACAGGGCGGCAATGACTAGCCCTTCCTAATTCAACGGTGAACACATATTGTGCCCGATCATCCGTGAATAGTCGTCTTCAGCAACCCAAATCTCCTTTCCCATCCCAAACAACCCTGATTAGTACAACCAATAAAGCCCGCATTATCGCCAGCATGGTTCGATCCACCAAAATGACTGCATTTAATGCCATATTCCATAAGACAACAATTAAACGGTCGTGACGAGACGGGCCCAAAATCTAGGGGGCTCTTTCCCTCTTCAATCGCAGTTCTTTTCTGCTCTTCCAGATTTCCCCATAGAACGAAGAGCTTTTCCCTCAATTGATTCAAAAGGCCCGGTTTTTGGCGCAGGCTGGGAAATAATAATCATATCAGAAAGCCAGTTAATTGACTGCCATCAGGACATGACTTACTTATCTGCATTCAATCGTAGGAGATGCTCTGCCTCGGAATTAGAGACAAAGAGTTTAACCCGCTCTTTTGGCTGTCGACCCATGGCAGGGGAAATACTCTCTATGAGAAGGCAGAAGCGCCATTCCCATTGTGGGTAAGTTCGAGACGTAGCAGGATCACGCCTTTTGTCGTATGCGAGTGAGGTACGTTCCTCCTCGACTGTGAAGTCTTCTAATAGCGGAGGATAGAAATCTACAACGCGAACTGCGCTGAGATAGCAGAGGTTCTGGAAGGGAAGACGGTATTTGATGCCGCTGGGGGATGGATTAATGTGAGATGGGTTGTTTATGATATCCTCGAGGGTCTGAGAAGGCACGCCTGGGGGCACCCGTGGTTTTACTGCGAAACGAGAATTAGTATATGCTGGCCAATGTCCGTTATGGGTAGAAGATCTCACCGTAGTCGTTCACAACGGCCCGGTTACTGATATCGAGAGTTGTCTGGCCGGATTCAGTTTTTTGTTGTGCTTTTACCTGTTTCTTTTTTGAGTTGGATTTTTTGGAGGGCTGTTCGGCATCCTCGTCTGATTTTCGCTTCCCCTCTTCTGGGTGCGCTTTCAAGTAATCTGCTTTTCGAGAAAGCAATTCCTGAACCCGGGTATCATTGCTGTAATTGATTGGGAAAACGTTCGTGGCGCTTGGATTATCGCGATTGGTATGAATGACGCCTTCCAGCGTTCCTCCTTCAACACGGCTTCCCTTGATGCGAACATTTTTCAGGCGAACAATGTCATTTTCGTTAAAGTTATCCCGTAGGAATGATGCGTGTGGTTCCCATAACGTTATTTGAATGGTCATACGGCCGGATGGGCCATTCCATTTCTTTTTAGGGCGTTTTATATAGTTGTACTCGTCCCCCTCGCGGCCATGGCCAGGATAATCATCGTTGTTAGACGCATAGAAGAACAAATTCTCGTTTTCCGTGTAGTCAGTGAGATAGAGAGTTGCTTTTTCGCTATCGTTACTATGTATTTTGGCTATCTCTCCAATAAGATCCACGAATTGCCGATCTTCAACGTCTTTAACCAGCGAAAATTTTCGTTGAGTAGTTGAAGTTGACCTAGATGCGGAAACCTGCGCAAAATTTGGCCTGGAAATGGTAGCGCTACGGAACGAAGTTGGGGTAACCTCTAGTAATGTCAACGCGCAAGACTTCTCCTGGTAAGTGGGATCGAAAGGTACGGGACCAGTGAGTGCAGAATGATGTGACGTCGGGTCCCTATCTGGGCGAAAGATGGCCCATGGAATTTTTCTATCTTGAGCGGCCACTCCTTGTGGCGCACCTGTTATTACTTTAACCTGCACCAGCAATGAATCAGAACAAGGATACATGAGACATGGGATAGACAAACCCAGAGGTTACGGAGTAGGACTACATCGCCTTGTTGAACGGGGGGTAACATAGTCTCTGTTTCCGTGAAGTATCTGACTTTTAGGCCATCCCAGGTATGTCCGTTATTCAGGTTGCAGTCCTTGATTGTAAATGTTATGCAGGTGGAGGTGCCTTGACTCCTGAACGCCCCGCCCCAGATATCCACAACCATACCCATTACATTGACAGTGCCTCGCGTTGCAAGCGCATTGGTCACGTCAACATAGCCTGGGGGTAATTGAATTGCCATCGCTGCTCGATTTGTGGGCTATCGTGATATCGTGATCTATAGGGACAACCTTGTGGAAAGGGTAGGTATAGCCGGGATCATCGCTCATAACAACAGCATGATGAGGGCCAGCACCGCCGCGAACCCTGTCCGTAAACAATAAACTGAGAGATGTCTAGGCGCAGACCAGATCTGGAGGAAAGCCCGTCGTACCTAGTCGACGCGTCTGGGCGGTTGTTTGTATTGTTGTCGGATCCGCGCTAAGATCGCTTCGGCGCCTCCAGATAGCGCTAGACCCAAAACAGCCAGCCAATCCCGTGACTGGCCCAGAGCGTCAAACACTCGTTATTTTTCCCCTCCTTCACTTCCTCCCTCCTCCTGCCAGGCGCCCCGCGAAAAATAAGACTTTCCATCTCCTTTATCTGGCTATAATTTTTTCCCCTCCCGCTTTCGCTTGGGCCTCCCTATACGCACTTCCTAATTCATTCCCATCATTTTCCTTCGTCCCATATATTTGCGCCCGCTTGCTCCTTTTTTCCTCTGATTAAGTAACCCGTTTGTGGTGGGCGTTGTTTTTGTTCCCTCTCCTCAGCAGCCATGGCCGAACGCTACATCCCAGAGCATCGTCGCACCCAGTACAAAGCCAGAAACCAGTTCCGGCCTGACGAACTCCGCCGCCGTCGTGAGGAGCAGCAAGTCGAGATCCGGAAGCAGAAGAGAGAAGAGAATTTGGCCAAGCGACGAGGTATCCAGACTCGGGATGGCGGAATCGGTGTCGGAGGTGGCATGGCTGCCGCCGAGAGTGACGACGAGGCAAGCGCTATCGAAAGTGAGGTATGTGATGGCCTAGTTTGGTTTCCTGTTGGTATTTTTGTTTGTGCCCGCGTTCTCTGCCTACTCCGTGGAATCCTTTGTCTTACTTCTACGGCTCACCGCCCGGACATGGAACGGAACATTAACCCGGCAACATCGCGGGACACTCATACAATTATCCTTTATTCACTCAGAAAATGCAGAAGATGCTAACGCGTGCCTCATTCAGCTCAATGTCGAGCTACCAGAAATGGTCAAGGGTGTCTTCTCCGACCAGATTGAAGCTCAAATCCAAGCCACAACCAAATTCAGAAAGCTTCTCTCCAAGGAGCGCAATCCTCCCATTGAGCGTGTCATCGAGACCGGTGTTGTCTCTCGCTTTGTGGAGTTCCTCCGATCCCCTCACACCCTAGTTCAATTTGAGGCCGCATGGGCTCTGACCAACATTGCATCCGGATCTGCTCAACAAACTCAAGTGGTCATCGAGGCTGGCGCTGTACCGATCTTCGTCGAGCTTCTCAGCAGCCCCGAGCCCGATGTGCGCGAACAAGCTGTTTGGGCTTTAGGTAACATTGCTGGTGACAGCCCTCAATGTCGTGATTTCGTCCTCAACGCAGGTGCTTTGCGTCCCCTCCTGACTCTGATCAATGACGGTCGCAAAATTAGCATGCTGCGCAATGCCACATGGACATTGAGCAACTTCTGTCGTGGAAAGACTCCTCAGCCGGATTGGACTACCGTATGCCGACTCCCATCATCCGTATATGGTTAGTGATTGTACGTACTAACGTTGTGTTTAGATTGCACCAGCTCTACCTGATCTTGCCAAACTAATCTACATGCTTGATGATGAGGTCCTGATTGATGCTTGCTGGGCTATCTCCTACTTGTCTGATGGGCCCAACGAGAAGATCCAAGCTGTCATCGAAGCTGGCATTCCTCGTCGACTCGTCGAACTTCTGATGCACGCGTCCACTTCCGTCCAGACCCCTGCCCTCCGTTCCGTTGGAAATATTGTCACTGGTGACGATGTTCAGACGCAAGTGATCATTAACTGCGGCGCTCTTCCCGCCCTCCTCTCTCTTCTAAGCTCAACTAAGGATGGCATCAGGAAGGAGGCTTGCTGGACTATCTCTAACGTTACTGCTGGCAACTCAAGCCAAATCCAGTCGGTTGTTGACGCTGGGATCATCCCGCCCTTGGTCCACCTGCTTGCCAATGGAGACTTCAAGACGCGCAAGGAAGCCTGCTGGGCTATCTCCAACGCCACCTCTGGTGGGTTACAGAAGCCAGACCAGATTCGATACCTTGTTACCCAAGGTTGCATCAAGCCACTATGTGATCTTCTTGCATGCCCGGACAACAAGATCATCCAGGTTGCCCTTGATGGCCTCGAGAACATTCTTAAGGTTGGCGAAATGGATAAGGAGGCTGCACAATCTGGCGATGCTCGTGTTAACCGCTATGCGTTGTTCATCGAAGAGGCCGGTGGTATGGAGAAGATCCACGACTGCCAGAATAACGCCAACGAAGAGATCTATATGAAGGCATACAACATTATTGAGAAGTATTTCTCGGATGAAGATGAAGCCGGTGGTGAGATCGATGAGCTTGCCCCTCAACAAACACAGACTGGATTCACCCTGGGTGCTACCCAGCAGCAGCCTGGTGGATTCTCGTTCGGCGGTGCCAACGGTGGCGACACCATGGACATGTAAAGCGAGAAAAAAGAAGAAAAAAAAAGCGAGTGAAAAAGAGCAATCTCGGGCAATTCCATGCTCAATCCCTCAGCCCCTTTCCCCTTGGCAGGTGGGTTGTGGCTTCGATCCATGTTAGACCGTTCATGTGCAGGCAGAAACGCGCTACCACGGTAGGCTCCATGGTCGTCAACATCTTGAAATGGTATTTCCTTGGTTCCTTGAGCTGAATATTGCTCTTCTGGAGTGATTTGGGGTTCTGGGAGTCAATATATCAGATACCACATCAGGTCGTTTCGGTTTTACTAGTCCCTTTCTTGACACCTCGACATTCCACCTGTTTCCACCCCTCCCCAATCAAACTTCTATATTCAACCCCTTTTATTACATTTTTTTTTTATCACGGTTTGATTTTTCACGATAAACAAGATTCACCGTCATGTATCCCTTCTTATTTCAGGCCATCCCTAGCATTCCTCATACACGGGCGTAGTTTTCTATAGGTTTTAAATCGGTTCCCTTTTTTTTTTTGTTCCTATGAACACTTCTCTTTCCACTTTAGGCGTGATATGTTACTTGGAGGCCAGGTTGTATACTTGAATTCGTATTTGTGACCCGAAAGATGCCCTTAAGAAAGTTGAACTGCGTCAAAAACTTCAAGTCAGCTATCGCGGGCTGTCTCGACAGCTGTTCCGTATTTACACCAAAAGAATGTAGTACAATATGGATGGTTTTTTTCCCCCGCAATATGCATACTCTTCTAATTAAATGGTGATACTCGAATGAAAGTCTTTTGTACTACAAGCGTACAACTTATCAAGACAAGATTTATAGCGGAGCGACCCCTGCAACCCACGAGGCCACTATGCAACTCGAACATTGAGAAGATAATAAATAGACCCGACACGGCAGTTAAAAAGAATAAAATGTCAAGATAACTCGAGTCGATGGCCTTAAAACGGGACTGGGACCATGCTCTTCAAGATAAGTAATCCATTACATGAGAACGTAAATTGGGAATTAGCAAAGAGAAGAAGTAGATGGAAGTACTGAACAAGAAAATCATAGGAAAGTATGACGAAAAGTCGAAGGAAATAAAGAAAAAGAGACCTAAGCTAAAAGCCGCCAGCGCGTAAAGGAAGTAAATCAATTCGTAGATATGGACGTGTGGGGAATCAAGCATAAAGCATTCCCATTGTATCGCAAAGGTAGAGAGAGACGTAAACAGGATCAGTCACCCATTATTTCGTCTTCATCTGGTTCAGGTGCCGCAGTTTGGTTCTCATCTTCCTCGTTGTCTTTGTCGATGTCGACGTTATCTTCCTCCATCTCCTCGTCGCTAGCGCGCTGTTCCTCGTCTTCTTCTTCGACCCTTTCAGTTGACTTAGTTTGCTCTGGGAGCTTATTCGATGCAGTTCCGGGCTGTGCCTTGTTTGCACCCTGCGCGGCAGACTGCTTCACTTTAGATTGGGCAGGCCGTGAAGCGGTGCGTTTGGGAGCTTTGTCTTCAAGGAATACCAGAACCTCGCGATAATTCGGGCCAAGGCGTGTCCTATGCTTCAATAGTTTCTTCTTAAGCTGTCCGCTATTCGACCCGGATGCGTCGATGATGCGTCCAATGATTGCGAGCACGAGCTTTCCGGTCAGCTCGCAGAGGCGTTGTTCTGCGATAATCTTGGTTCGCAGCCGCTCGTCATGAAGCACTTGGTTCTCCTCGTCCTCGTCATCCATGGGTTCTCTTTCGAGTTCGGAGTCCGAGGCAGGAGCGTCGTCTTCTGCGGGTTCAAATGGCACGCCTGACCTCTTCGCGTATGTCCTGAGCGCTACCCCGTGAACCTTGGTGATAAGACTCTGGACATCTGCATCGAATTCATGTATCAAACTTTGAGCCTGGAAGATGGTGTCTTCATCATTTCCAGCACCCGGGCCCACGTTCCGGAATGTACCGAAAAGAGTCTGAAGATCAAGGAGAGTGGTAGTTGCAGAGAAGCGAATATCGTCCAACCCGGATCGTTCTTTAATTATGCCAACAAGAGCCTCAACAAATGACTCACGGCTCTTGGTCAGAGCCTCAAAATATGCTGTGTTGAACTTGGCTTTCCCAGCTTCTAGGGCTGTGCGTAGATTTTGTACCTTCCACATGAAATAGAACAGGAGAGTCCTGATACTGTTTATCACTACTTCGACCTCTATTCTGGCAGCTTCCTCGTCTTCCTCGATATCGGTTAATGTTTCTTCGCGCAAGCCTCTTTGCACCAAGCGCAACAGAGTGTTGAACGGTGCCTCTAATTCCTTTTTGCTTCTACCTTTTGATCGGCTGGAGAGCGGTGTCTCGAGAATCTGGGTGCAATCAGTTACACTAGATAGATTAGAGACCCTTATCGCGGTGTTGTTGAGTTCATTGAGGATCGAAAATGGTATCGGTCCACCACCAGTTACTTCCTTTTGTTGAGACAGTCTGCTGAGAGTGTCAACCATGTCTTCCCAGAGTTCTTGGATTTTGCTGTCAAGTGCTTCACGCATATCGTCAGAACTCTTTGCATGGAGGAAAGCAACACTGGCTTCGGCTAGAACATCTTGATCAGAATGGGTAAGGAATTGCTTGTTGATGTCATTCAGCAAGGATGTATAGGCTGTTGCGTCTTTTTGAAGGTCTTGTATCTTATCAAGATCAACAAGGTGCTCCAAACGTAGAACCGCAGAGGCAGCTTCCGGTGAAGACCCGAATTTGTTCAAGAGCTGCGGGATGATCTGAGCAAGACCATGAGCTATTTCTTCCTGTAGCTCTGGGATTCTGTCAGTCAATGCTTTAATTTTTCGGCCGCGCTTGTCAACGTCGGATTTGGCAACAGCGAGAATTCTGAGCTTGACAGCACAGCAAAGCACTTCCAACAGGATCACTTCTTGGCCTTCTTGAATTTTGTACATTTTCTTGACCGCCCCGCTGGTATCATCGTCACTAGGCTCGTCGAGGATTTGGGAGTGATCGAATAAAAGGTAGCCAGCCAGAGACTGCCAATTCGCCAATTCATCAAAGTATGGGTAAATAGCCTCAGTAGCGAGCACAAACCGCGAGTCCATTGATATACCTGACAGTGCATCCCTTGATGTTGCATTTGGCTCCGGCGCCGCACCATCATCTGGAGTGTCGTATGCCTGGATGATGTCCGCGAGGCACTTGAATTTGATCCAAGAACGTTTCGGGGACTCGAAATCATCTTCGTCTTCATCATCACCGAATACCTCACTGACTTCGTCTACAGACTCTTCAAGCGTTGAGTCGAAAACGTCTTGCACATTTGCGACGAAGAAAGGCCCTGCTGCCTTGCGTACACGGGGCTCCAAATCAAATATGAGTCTCCCGACAGTGTCAACATCAGCAGGCTCGATAAGCCCAGCATCTCGGATCAAATCGAGTAATTCAATCGCCATCGTACGCATCCCAACGTCGGAGTCATGAGTAGCTATCTCCACAAATCGATGACGGAAACGCTCGGTGAACGAACGCGCTCCAGCAATATTGTCTTTATTTGAGTATACACTCAGAAGCTGACGCAGTGCAACGGACCGTGTATGGACGTCACTGTCAGATATAATCCAACCGCAATATCGAAGAAATTGGCCTTCGAAAAAGTATTCCCTGTAACTGTGCATCCACCTTCCCAGCGCCGCTATGCTTTCTGCGCGAATTTTCGGGTCGACATCTCGATAGCGGTTCACGAAAAATATGTTCACTCCATCCTTGAGAAGATCATCTATCAGTTCAAGTTTAGTTTCGCCTTCTTGAATTGATGACTTGATAGCGTCCACCCGGCCTTTGTTGACTGTCTTCTTCTTCTTCTCATTTTCTAGCTGCTTGCGTGAGGTTGAAACTGAGGTCATCAATTCACGAGCAATGTCGCAGAGGGCATTCATATTCGACAAGGCGATAATGGTTGCGGTATGCCTAAAAGGCCTATAGCGAGAAGAAGAAAAAGAAGATAGCCAAGACTGGAGATTCTCGTAAAGGACTCTGTCGTCGTATAAAACTGAAGAATGGTGCAGAGTTTGCATGAGAGTCACGAAGAAATTCTCCAAAACAGGCTGGAAGGACTTAAATTTTCGAGACTTTGAAATTAGAGGGTATTCGGTGATTTGTTGGGCGACATATTGTTCCTGCATGTCTTGAACGCGTTTGTTTATATGGTCGACATCCTCGATATCCCCAGTGGTAACTTCAAGATCGGTTCCGGAGCATCTAAAGACGAAATTAACCAGATCGCGCATCGCAGTCGTCTGCACCTCTTGGTATCGTGTGAGCCACTCTGCGGCGACGGTTTCAGTGTTACGCCCTTTGCCGAAGACCTCCGCTGCACAAACATAGCTGTTAGCAGGAAAATAGATAGAGCATGTGATGGAAGAGGCGCAGAATCGTACCATAAAGACCACTTTCACCAGCGGCCAGACTAGATCGCACTTTCGGTCTTCTAGGTCGCGAAGCCAGCTTTGCACTATTTGCAGCCGGTCGCAGGGCTAGCTGACTTCCAATCCCGTTCCCAGTTACCTTGGGCTTCTTTGTACTTCGAGAGCCTTGCGATTTGGCCTTGCTTTTCGTTCCAAAAGATGTTTTCTTACTGCGCGCAGCCCGTCTCTGCTCCCGCAATTCTTCCTCGTCGGGTTCATCACCCTCCTCGGTATCCTCGCTTTCTAGTTCAGACGCGTCATCGGCATTGTCGATATCATCCTGGTTCTCGTCACCGGTAGCAATTCGCTTTCGTTTGGCGCCGCCCGCGGTCGCACCATTGGCATCGCTATAACTCTGGGATAATAATTCGGGCCTCCGCGTCGCCCGACCGGATTTTCTCCTGTCTCCGGACGGTGATGGGGTCTCCAGGCCTGGCCCGGGTTGGGGTGACGAAAAGCGTAACTCAGGCTCCATTTCCCGCGTATTTTCGATCTTATTCTTTAATAGCGATACAAAGGTATTAGTATTGTAACCGAGTCTTCCATGCACATTGATGGATGATAGACGAAATCTGTAATTCAACGCGGGGTTGTTGCGGGATGAACGGGGAACGCGACGATGGAACGGGTTGACCGAGTATGTTGTTGCGCGCGCGTTGTCCTCCACCTATGTTCAATGCAGGACTAAAGTAGGGAAACGTGGCAGTAGGTGCTAAGGTTCAATGGTAGATCGTCTGGCTACGCCAGTCGGGATGAGACTTGCGATGGAGGAGTAAGGGAGGAGTGGAGGACGCGGAGTTGACTTGAGAGTAACTGGGCGAAACAGACGCGCCTCACTGCCTTACGGTGCCTGAGGCGGCCGGATATGCTTCTTCATAATTAGTAATATAAATTAATACGCATCATGTGACTCATTAACCCTAGCCCTCTGCTGCTTCTGCGCCTCTGCGGGGAAGAGCCCGTGACAGAGCAACTGATGCCGTAATGGAAACGCATCTTTGCTCCATCGCTGGCGTGTCTGAAACTGCTTGGAGCTTTGAATTGGAGAGCCAAGGCACTCGATATTTCGGTCCCTGGTCCACGGCGTCATAGGACCCCGCTACAGTATCTTCTCTCCCAGCATCGAGCTCGAGTGGTTGGACAAGAGACCGAGCATCCGCAGATACGCCGTCGAGGCAGAGGAACCTTTGCGACACCGATTTTCTTGTCGCTGCATCTTGACATTAATGAATAATAATAAATGTCGCCATGTCCCCAAAACCGGAACTGTTGAATACCAACACCTTCTCTCCGTCACTTCCACGATCCTTAAAGATAGGCGCCAGATAAACAAGAATGCCAGTCAAATCACCCTTCGAGCCCTCGATTGCAAAGGCTGGACAAGGCGAAGTGGTCCTCTCGCTCCTCCCTCCTGCGAATCCTTCTCTGAGCACCCTCACCTACAAATACCCCCTCAAGCTCCTCACGCGTACCCCCGGCTTCGTACCGCAGTCCGCATCACCGTCCGCGTCCCAACCGGTCCACCTATACCTCCTCACATACGGTGGGGGTCTCCTGCCAGGCGATCAAATTGATGTCTCGATAACCCTCGAGTCGCGGACAAGACTCGTCGTCACGACACCACAAGGCAGCACAAAGATTTTCAAGACGGAAACAACCCCAGGCCGAACATTATCGGACCAAAGCCGACAAACGCTAGATGTCCGTATTGGCGAAGAAGCCGCGCTGTGTTACCTGCCCGACCCATCAGCACCGTTCAAAGACAGTCGCTACGAGCAGATCCAAACATTCACAGTCAATAACACAACCAAGGACTCTTCCCGAAGCAGTCTCTGCGTCCTAGACTGGGTAACGCAAGGCCGCGCCTCACGAGGCGAGAACTGGGACTTCCATTTTTGGAAGGGAAAGAACGAAATATGGCTACACGATGAACCTACAGCCCCCTCTGCTCCCAGCAGCGAGCACAACAAGAAGAAGCTCTTACTCCGTGACTCTTTAATACTCAATGACGAAACCGCGAGTACCATCGCCACTCAAGGACAAGAGCAGACGCAGGCGAATAACCCGGCAAAGTCGCTGGTCCGCGAGCGTACCAGCCCCCATGGTGTAATTGGCACTCTTATCCTCTACGGGCCCGTCTTCGAAAAGCTCTCCTCTTTTTTTGTCGACAAGTTCACGTCCCTCCCGCGCATAGGAGCCAGGAATTGGTCGTCCTCCGCCGCCCCGGCTGTGGAAACACCAGAGAACTACGATTCCCGGGTCACATTTACGGCAGCGCGGGTGCGAGGGGGTTGTGTCCTGGTTAAGTTTGGCGCGGCGGATTTTGAGACGGCGAAGGATTGGCTGGGTGGGGTTCTGAGGGAGGAGGGCAGTGTTGTGAACGAGTTTGGGGAGGAAGCGTTATCTTGTCTATGATGGACGGACCGTACTTTTACTTCTTTAAATTCTTTTCGCCCTGTTCTATCTATGTGGCAAGAAACTCAGCTAGCTTAGGCTGCAAGATTCTGTACTAGATATCGTCCATAACCTCTACCTTTAGTGATACCCAGAACCATAGGTTTTACATCTGACTTCTATTCAAACCATGACTATCTAAGTCCTATCTAATCCCTAGTAAGCTATCCTCTAAAAACGTAACAACAGACATGAAAATCGTGGCGTCATCGCAAAAATTCCCGCTTATCATTCCCGGTCTTTTATGACGAAAAAAAAGAAAAGAAAAGAAAGGAAAAGAAAAAAAAAAAACATCACAACGCCAGGGGTATATTGAAACGAAACAAAATCAAGAAACCCAAGCCAAAGGTCTCGATGCTGTCATAGTCTATATTGAACTGATGGGTCCAGAAACCGCGCTTCCGCAAAACACTTGCAATCATCAGGGTCATCGTTCAGGCGCTTATTCAGGCAATTAAGTTTGGGGGAAAGACCAATTTTTTTTGGTTGCCTGATCCGCTGAACAATCTATTTCCAGTGTGACCAGTCTGAAATCCTAGGGGCCCAGTCCTTTCGTGTTGCGCTGACGAGATCGTCCACATTGAGCATATCGACGCCTTCACGGGCAAGAACACGCCAAACATGGTTTCGTAGGCTTCGTGGCCAGTTAGGGGTCCCCCAGTATCGGACTTTCAGACCTTGACGGTGAGCAGCCCTAATATGGGATCTGATGGTTTGCACGTGTCGGTCGGTCAGATGGAGCAACCATGGGGTCCCGACGGCCTTTTCGAAGGAAACTGAAGCATAATAGCTATTGGTTATGTTGAAGGTGTCGTCATCCACACGGGTTCCGGCTTCAATGCGGTCGACATCGTCTACTAGTCGGTCGAGCGGTGCATCGAAGAAGATATCACGGTAGGTGGAGCGTTCAGCAACCCGATTGAAAGGAGTGTTTCCGGTCCCAACGACGGTGATAGGGCCATTAATAATGTCGCTGCCGTTGTAGTAAGTTAAATAACCATTCTCACGGAGCGGGTTCAATTGCGAGTGCACATAGTCCCAGGTCTCCTCGCCATTAGTCTTAAAATCAATGAGCAGAATCACCTGCTGCGAGGGATCCGTGTCGAAGACACCGTTTCGAGTTTCATCGAGGTCATGATGGAAGCGAGTAATCGGGTTCTGCCTGTGCAGAATTTTCAACAATGGATCGATGTACATGCTGCGTAATGTGCGACTTGGAGTCAGAGCCGAAATAGAATGGCCGACGTAGAGTTCGTCATCGAAGAGCCATACGTCGGCCTCGACGCCAATACACCCAGCCTCTAGGGCGGAATAAAGGGGTACGCGGCGCCAGTAATCGTTGTGCGAGTGACATGGAACAGGGATGATATCCTTTGAAATGTCCGTAGGCCAGTGAGTGGTGTCCCCTGGATCAAGCCTTTGGGGTTGTCGCCAGTGATCGGTTACACGATCAATCTCGTCAGGGAAGAATGAAACAACGATCCCACAGGCAATCGAAATGAACTGGAAGACACCTCTGAAAGACGCATTAGTATTTACTAGTTCGGAGGCAAGTCAGTTGTGCTTACAGCATGGCGAGAAAGCCCACTACACAATATAAGATGCAGCAGGAGCGGGTTGGCTTTTTAAGCCACCGTGGGTGAAGCTTGGAGTGGTTGCCTTTGTTTGGGAGTAAAGGAACAGAAGCAACCGGAGACTTGTTGTGTTTGTTAGAAGAAGCAAATAAAGGCGAGACCGCGGCTAGACCTCGGGTCCATAGCGAGCCCTGTCGTTGCCGTCGTGGTCTCTCCCAAGCTTCTTCCAAGTCGGACTCGTAGACAAGCTCTTCCGGCACTCCAAACCCCCCAAAAGTGGCTGGTCTATTGTCTGGTATATTCCCAGTTTTGCTCGTTTCATCGCCTTGGGAAATACCACCGACCGTGTGCAGCTCATTGGAAGCAGCAGCAGGAAATGGAGTTGTGAAGCGTGATTGAGAGTGGCGAGGCGAAGAAGAAGACGGCATGGCTAAAAGTATCTTGGCGCGATAGCCATGAGGAGATGATATCAACGGGGATATCGAACGGAGGACGAGAATGTATTTATCACATCTTGCGCAACTCGGTCGCTTCTTTCCCTCTTGATCGGCGTGACACCCGACTTCGCAGGAGGGTCTTCGCCACCTCGGGGTCGCTGAATCGGGTGATCGGAGCCTGCACCGCAAGAAGCGCAATTCGCAAAGGATTCGTCGTTGGCCAAAGCGTGAAGAAAGTGGGCAGTCGCAGCGAGCACTCGGCGGGGGGTATCCAGACCGTGCAGAGGATCTCGGGGCGCCATGTGCTGCACGGGCGGCTTTCATTGGCCGCCCGGTACTTCAAATTCAACCTCTTCGCGGGCTTCCATAGTGGGCGTCCCAAAGGGTCGTCACTACTGAGTGCAACCATTCATCGCGACTGTCAATCATGATTCATCCTCACTGACGAGTGACTAGTGAGGAGCATTCACTGGAGCTCGGCAAGCTTACCAAATTTAGATTACAACCCCAGTTATGCGGAGAGCTCACCATGGTTCAATCCACGATTTCATAACTACGTAGCTGCCCCAAGCTTTCACTTCAGACCCAGCTGTCCCTCTCACTCGCTCTCAGCTTTACATCGTACAAGCATGTTAGAAGATTGGGTCTAGTATTCCCCTTCTCAAAAATCGGTCGCATGACTCGCACGGTTTGTACAGGGTGCCTACATATGTCACACTCAGCACATTATTATGCCGCTACCATAGGCGTCAATGATTCAATCACTATTAGACTGCTCCTTCCGCTGATTATGAGGCCCTTTTGTGCGGATTGCTGAGTATAGACTGATGAACCCTCAGTTTGACACAGGGTCTCGCGGACTGGCGACATATCTCCTGCTCCAATTCAAACAACCAAGCCCATGGCTAATCCAGGGTCATCAGGATTGACGCCGTCCTCGACGTCGAAGTTGATACTGATTACTGACTAGTTTCAGCAATTTGTCACGTCTCACGCACTTTAGCTCCTTCCGTTCTTCTGGGTGGTGATCAGCGTAATCGTGTGCGTATGGAGCCTCATGAACCGACATGATCCCAGGCAAGAAATCCCAGGCAAGAAATCCCAGACAATATCCACTTGGACCTCAAGGATTCAAAAAATCAACTCAACTAAGAATAGGGAATACGCCCGCCGGTGCAACCAATCTCCCTAGCAATATGGCCTCCCACTCCGAACTCAAGGCTTCACAATACAGAGTACCTTCCTGGGATGGCTGTGAGATGATTTGGCGCCATCTCGGTAGATACGTTGCAGGATTTTGCACTAGGGAAGAAGGATCACTGAACAAGGCAACGTCAGACTGAGTCGACATTGATTGATAATCATATAACAGCACTGCCACTCATTGTGTTTCAGACTACGTACGGAGTACTACCATTGCAATAATGTTCAAGGCAGCCATCGAGATAATAGCCCCCACTACGAAGGTCATGCTGCTTTAGCAAATCAAGGCGGTTTAATCCAACCAAATAAAACTGCTCAGCGATGAGAACATCTGAGAGGCCTTCAGACGTTTCTGGTGAATGGCTGGCAGCATCGTTGATCTGTAATTTTATTAAATCGTACACATTTGATCCCTCCCGTTGAAAACCAATCGATCCACATTGGACCATTCTCAACGAAACAAAACCCATCCAAATGGACCCAAATATGCCTATATCCTGGGCACCAACAAGGGAAAGTGCTTGTGCATGCCTCAAGTGGATATTGAAGTGTATGTACCAGGGCTTCCCCGCCAAAATCACCGATAAAAAGGCAAGTTATGAATTTCCAAATCTTGTAGTCTCTTTCGCAGTTGAGAACATGCAGAAATGAACCTGCGACAGCAAGTTCTCATCCAGCACTTATATAGCTTCCCCGAAGGCGAGAAGTATTTGAATTAGGTGCCTGGAGGTTACTCTTAGCAGCTGAGATAAGAAATCTTTCCCCCGCGCTTAACCACATGTCATCTCCACACGACTGGAGATAGACCACTCAATCTATACCGGCCTTTTTCCGAAGCCCTGATCTTACTCGATCATCGACAAGGAAATTGTGATTGGAATTGTCTTTGAGCCAACCGGAAAAATCGTGGCAACCGACACCTCGTATATTTTACCGTGCAAACCGAACCAGCAAGCATTTCATCATCCCAGATCCGAACATTTGCCGAGAGAACTGGCTGAGTGGCTCCGCGATGCTTTGACAGATGGGATCAACATTACAACCCGTCCAGTCAAGTGTTGATAACTGATCTATACCCCGCTTGCTCGGGGGTTGTCCAGCATCGTAGTCGCGGTTAAACCCAGTCGGTTAATTTCTTGATGGTGTTTTCTAGGTAAGCCAGCCCAGTACAGCATTATTTAACTCGGTGATGGTTTCCATCAACCAATCTAGCCTTCAGGTTCTAGTTGCATTTCTCTTCTGACAATATGCTTCTTCATCCGTTAGTAGCCTTTGCGCTTCTGGCTGCTGCAGCTGTTGTTGGTGCTATACCGGGGACATCACACCGTCGCACTTCCGGCTCATCAGAACAAGAGCAATCACTTGCGCCCTCTCTCAATCGCTGGAAACGGGGGCCTCACCTCGCTGTCGATTATTACCCATCACAATGGCCGGAATACATGTGGGAACCCGATATTTCTCAAATGCGAGATGCCAATATTTCATACGTGCGTGTAAACGAGTTCGACTGGGCCGTCCTAGAGCCTGTCGAGGGACAGTACAATTTCACTCTTCTCGACAAGACTCTGGACCTGATTGATCGATACCAGCTCAAAGCAATCATCGGGACACCAACGGCAGCTCCACCTAACTGGCTTACTGAAAAGTACGACATCAGCTTTGTGGACTACACCAATACTACAAAGGTCTTTGGCTCGCGCCGATACTATAGCACATCCTCGCCTGACTACCGTCGGTTAAGTCAGAAGATCACACAAAAGCTGGCACAGCGCTATGGTAGCCATTCCGCTGTGGCAGGCTGGCAACTGGACAACGAGTTCGGATGTCATGATACCGTGCAGAGCTACGATCATAATGCCATCAAGCGATTTCAGACATGGCTGCAGGAGAAATACGGCACTGTCGAAAATCTCAACGCGGCCCAGGGCCGTGTGTTCTGGTCAAATCAGTATATCAACTTTGATGTGATTCATCCTCCGTTTCTAGAAGTCTACACACCACCACCTAGCCATCGCCTCGAGTGGTACTTATTCAGTTCAGATATGATGATTGAATTTGCGCAGGAGCAATTGAAGATTCTGAGACAATATGCACCAACGCACTTCATCACACATAACTTTATGATGGACTTTACCAGCTTCGACCACTTCAAGTTTTCGCGAGATGTGGGACTCGATCTTGTAACCTTTGACGAGTATCCTCTTGCTGGTCTGGATTCATTATCGTGGCTCTCCCAGGAAGAACAAATAAAATACCTACACACCGGTCTACCGGATTGGCAGGCGCTGCACCATGCCCTTTATCGTGGTGTTGCTGGTGCTGCCTACAACAAAACTTCCGGGCCATTTGGGATCATGGAGATGCAGACCGGCGTGTTAAACTGGAGTCCCTACCGGGTATCTCCTTTGAGCGGCATGGTACGACTTTGGACTCACGAAACGTTCGCAGATTTGGGCGACATGGTGTCATATTTCCGCTGGCGTCAGGTTCCGTACGGGGCAGAGCAAACGCTCTCCGGCTTATTTACCTCAGATGATTTCGCAGATGAAGGCTTCATCGAGATTCAGTCTTTTGCAAATGAGGATTTGCCTAAGTTAGTGGAAGCACTTGATAGCGACAATGGTCAAGAACAGCACGCGGATATCGCTCTTATTTTCGATTACGTTTCTTCCCAGGTTTGGGACATCGAACCGTATAGCGGGACGTGGAGTCCTGCAGATAACAGCTATACGGACCCAGCTGTCAAGTACATCGACATCGTCTTTAAATTCTATTCTGCTCTCCGTCGCCTGGGTCTTTCTGTCGATGTAATCAGCCCTGAACAACCGATTCAGGACTACAAACTCGTCATCGTTCCAAGTCTACCAATAATCCCCGAAGCATTCGACCAATCACTAGCTAACTACAGCGGCCCTGTCGTCTTTGGGCCACACACCGGTTCTAAAACATCTACGTTAAGTTATGCGCCTGGCCTCAACCCCTCGCAAGGGCCACTCCGCAGCCATCTACCACTGAGAGTCACTCGCGTAGAAACGCCACCAGGCTACGCAGTTAGCGGGGTTTCATACGGGGGAAAGACATACAACATCTCAGGCTGGGAAGAGTGGGTAGTCTGCGCACGAGAAAACCGCACGAGCACCGAGACAATGGCATATACCTCACCCCACCACCCTGGGAAGCCTGCAGCCTGCTCCAAAGACGGCTTACACTACCTTGGTTTCAATCCTTCCATCGATCTGCTCGTGTCGTATCTAGGCGATGTCGCTCAGGACGCAAATATTACTGACTTTGCGGGGCGACAAGCTAGTGCTCGCAATGACCTAGGACCGAACTTGCGGTTTGCGAAACGGGGGGACTTACTCTGGGGATTCAACTATGGCCTAGAAGCTGCAAGTGTTCCAGCCATTGAGGACGCTGAGCTGCTGATTGGTAGGAATGGTTCGAAGATTGCGTCGGCGGATGTCGCTGTCTGGAGACTGAAGAATGAAGACGCTTAAATATAGGATTTATTGCCAGAGCTATTAAGCTACGGCATACACACCAGACACAATTTACGGTACAATGTTATAATATAAGCACTATTCAGAGTAACTAATAATGAGGACCGTACTCCGTACTAAGCTAAAAAAGAGAATTCTAGAGGGGGGTAACAGTGATACCCTGGCAGAATAATTTAAGTGGAAAGCGGTATACATAATAACCCAAGCTCCGATAAGATAAGTCCTTGACCGCCCTCGCGATCTTGAGAAAAAGTTCACTGCTCCACTCGCAGACAACCTCGAGAGGCAGATAAATCAAGCCCATTAATCAAGAAAGCCCAAGATGCCTCACAAGCACAAGCGCAGGCAAAATGATGCCAGGTAAATCTTATATACCATTCAAAAATTCCCAGCTCTCACATATTAAAAAATATAGTACATACGATCTCCCACCAACCCTAATCGCCAAATCTCTGCCGGTCCGCGACCCATCAAAGGAAGGAAACGCCAAAAACAAAGGCAAAGGAAAGGGAAAACCAAACGCGAACAACAAAACCCAAAAACCGCAACCGAAAGATGGGAAAGGCCCCAAGAAGCGGAAAGAGGCTGCAACCTCTAGGCAAAAATCCGATCTGGACGATGATACACCGCGTGCATTCCGACAATTGATGCAGTCTCAGGCAAAGAATCAGGCCAAGATTCAGAATAAGCGGAAGCGCACTGGCGACGAAGATGATAGCGCCGATTCGAGTAGCGACGACAGCGATAACAATGCGCCTGTTGTTTCTCGGAAGGCGAAGACGAAACAAGCCCCTGCCACCTCAACGCAGACAGAATCAACGGGAAGCAAGACTCAATCAGCGACTGCACCGAAGATTCTTCCCGGAGAAAAACTCTCCGACTTCGCTGCCCGCGTGGACCGCGAAATGCCACTTGCCGACATGAAGCGCTCCTCGAAGCCGGCTGCGTCTACTGACCTTCCTAAGATTCGAAACCACCGGGTAACGAAACACGAGAAACACTTGAAACGATTGCAGGCTCAGTGGCGTGAGGACGATGCACGGATTAAAGAGCGCGAGGCGGCGGAGCGGGAAGATAAAGAGGAGGAGATGGAGGAGCAATTGCAGCTTTGGAAAGCCTGGGAGGTTGAGGCGGGCAAGAAAAAGAAGAATCCTAATCAGTCTGGTGGAAAGAAGCGGAAAGGTGGAGATGATGATGACGGCCCAGATCCATGGGCGAAGTTGAAGAAGAAGAGGGCCGCCGTGAACCCGTTTGAGGTAGCGCAGGAGCCGCCGCAATTGAAGAAGCCGAGGGAGATATTCAAGGTGCGCGGCGGAGCAAAGGTGGATGTTGCAAACGTTCCTGCTTCGGTGGGAAGTTTGAGGCGAAGGGAGGAACTTGCGAGTGAGAGAAGGAATATTGTCGACGAGTACAGGCGGTTGATGGCAGAGAAGAGGGGAGGATAAAATATACCCAGTGTTACATTTCATCTGAGAAAGATTTACATCTATTGGCCCGTAATACATTTGTATAATGACTTTTGCCTTCAATATCTATAGAAAAGAAGCCCAAGCTATGTATGATGCCTTTTTTATGTACAACGTACCAACCCAAATAAACACCGTAATCATCACAAAGAACCATAAGAACGACCCCGAATTACGTAGATGTTCATTCCTGCTGCAGAGACTTGACATACTCCGCTGCCTTAGCCTTCGTTTCTTCAACCGCCTTGTCGTCACCCTTCTTCTCCTCAAACTCAAGCCACTTCTTGAAGAAGAATCGAGCCTGCTTAGGTTTAACCTTTTTACCCTCCTCGATAACCAATCCAGTGTTCTTCTTTGTATCCCTGATTCCAAGAACGCGCTCAAACAGGCGGCGAACCTGCTCTGCGTCACCATTCTTGATTTCCAGGTCCAAAAGGACGTTCCAGAGATCAACACGCTTAGGGAAGGAAGAGAGAAGGCCTTCGAATACGGTGCGACCACGCTCGACGTCACCGTTCGGAGAACGGAATTCGAGCTGGGCGAATTTGGATGTCGTTTCAACGTGGGTGTGGGATGGGAGGGATTGGAGAGCACGAGCGAGTAGGCCACGACCGCGATCGGGGGCAGCCATGGTGTCATATAAGAAGGTGGCGTAGTTGATAAAGAACTTGGGAGAGGCTGGGAAGACCTTCTTCTTGAGGGCTGCTCGGAAGAGATCGTCTGCTTTCTGTTGTTGGTTATTAGTGCCTGTTTGGAACCTGTGATAAGATTGAGCAGCGAACTTACCTCGTTTTTGCCCGATTGGATGTATATACTCGTCAAGCGTTCATAGATCTCCTGCGTATCGTTGTATTGGCAAGCACGCTTGAATACGTCTTCCAAGGAGTCATCGTCGCCATACGTGTTTTCCAAGTTGAGCATAGCAACCCAGATATTGAGCTTCTCGGTATCTTGGCCAATGGTAATAGTACGAAGAGCACGTTCGGCGATTTCCCTGGCCTTGTCGACTTCACCCAACTCCAGTTGGAAAGCCGTGTATTGCAGCCAAAGCAAGGAAGAGTCAGGTTCACCAAGCAATAGTCGTTCGTAGTCCGCAATCGACTGTGGCCCATTGGCGTCAAGCTCCCCAGTTCGATCAACTTGGATCTCTGGCTTGCGGTGCTTCTTCTTCTTCTGTGGCGCCTGATTCTCATCAGAATCAGAGCGCATATCCTCGTCTTCGTCCTGCGCGTTGCCGTTCCAATCAAACCCAAAAGCACCGAGGCCGCCCTGTCGAGTCGCTTTCGTGGGTTCACCATCGCTATCTTCTGAGTCGCCTTCACTCTCATCTTCATTTTCACTCTCGTCTTCGAGATCAACTCCACCCATTGAGACATCACTGTCATCATCTTCGCTGTCGTCAATGCCTTCAATCTCGACACCACCGTCGAGACCGTCGAGACTGACCCCTTCAGATTCGTCATCCTCATCTCCACTGCTCTCATCTTCTGCATCGTCATTGAAATAGGAGGCTTTCAGTCCGAAAGAGATCTTGCCGTGATCACGGTCGACCTTCAGAACCTTTGCTTTGACAACATCCCCTTCATCGTACAAAGTCCTGGCGTCTTCCACGCGGTTATCCGCCATTTCGGTGCGATGGCAAAGTCCGCTAACATTCGACGAACCATCAATAACGATGAACGCACCAAATTGCTCAACCTTGCGCACTTTGCCAGTGACAATTTGGCCGGGCTTGAGGTTGTGAAGTGTGACAGGGGCCTTGTAGTTCGGATCGAGAACAGAGTCCTTCAGACTGATCTGGAGCTTGTTCTGCTCCGGATCAACGACGGTGACACGGCCTTTGACCAGCTGGCCAACCTGGAACGAGTCTTTCCACTCCTTGAGGTACGAGTCAGAGAGATCGGAAATCCTAACAAAGGCCGCAAGATTATGGCCGATAGTCACGAAAAGTCCTCCATCAGTAACCCGACGCACGAAACCGCGAA
The DNA here is from genome assembly GCF_016861865.1 of Aspergillus puulaauensis. Lineage (NCBI taxonomy): Eukaryota > Fungi > Ascomycota > Eurotiomycetes > Eurotiales > Aspergillaceae > Aspergillus > Aspergillus puulaauensis. The sequence goes on from NC_054858.1 coordinate 1,064,516, forward strand.
TAATATCATTGACCTTGATCTGCTTCATGGAAGCGAATTCCGGGTCTCGAACGGGAAGAGAAGAGCTCAGCACCTTCGATGGTCGTAAGGAGAGATAAATTTTCCGGTTGGCTTTGTCTACACCAGTGACACATGAACGGACGACTTCGTTCTTCTGATAGGTATTCGGATCAGCCTTTGAGAAGTCGTCCGCCAAGTCGATCAATTCGACAGCACCAACTAATGAGTTGTTGAGTTGCATGAGGATTTGTTTCTCAGTAACCTTCGTCACCCTCGTAGGCAAAACCATGCCAACGGACAAATCGTCAATTGTGATGCTATCGGACCCTTCCTTCGCTGAGAGATCAATGTGACCCTTCGCAGCGTCGACTGCAGTCACATGGAACTTCAAAGCACATCCAATCGGGAATTGTTTTTGAATATCCGCAAGGAGGGAGAGGTCGTCAGACGCATCAACGAACCGCAATCTTCCACGGACATTAGGCGATAGACTGACCCAGAAGAAGTCGCTACCGATGTTATTGACAAATCCAAATGACGACGAACCAGCCTGCACTTGCTCAATGGTTAGGGGCGCAGCGTTGTCTGTCTTGACAAACCGAGGCTTCATGGAGAGTTCGTAGACGTGGAATTTTCCGGTGCGGTGGCTGATGGGTAGGAAGGTGTAACTGCGAGCATCATGCATACCAAGAACCTTTGCCGTCACGACCTGTCCGGGGTGGAACTTATTTAAAGGTTGTTTCTTGTTTTCAATGTCTTCCCATTTGTCAAACACCTCGGAAATATCTATCCGACCTTGGACATTATCGGCAAGCTTGACATTGATCTGGGTTCCCTTGACCGAATTGATCTTGCACTTTAGAACACGGCCGACGGTTATATCAGACTTGCTCTTTAAGCTCCCGTCAATGGGTTCGACGAGAGAATTATCGCCAGCAGCTGCAGACTCCTTAGCAGATTTCTTCCCTTCTTTTGTGGACCTCTCCTTTGGACCGGCATGCGTCGCTTCCGAAGGATCCATGCTCAAAATGAACCGCCGGAAATCGGTATCAAGAGAGTGAACCGTCGCAGAAACCACCTGGAAATTAGTTTTGTCAAAAGCAGGCTTGTCTACATCCGGTCCAATAAGCCGTTTGGGAACAAGGCCAGTGAGCCCACCGAGAAATTGCACGAATAGACCAGTAGGCGTAATGTTTCTGATGAAACCTGTTATTTCAGAGCCTTCCTGGAGCTCTTCGAATGTGCTCGGCATTTTCCCTTGCTTGGTAGCCTTCTTAAGACTTGCTCGGCTCGTCACATGAATGAGGCGATGGGCACGGTGAATATCAAGGACAACAAGCTCGTTAAGCTTCTGGCCCACTCGAACCTTAGCTAGAGTCGAGCTCCGTTTGGAAGCAGATCCATCCGCAATCTGACCAACGCTCAATCGAGCCACGAGACCACCGAGATCATCCAACTTTAGTAGTACATAGTCGTCGGACTTTTCAAAGACAGTTCCAGTGACAGACTGTCCAGGACGGATAGTTTCAAAGGCCGTCCGGTAACCTTCAGCGAGGGATGATGGGTCTCTGCAAGACACAGAGAGCTTCTCCTGAGAAGCGTCGACATTCAATGCATGTACATTGACGACTTGGCCGAGTTTAAAGTGTTGTGAAGGGTCCTTGATATAAGCCTCGCTCATTTCCGATACGGAAAGCCAGCCACGGATGGAACCGTAAAACTGAACTACGGCACCATTAGGCAATATGTTGACAATGGTTCCTGGAGACTGGGATCCGGGACGTATATCTCGGTAGTCTTTCCAAACGGCAGCTTCGCTATTCAGGAGACTCTTCTTCAAAGTCAAGCGGACTTCTCGCTTCTCGAGGTTGACTGACAGGATTCTTGCTGTGATGGTGGCACCCTCTCGAAATTTCTTTTCAGGGAACTGCAAACGCGTATCTGCAAAGTGCACCGCTGGGATGAACCCCGTTATAGCGTCAGTCAGAGAAACAATCAGGCCAGTGACTCCTGATTCTCCAACCAAAACCTTGGTGATATTTACTTTGACCACTGCACCAAGGGTGACATCCTCTAGGCGAAAGAAGGGTTGGTCGATAACCTTCCTCTCAAAAGAAAGCGAGTAGAGGTTATCAATAGCGCTATATCCAACAACTCTGGCTTCGTGAGTGGTGCCTGTCCTGAAGGGGCCATGGTCGGAAGAGATCGTTTCGACCTGCCCATCTGCTAGTCTGGAAACATGGACAAATCCCATATGTTTCGTTGATCCAATTTGGACGTAAACACCAAGGCCTGGGTCTACATTCACGATTGTAGTCTCCGGTACCACGGCAGAGATTCCAGGGGCATCATCAGAGGAATTGGGGCCATGGCCCTCGGCTGTGAATTTCTGAACATGGTCGAGCATCGAGAAACCAATTTTGTAGGGCTCCGATCCAGGAAACGTGCACGAAATACGGCCCTTGATCTTAGCACCATTGTGGTACTTTTTCGTCAAGTCCGTTTTTCCGGTTGCACCACCAGAGTGCACCAAATCCACGGTAGTGTCCAACATTCCCATTATTTTCCCACTCATCCCTGTTGGGAATACATCGGTGAGAAGGATTTCCGCGGCAGCACCCGGAACAAAAGAGTTGATGGTAGGCGCGACGCTAAGGAAATGCGACTTTTTGATCGATCCGGAAGATTGGAGGTTGGCAGACAATTTGACCACATTACCACTAGCATTTTGGCCGGTGACCATGCACAGAAAGACGGAACCTTCCTTGATGGTAGAATAATCCGTTTTGGGATCAATTTCTTTGGATGACACGAACCCTTTGACATCAGATCCCTCAATACCTAGATCCATGACCATACCGTGATCTTCTATACTCGAAACGGACGCCTGAACAGCAGAGTTGACGACAAGATCTGTTTTCTGGAGACCGGTGTTCGCTGACCTTGGGTCGATTGAGAGTTCGATGCGCCTCTTGCTCTTTGAACTGGCGTCGGCCGATTTATTTCCAACTGATACGACGTAGGTTCGCAGATATTGACCCAGATAGAAATAATCCTTCAAGTCGAAATCCTCATCATCTGAGTTCTGTTCTTCCTCCTCCTCTAGCATCTTTTCAATTTTGTTTTCGAGCGTCTTCGACACGGCGGTTAAAGGGACGTAACCAGTCAGGTTGTTTGGGAGTGAAAGCCCAATGTTGTGGGCATTTATGCTTGAGACTTGCCCTAGAATGAGGGCCCCCGGTACCAGACGCTGATTCCATTAGTGAATGGGCAACAGAAATTAACTATGAAGGAATGAGCTGTACCTTGAAACTTAAACCTTCAATCTTCACACCCTGTTTTTCACGCTTATCCTTTTTCGCATCCTTCTTGCCCTTTCCCTTTGTCTTTTGGGATTTCTTGGAGGTAGCTGTCTCGTTATCCTCGTCTGCATCTTCCATATCTGTATCATCCTCGAGTCCATCGTCGAATCCTTTAGAAGGCTTCTTGGAGCCACTGCTCTTTTGCTCGAAGAGAACATCTTTTGTCGCTTTGATATGAATTTGCTTTCGTTCAAGTGGTGTCAAGACACTTCCACCACCACGAGGAAAGGAGGGCTCATCGTCTCGCACGACTGTGAGCTCAGAAGCTTTCGGCGCAGAGTCGGCGGACGAAATGCTCTTGCCGTCTTTCTTGCGCTCTTCAGTGTCCACACGCACACGTTTCTGAGGGTTGCGGGCAGAAGCTTCCTCTGGGGCATTGCCCTTGCGCTTTATGGGAGCCATTTTCCGAAATGAATGAAAGCGCGCAAACTCTCACTCTGAATTCTAGAAAATGTCTTTCCGTTCTAAGAAATTTTATCTTTTTTTTCCCGCAGGCCGCGGCAGAAACAGACCGCCTGCTATGTATGGAGCAGATTTCCAATAAAGTGGTTGTTGTACCACGTGACCATTTCCGCGTCACGAGTCACGAAACGCGCTGCGTGCCTGTTCGGCTTTCTCTCTTGCCCGCGACGTGAACATTGCTGGTGGATTCTCAGCTCCACCATGCCTCAATTCCTCCAGTCCAACTGAGCTTTCGTTTTCTCTTGCTTTCTTTCTTGCTCATGTAGAATGTCACTGTATGCTTGTTTTCTTAATGGGACACAATGACTCGCTGTCATGATCTCCCCGAGGTACCACGATCCGAACCCATCTTCTGCTCGCCATCCCAGGAAATCCCTTCTTCTCCGCCCTCAATAGCCTCCGATGCTGGGTTACGCCGCAAGCCCAAGAAGCCTCCCCCAGTTACTCCTCGATCCTTCAGGAGATTCTTCACTCCTCGTTCGTTGCAGGACAGTGGGAGTCTTGGAAATGGTGTCAGGACCAGTCGCCAGGCACTCATGGCACTCAGCTCACCGGCAGTTAATCGCCTGGGTCCTGCTTTTACGAGGACATTGAAGGCTGCTATGAGCAAACCGGAACCTACAGATATTATGCGAACGCCGAGCAAGAAACGCAAACTTTCGTTTTCCTCCATTGGGTCTCCCCTTCAATCTTCACCCATACGCAAGGTTCGTGTTCGTGACTTGATCGAGGACGACGAGGAGATCCCAATCCCTGTGAAAGACATCAAGGTCCCTGGCGGAAAGGTCAACGAAGAGGAACCGGCGCCGCCTGCCAAAACTCCACTCAAGGTCTCTCCTGTTCGTCGATCCAAGGCTTTGCAAACTTCTGGAGCTCTGTTCATGCGCAGCGTCTTGGGGACTCGAGCTAATCGAGTGACAATGCGAGCAAATTCCGGCGCTGGTTTGTAACCGTCTGCTATAGTCACTTTTGCATTTGCTTACCGTACTCTAGGCTGGCAAGATTTGACATCGACCTTCTACTCCCGCCCTGAAGATAGTCATGCCTGTACAAGCTCGTCAGGCGACCGTCTTGCGCTCCCATTTTGCACAGCGGCATGCAACAGTACGTCAAGAACCCACCTTGTGGTCGATTGTACTAATAATTTATGTAGCCAATACACTCGTTGCCGTTGGAGATGAAGAAGGTGGCATTCGGTTGCTTGATTCAGCGAAAAACGATAAAGTCGGATTCTCGAAAGCATATCTTACATTTCGTCCGCACGCCAACGCCATTATGGACATGGATTTCTCGTCTGATGATATGTTACTGGCAACCGCTTCGGGTGATCAAACTGCCATCGTCATTGACATGGCCACACAAAAGCCTGTGTACTGCTTATCCAACCACGTTTCGTCCCTGAAGCAAGTCAAGTTTCAGCCAGCCGCAAACAATAAAGTTCTTGCGACTTGCAGCCGTGATGGGAATGTTAATATCTGGGATCTGCGCTGTAAGGGTTTTGAGAAACCTTCTCTACAGGTTCAGTGTTCTCTCGAATCCGAATCCGAACTCAACCCCGCCATTTCCTCCAAAATGACTTACCCGCAAGTGTTGAATACTGTCCACGGTGCTCACGCTTGGATGCCCCAAATAATGAATGCTGAGAAAGCGGAGGCTCAGGTGGCTCGTTCGGATATCACGGTAACTTCACTTGCATTTCTCCCGCCTGGTCGTGAGAATCTCTTCGTCACTGCATCTGAAGCCAATGCTTGCGTGCGGCTGTGGGATTTGCGCACCGCTCACAGTAACCGTCGCGGCCGCCCTGCTCTTCCACTGTCCACAACCAGAGAACCAGACAGTCATATCAAATACCGCCGATTTGGAGTCACTTCCATGACACTAGGTGGCGACGGGTCACGACTATATTCGCTTTGCCGGGACGGAACAGTATATGCATACTCCACCTCCCACCTCGTCCTTGGTCATGCTCCTGAGCTCTCATTAAACAATATCCGTCCACGACGTTCGGGTGGGTCTGACAAAAGCGGCCTTGGGCCACTGTACGGCTTCCGTCACCCTCGTTTACGGGTTTCATCGTTTTATGTTAAGATTGGTGTTCGGAAGGCCGCTGGTGACAAGTCAGAGATGCTGGCAGTTGGGAGCGGCGAGCCTTGTCCCGTCATATTTCCCACCGACGAAAAATTCCTTGATCCTTCTACTCAACAACAAACCCACCAGCTTGACCAACCACCCAGAACACCATCTTTTTCCACTCGCTCTGGTCTCCGCCGTACCAACTCGGGTATTGGACCATCTGCACGTCTAGAAGACATGGTCCCGATCTACCAAACTGGTACGCCATTAATCGAGGGCCACAAGAAGGAGGTATCCGGCGTGTCGTGGACCGTTGATGGTGAGCTTATAACCGTAAGCGACGATTACAGCGCTAGATGCTGGCGCGAGGGCCCTGAAGCAAGAGACCTACGAGCAGGGGGGGAGACTGAGGGTCGAAGATGGCGATGCGGCTGGGCGGACACGAAAGACTCTTACGAAGACGAAGACGAATGATTCTCGAATACCATACTTCATGTTGCGTTTGCCTGTGTTTGCTATGCATTTGTTGTGCTCTTGGTTTTGTCTGTTCTCCATTGCGAGCATTTCCGGTGTTCAAGGCATACTGGCGTTTTTTGTTTAGCGGGTGTTTAATGAGTTTTTTTTTTGTATGCCTGCGCCGCAATCATCATTTTTCTAGCGGCTACTTTGAATAGACCAGCAGTGCGTCTGCATATGAGCAAACAAATCTAACCACGCTACTAATTGACTGAGAAACGTCGTATCCATAATGGCCTCTGTTATACCTGAACCAAACCACGGTATGTCACCAGATTTGAGAAGTCTGGAGGTATCGGCGTCAAAATAGATTCATATACTAGGTACTAAGATCTTATTATACTTTTTGTCTAAATGCCGTACAGGACAGGAAGATCTCATATCCAAGGAAACCCTTAGTGACCATGTCCATCATCCTCCTTGCGTTCCGGGTCCAGTTTGATGATAGTATCAATGCGCATGATGGCAATACAGGCCTCGACAGCACTCTTGAGCTGCTTGAGCTTACCCATGCTAGGCTCCAAAACACCAGCCTTGAGGCAGTCATGAACACGGCCCTTTGCCAAGTCGAGACCGTAGTTACGGTACTCCTTCTTCTTAGCAACGGCCTTCTCTTTCTCGTTAGCCTCTCCTTCCTGGACGCGCTGGGATACGGCGTGTCTCTTGCGGAGTTGAGCAACGAGCTCGGAAGAGTCTTTCGCTGCGTTCACGGCTAGGGTCTTGGGAACAACGAGGAGAGATTGGGCGAATTCTCCAATGGCCAGTTGCTCACGGGAGCCCTGTGATTATGTTAGAAGGTGCAACAAACAGTGCGAGAATTGTACATACCACTGTGACGGCAAACTCTTCGAGATACATGTGAAGGGCCGTCTCGACGGCACCACCTCCTGGAACGATGCTACCGCTCTCCAAGGTTCGCTTGACCGCGCAGAGAGAATCGTGAACTGAACGCTCCATCTCATCCAGACTGAATTCATTGGCTCCTCGCAAGATGATGGACGCTGAAGTGTGGACCTTTGTACCCTTAACGAGGATACACTCATCGTCGGATATCCGGTCCTGCACAACCTCGTCTGCATGACCCAGGGACGAGGCCTCAAATTTCTCATCGCCGTTCAGGTCGGAGAGTGAGCTCACCAAAGTAGCGCCGGTAGCCTTGGCAATTCGTCGTAGGTCTTCCTTCTTGCATCGTCGGACGGCCATAGCACCCTTCTCAACAAAGAGCTTGAGAACCATATCGTCAATACCCTTGGTGGTAAAAACGACGTTAGCTCCGGACTTGAGAATCTTCTCTACGCGTTCGATGACAATTCCGGATTCCCTCTCACGAATCTTCTCTAGCTGATCGGGATCTTCGACTGTGATCTGAACGCCGAGCTTCATTCTCTCCTTCTGTAGGTTCATATCGAGACAGGCAATCTTTGCGTCCGTTATCCGAGTCTTCATAGCCTGGGAAGCAACGGTACAGTTGAGAGCATAGCCGTTGACAAGAACTGACTCTGTTCCACTCTTTCCGTGGGCTTTTAGAAGGTTCACTGCCTTGACTGGGTATTTGACCTCGTTTTTCTGGTTTGTAGTCTTCACCAACAGCATCGCATCGACGACCAAGTTCGCAAAGAAATCGGAATCGGCACCAATGATCTTGCTAGACATGGACGTTTTGGCAATGCTAACCAAGCTATCTTTTCCAAGGTAGTCAACCTTCGTGGCAATGTTCTCATTCATATATTTCACGGCCTCCCGAAGTGCAAGCCTGTATCCATTGATGATGGTTGTGGGGTGAATGCGGTTCTTCATCAATTCATTAGCTCGGCGGAGGAGTTCTGCGGCGATGAGGACAACGGAAGTAGTTCCATCTCCGACCTAAAATCAAAATCAGTAAATGTACAATGATGTAGCTGAGTGTGGGCGGAGGGGTAGAACACACCTCCCTATCCTGTTGCTGGGCCAAGTCCACAAGAATTTTACCAGCAGGGTGTTCAATATCTAACAGACCCAAGATAGTAGCTCCATCATTTGTAACCGTTACATCCTAGGATTTATCAGTACAATACCAGAAGTCGCGGGGTTCATAAACAGCGTACACCAATATCGTCGACCATCATCTTGTCCAAGCCCGAGGGGCCAAACGAACTCTTGACCACATTTGCAATCGCTTGTGTCGCCAGAACTAAATTTTGTCAGGTCTGGCAATAACAGGGGATGATACGACGCAATTTCGGCTCGACATACCGCACTGGTCTCGAACATCGGCTCCTGTGATTTTCTGGCCTCCCAGGACTGTGTGGTTTGGTTAGTTTGAGCGGGGGAATGGAGTATTTTCCAATGGGGGAGAAGAGAACGCACAGAGAGTGTCCGCATTCCGCGGGGCTTCAAAGATTCCAGCCATTTTCCTTCAGATGCTGCGTGAGCGAATGTCAAAAGCTCCGGCAGCTGCTGGGAGGTTCATGCACAATGGACCATGGGTGCTCCCACTAGGTAAAAGTTCTGCCGGTGCGCCCGGGCGGTGTATCAATATTTCATCCCACTTTGTCTGGTGGTGACTCAAGTTTCCCCGACCCAGGAACCCACAGCCACTGCCTCTGTCCTTTTTCGGATTCCCCTTCCTGGTTGACTCTTCAGGTCTCGATAAGGTCTCAACGAAAATGGCCAGTCAAGCCCCTGCCGACACCGCAGGTGCCACTCAGGATTTGCCTAATCGCACCCAGAACCCCGCTGGGGAGGCCGCCCAGGCAGATGTTTCGAAGAATGCCGCAAAGAAGGCCGCCAAACAAGCCGAGATGGCTGCTAAGAAGGCTGAGAAAGCTGCGAAGGCTGGAAAGTCCGACAAGGGCCAGAAGAGCGCTGGCAAGGGACCGAAAGCAAACCCCGATAAGGCTCTAATTGGTATCGATGTTGGCAAGGAAGAGGACTTCCCTGACTGGTACCAACAAGTCCTCACCAAGGGTGATATGCTAGACTACTACGATGTCTCTGGCTGTTATATCTTAAAGGTAAGAATCGTTCAACCTGGGTCTAATAGTTCTTCGCTGATAACTGCTAGCCTGCTTCATACACTATCTGGGAGGAGATTCAACAATGGTTCAACCTGCGTATCAAGAAGATCGGCGTCAAGAACTGTTCTTTCCCTCTTTTCGTTTCTGAGGATGTTCTTCAAAGAGAGAAAGACCACATTGAGGGCTTCGCGGCTGAGGTCGCTTGGGTGACTCATGCGTATGGAATAACCCCTGTTTCCTCTGGTTGACAGCCATACTAACGATATACTTTCTGCATCAGTGGCTCAACCCCTCTCGAGAAGAAGATTGCGATTCGCCCCACTTCCGAAACTGTTATGTACCCTTACTACGCCAAATGGATTCGGAGTCACCGTGATCTGCCTCTCAGGCTAAACCAGTGGAACTCGGTCGTTCGATGGGAGTTCAAGCATCCCCAACCGTTCCTCAGAACTCGAGAATTTTTGTGGCAGGAGGGACACACGGCGCATCTTACTGAAGAAGGTGCTCGCGAGGAGGTCCTGCATATCCTTGATCTCTATGCGCAAATCTATGAGGAACTTCTGGCTGTTCCGGTTGTCAAGGGTCAAAAGACAGAGAAGGAGAAGTTTGCGGGTGGTCTCTACACTACCACTGTTGAAGGATATATCCCTGCTACGGGTCGTGGTATTCAGGGTGGTACTTCCCACGGTCTGGGCCAGAACTTCAGCAAGATGTTCGGCATTACTGTTGAGGACCCCTCAGTTAAAGGTGATGAGAAGAAGCCTCATCTCCACGTTTGGCAGAACTCGTGGGGTCTGTCTACTCGCACCCTTGGTGTTATGGTCATGATCCACAGTGATAACAACGGCTTGGTCCTTCCTCCTCGTGTTGCTGAGACCCAGACTGTCGTCATTCCTGTCGGTATCACCGCCAAGCTGGGTGAAGAAGACCGTGCCAAGCTGTACGCTGAAGTGGACAGGCTTGTCGATACCCTCACTGAGGCTGGTGTGCGCGCCACCAGCGACAAGCGCGAGGGATACTCTCCTGGCTGGAAGTTCAACGAGTGGGAACTCCGCGGTGTTCCTCTGCGTATTGAGTTCGGCCCTGGAGAGTCCGCAGGCAACTTTGTTACTACTGCCCGTCGTGACGTCCCAGGAAAGGACGGCAAGGGGACCATCGCCATTCCCGAACTGCCGACGGCCGTCCCTGCTCTGCTTGAAACAATCCAGAGCGATATGTACAAGCGTGCAGACGATCAGTACCGCACTCACAGGAAGCTCATCACCAACTGGGACGACTTCACTCCCGCCCTTAACAACAAGAACATCTGCATCATCCCCCACTGTTTGACAGAAGAGTGTGAGGATCAGATCAAGGATATGAGCGCACGTAAGGCTGAGGAGGACTCTGGTGAGGCTCAGGACTCCCGGGCTCCAAGCATGGGTGCCAAATCCCTTTGTATTCCCTTCGACCAGCCCGAGGGCATTGTCCCCGGCGAGACAACGTGCACCAACCCTAAGTGTACCCGACTTGCCGAGAAATGGTGCATGTTTGGCCGTAAGTCTTTTTCCACCATGGCCATTGGCAACTAAAAGGTCTCCAAGTCCTTATTAATAACTCCTATAGGTTCCTATTAAGCACCCCAAACCACTCACCAAGAAATTCACAGGGCCGTTTAAATCACCCTTATAGACAACATTTTCACCCCCGCCACGGAAGTGGCTTCCACGAACGACTCTTTACGACTCTAACGTCACTCTATCACCGTCACGGGCACTGTTTTTACTTTTTGCTTCCGTAACGGTAATAATTTGGTTTTTCCGAAGGTGTAGAAAAATCATGTAGGGGAGGGCAGGGGAGCTGGCGCAGTTCGGTTGTTAGGCGGGCATCATTGGCAATTGGAATTGCGTCGCATTTTCGGGTTAAAATTCATTCGATTCGGATACCTTTTTAGCTATGATTATTCATTTACCGAGGAGTCTGCTTTAGGGTATGTAGTAACGAATTTTAAACCCTCATATTTGTTCCTTTTCCTCCCCTCCTGACCAAGAACATCACGGTTGGCATATATATATACACACCCAGCGTGTATAGTCCGTACTTCCGTATGAGACCAAGACGAAATAATATAAAATCAATATGTTAGATTTTTCATTATCATTCGGCGGTTACAAAATGGTATTAATGTATGCAGTCCCAAGTGTCCTAGTGTGTGTTGGCATATAATGCAAATAGAAAGACGGCTTAATAACCACTAGTGGGGGTTTTGGTCGAATGGTATTTCGATAGTGTGAACCCTAATTTAAGAAATATAGTGGCCTGCAACCGAATGCAGATAGATATACGGATAGTACAGATAACCCAACCCAGACCATAGGGAACATTTTTTCCAACCAAACCCAAGAAAAGTGACGATTTAGTAAAAGAAGTACAAGAAAAGTGCTTATGCTAATAAGGAATAGAGCAAAGAAACTGAATGAAGGAATTGGTCCTTTCCCGAGTAGATAGAGTGAGTGTAAATATGCAGATAAGAAGAATCAGGTAGCAGGCTCGGCCAGTAGCTTGTTGCGTTTAAGTCATATAGTAATAAAACAGGAACAAGAAGAAGAAGAGTGTAGTGTAGTGCAATGTGTGACAAGGCCTCGTGCGTTTCAGGGTCGTATAAGGATATGCAATCAATTGATTAATAAGAAGCAACCGACTGCTCACTCGTCGTACGGCTCTTTGCGAAAGTACTTCGTAGACTTATACTGCGGCTTGACTTCCTCGGCCAGTTCATCAACCGGTAGGCATTTCGAGGGGTCGTGTTCTCCGCGGTGTAGGTCACGTTGTTCTCATCGACGCCTTGAATCTGGACCTGCGGGATCCCGCTGATGCTGGGGAGGTGGATGATGTCCGAGTCACCATCATCATCAGCAAAACCCATATGGCCCTCGTTAGAAGGTGCAGTTTGAGCGCGCATGTAGAGAACGGAGGGGGTTGAGGAGCGAGGGTTCCTTCCGGTATTTACTGAGGAAGTTCTGCTCCGTCTGGCCGGGTTCGAATTCTCGGACCGTAGTAGCAGGTCCATGTATGTGACTGAGTTATCAGGGTGACTAGGTTGTTGCGGGATCAATGTGTCAAAGAACCCAGGGGAGGGGGGCGGAGCGTCGGTGTGCCGTCGTCGGTTGGGGACGTCCAAGTCCCCACGGGCAGTGTTAATTGGAATGCTTGTGGATATGCTTTTGCGTGAGTCTGAGTCACGTTGTTGCCTTTTGGTGAAGGAGCTCATGCGACGCCGTCTTTGTCCATCTTTGAGGGCGATTGGTTTGGGCGGAGTAGCACTCTGGTCGAATGATTCTTCTGAGGGCGAAGGAGTGAATGGTGGGCCTTGGTCAGGAACAGGGACCCTCTGAAAAGCCTCATGGGAATTGATCTCGCGAATAATCGCATCTTGAAGAGTTTCAAATGTCGGGTGCGGCGTAAAAGCCTGTGTTGAGGTGTATGCTTTGCGGAACATATCCATTATCTCGGCTACTTTTTTATTCGAGGTTGGCAATGGGGATTGTGTTGGAGTTGCGAGAGGCGCTGGGCTGTTCATGATTTCTGCGATGCTAGGGTTCTTCTTCCCGTCAAGGGTGCTGGGGGTTGGGGGTTGGATAGCTCTGTGAGTGATCTTCTTGGATCTTCCTCGGGCGGCCAACTCGGTGTTGATAGAGAGATCCAAAATGTTCCTTTTCGAGCCCGTTCGAGGAGCCATTGGGGGACGCTCATCTTTGGGTGTGCTTGGCAAACGTGGACTAGGAGTAGCAGTTGCAGGCGAATCTCGTGTCTTCTTGTCATTTGAGCTCCTTTTGACATATGTGACTGTAGGTAATGTTGGGCTGTCTGGTAAAGGCGTGTTGGTCCAGGAATCCCCTTGCTTATGGGCAGGGGGAACACCTAGATGTGGCGAGACACCTCCTTCTGACATATCCTCCTGCTCGGACATCACGGTTGGAGCCGACCTCTGTGTTCGCACGAACTTTTCAGCCGCAGCGTTTGATTCGTTTGAGTCGGCAACGACCTGATCCCGAAGAGATTTTGGAACGGAATATAGAGCTTCTTGTGAGATTGAATTGACAAGCTGGCTTTCCTTCGATATCGAACGGGAACGGCCTCTAGTCTCATCGCCTTGACGTTGGGAGTCCATCTGATAGGAGCGACTTGTGGTAAGTCGGGGTCGACTAGTGCCGCGGGAAAGTGAGCGGCTTCTCCTTCTGGTCTGAGAAATATTCCGATCTGCCACGTCCTCCTGATATAGAGCAGATATAATTCGGGAATAGGCATTCCGTTTCCGTCCATTGCGCGGCCGAAGAAATGGTGCCATGTTACGCTCGGCAACGTCCTCATTAAAGGGAGTTATCGGGGACGCAGTCGTCGTGCGAGGCGCTACGCCGGGAGACTGCGTCTGATACCGATGGCCTGAGAAAAGAGCATCGAGAAGGTCGACATGCCGAGGATTCTTGGGCGTGAGGCGACTGGAAGCACGGGCGAGTGGAATGTGCGAAGGGCGTGCCTTCAGCTGTTCATGCAATACCTCGAACTGCTTCTCAATGTTCTGAAAATGCTCATTCTCGCCCAATGCTGGAGACGCAGTGTTGGGGGTGCGGTCAAGAGGGCTCTGTGTTTGGGATTCTCGATCTCCCGAAGCTGGGGTTGACGGGTTCTTCTCCGCATGGAAGAAGCGTCTTAGGGCAACCATGCTTGGTCAGTGCGCAGTGGTGTAAGAGAAGAATGAGTGACGAATGGAGCTCACACCGTCCGTGAAATGAGCGTCAAGCTTTGAGGAAGAGGGTGAAACAGAACGGCTATTGATCGGAAAGAGGGCGGGGCCGTTTCGTAATGAGTGTGATCAAGCCGTCATAGTAGAAGAAAGAGAGCAAAGGAATGGCGAGGCCGGTTCATAGTATTCCGACCCTGAGCGCTGTCGAAGGTGCAAGAATCCGTAAGAACGCTGAAGAAGCAGAGGAGAGGTCAAAAGTCGAGGCCATGCAGGAGGAGGGGGAGAGAAAAGAAAACCAGCGCCCACAGGCAGGCCACAGCACAGGAAGAGGAACCGGAAGTGGAAGGCTATGGGGTTTGCAGATCACACGAAATAATTCTCGATCAGGGGGACTACAGGAACACTAAGAACTTAAGAAGTGGTCCAGGTCTCCATCTCTTCCCAGACCACCGGCGCTGCAATCATAATGGATGGGGCAGCGGTCGCGAATCGGAAGAAAGCGACGCAGAGTTTTAGCACGAGCTCGAGATGGACTGCATCCTCCGGTCCTTTGTCTGATTTTCGAGCTTGACTCTTGACTCTTTCTTGACTCTTAGTCTTGAGCCGACTCAGCAAGCCAAGACCGCGGAAAATTGGAGAACGTGCGCCAACGTCTGGATTCTTCAAGCAGGTTGGCCCCTTTGCCCCAGTGACAGGCCGGCAGTAGTCGCAGTAGTCGTCACAGCTGTCGCAAGACCTGGAATTTGGATCTACAACCACTCTACCTTAACAGTGTGAATGATTCCAGCTCTGGCGCAGAGTCCGGCACAGCTCCCTCGGCGCAGCTCGTTCGCCGAGAAGCACGCGGGAGAACAAACGAAGCCGGAGGTCCTAATTAGAAGCAAAAAGCAATTTGGAATGGCCAAAAGCAAACAAAGACATGAGCCCACTGCCAAATTTCCAGACAGTCCAGGCAGTGCAGGCACAAACCAAGATGGGGGCGATCGTCGCCTCCAAATCAACCGCGCCCTCTTTTGACGGCTGCCTCTCCGTCTTCATCCTATCAGATCTGCCCACTCCAGCTATGCTCACTTTGGCTTACTGGTTGTTGGGACTGGCAGTCACGGACTCAAAACTAAAAGAAGATGTCAGGGCGAGCTAGGAACCGGCCGTGCTATAATAGGTTCCCGTTCCAGCCCCGTTCGCGAAAATCGCACTAATCTCGGCCTGTCTTGAAGGAGATCACAAAAGCTGAAACACCGACTCGTGATAGCACGAATCTTGATCCCACTCGTATGATCGTATCTGCTCGTTTAGTTTACGGAGTACGCTTTGTTTGAATCGAACACGATCAATCGAGAACGATCGATCGATATGAGATCTATCGAACACGCACAGCTCCCCTCGAGGTCTTTGTTGTTCAGCATTGAGCAAACCTCTGCACCCTGCAGGCCTCCCTCGACTATCCCTCGCGTTTATACCCACTACTGATTGCCTGGGACAAATATGCACGGGGTCAAGCTATGCAGCCATCGCCACAATCAGCGCTGATTCAACCGCGTAGTCAACTTCATGTTTGTCCTCGTGCAGCGAATTAGATTCTCTCGAGCTGGACTCCGACTGGACGCAATCCGCCTGGAGTCAGCTGCCCCTTTGAGAAGCTGTTGCGCGATGGTAGCATGTCGTTTGGGCGGTTCGCGACGATCCAACACTGTCCTCGTGCCTGGTTCTCGTCTGCCGGTATCTACCACTCGAGCCGAGGAGGACCTGAAAAATGGAATATTCAAAACTCGGAACTCCCATCTTTGCGTTGCTTCAAACTCTTAAGCCAGCATTATTGGACCCAGCAAACTAGAAAGCTGTCTCCAAGTACGGATACGGAGTATGAGTTCCAGAAATTCCCCATTATTATCCGTATTACGGATACTGAATCTATTTTCGCCGGAGGCCTATAAAGCCGCCCATCCTTTCCAGAATGAGCGAAAGTATCCGCGATCTATTGACCGTTCAACAAATCCCTGGGTCGGGCCTACCCCTGAGACTAACAGTCAATAGTCGCCCGGAGGATAAGCTGCCAGCTGTCTGATGCTCCTTTGACAGCTGCGACAATTTCACAAGGTCAGAAGCACGGACAGTTTGATAGTATAGTACGTATCAATAAAAGAGCCCTTCTGTCACCAGGTATACCGGGCAGAGGACATATCGGCAAGATTTAAGGCCCCATGAACGATAATGCAGGTCATTGATGCGCTCCTTCACAACCGGAAATAGTCGAGACAATTTCAGACTTAGCTTCCTGACTAGTCGACGAGGGCTCGACAGCCTCGACCCGATCATCCGGCTGTGCATCTCCTGATCGGCTCGTATACTAGCTTTAGTCTTGACCACAAAGTACAAACTCAACCCGTCTCAAGACCTGGAGTAACCGCCGACAAAGAAAGTCAATACTAAGCCTAGACACTAGCCGAGAAAGCGGTCGTCATTTCGCTCCAATTCCAACTTCCAAGCTCGGCTATTCTGTTCTTGTGAAGAGCCAGGCTTTCCATCCCCACGAAACCACTCACCAACGCAATGTTGCAATTTCTTTGTTGTTGGCTGCGGGGAGCGAAGACCTGACTCTGTGATAGGTTAGTTTGAGTGTGATAGCTCAGCTCCTTCGGCCGCTTCGCCCGCTATCACAGCTTCAGGCGCGAAGGATTTCCGCTAGGCGACCGTGCTGGTTGTCAATCAGGGACGAACACTGCCCTGGCACCCATCATTGGCGGAAGGGCCAGAGCGGCACGTTGGACTTCTTCGATCGACAAAAATTTCGAGGGAACGAACTACACAAGAAGATGAGGACTTGAAGAACAGGGATGGGTTGTGCGCTATACTCGTCACCGCACATGCGTTTGATCACGTTGAAATGTGACTTCGAATCGTCTTTCTTTCTCAATCACTATTAGTAACGACTTCTGAAATTCCCAACGACCCTGTAATCAACCCTGTTCATATGAGGAACTCGATCCTATCCATGTGCGGTCCGCATCTCTGCATATGCACCCCAATCACAATATGGAGTACCGATCAGCCAAATCTCAATTGCCAAACCATCTCTCTTGCGAATCAACATTCATAACAGCCCTCTTCGTCCGGCGTCCCAAACACGACAAACCATTTTAAAGCCCTTAAGCATCACTCATTTCCTCATCTTTCACAAACCCCGCTCCACCATCTTCCAAATTCTCCTCAGCATTGTCAAGCTGAGAATCCTTCTCCTTTGCCTTCACCTTCTTCCTCGCTGATCCTGCCTTCGGCGCCACCTTCCTCTTCTTCGACGGAGACGGGGTGGCAGGCTCAGCCATATCTTCATCGTCATCCTCCTGCTCACCAGCACCAGCACCCAAGTTGAGTTTACCATCAACCAGACCGCTCTCAATCTGCTTCTTCAGACGACTGTAGCGCATGCGGGCAGCAGGAACCTTGAGGCCTGCTGCGGCGCCAACAGCTTCGTAGTTTATCTGTAATGCAGGTGAGTGTTAGTGGTTGTTAGATTCCATATGCGTGTATGTTGGTGGAATGGAATGGTGTGGCTCTGGGAGCTTGTCAGGCTGTACTTTATTTTGCTTACCTTGGTCATGTCGGAGTTCACCAAGCAAAGATAGAGGAACATGAGTCCTGCATCGGGAAGGGAAGCGGCAGGCATTGTTACTGTTTTTTCTTCTTCTCTTTTTAGATGGTAGATGCGTGGGAACGTAAGGTGTGTTTGATGTTTGCTTCTCTAAGTTGGATGTAGAGAAAAAAGTAGATGTAGTGTTGAGGTAAGTTCAGAGAATGGGGATAGGAACAAAAGGTCAACAAGGTAGATATCCTGTACACAGTAGAGGTGTTTGTGTTATCAGGAATACAGAAGAAGAGAAAGGAAGATAAAGAAGAACTGAATAGTAAATTATATTGTTAAGTGAGGATAGTAACACTGACTGCGACATGCACCTGGAAACAAACACATATCAGTGTTTTTATATCTGTTACTTATTTGTCTATTCATGATGGACTTGAGGGACATTGTATTGCTCTCCTTGATGTCTTTCACCCTATCAATTATTTCTGTTGCTGTTGTAGCCTAGATTCAGATATCAGCTTAACGAACAGTTCCTCTACCTACTTCAACAACTGGTATTATTACTTTACCAGTAGAGTATAGTAGAGTATATCAAGAAATTCGGACGAACAATATATACCTTCCAACCAACGATGTACTGTGTCCCCTGACCTGGATAGGCTCCCCAAACAAGCTGAGTGGAGGAAAGGATTACTTGTGTAGACCGGCGTCCCTCTTCCCCGCAGCATTTGACTTCGTGTGCCTGAACCCAGAAT
Organism: Aspergillus puulaauensis; assembly: GCF_016861865.1. Classification (NCBI taxonomy): domain Eukaryota; kingdom Fungi; phylum Ascomycota; class Eurotiomycetes; order Eurotiales; family Aspergillaceae; genus Aspergillus; species Aspergillus puulaauensis. The sequence continues at coordinate 1,082,983 of NC_054858.1, forward strand.
ATTCCTCAGGCGCATCAAATTATTTCATTGGATTTGCTCCAACACGCCCAATTCTTTCTCTGCTGTCCACAAACAGCCCTGATCTCATAGGAACCCCGCTATTGGCACGCCTATGATAGGTGCACATAAGTTCGAGCAGAGTTGATAGTAACAAGGTGCGTCTGCTGAAACTTGAGACTCACACTGCTCATGCCGAGAAAGCTTTTACCCAGTTAATTTTGGATTCGGGCCAAGATGAAGGTCGCAATCCAGCCTTATGACCCCGACTGGCCCTTGAAATTCCGAGAGATACAAGCCCAGCTTTTTGATATCCTCCATAAGGTGGACATTATATCTATCGAGCACGTAGGAAGCACCTCCATTCCTTCGCTCATGGCCAAACCTGTTCTGGATATCGATATTATAATCCCTATTTCTTCCCTTGAGGCTGCACGTAGTGCTCTCAAAGGCGCAAAATATTATGATTGTGGCGAAATGAATGTCCCAGGTCGGTTTGCGTTCCGACAGCCGGGATATGGGAAGCTCGATGCGGCTCATGGGAGAGGCAGAAACGGGGAGCTACGATATAACACCTACCTTATGATTCAAGGATGTGTAGCCTTGAGGAACCATCTCGACGCGAAGCGAGTATTGTTGGAAAATCAAGACCTACGCGAAGAATACGCGAGTGTCAAGAACAAGCTGAAAGAGACTGAGTTTGAAAATATCGGCCAATATGCCTCTGGAAAGACAGATATTCTCTGCAAGATCTTGAGAACAGCCGGGTGGAGCGAGGAAGATCTAGATCCAGTGATTAAAGCCAATAGCTAAAGTATCATTTCACGGCTCTCTTTCAAAGCGAAGTTCCTCTACGCGCCTAAGCGTTGGTCAAAGTTTCTGCGTCCAAATAGCTCCTTTACTACGTAAACAGGTCTTATTAGGTCTCAGCCTTCTGGGGACTCGTCAATGTTGACGAGAAGACTGGCTTTGTATCAAATCATGACGATCACACCTTCTGTAGGAATTCTCAATGCTGTATTGAGCGTAATATTCTAGCACTTCTCGATAATGACTCTGCAAAAGGATAGGTGCCAGGGAAAAGGAGTCTGGAGATGAGCCCCGGATGGCGGCCTTCTAAGGTATAGGAATCATTGAGATCAATAATATTCTTAAATGCGTGAATACATGGCAGTTGTATTGCATTACGTAGAATCCCCATTCGATAACCCAGCGAAACGCATCGCTGATTCCCGAACAGCCTCTGCGAGGACCGAGTGTGCTCCTCGCGCTGCATCCACAGCGCCGTCTATCAAAGTTTCGTGACTCAGGCTCCGGTCTACTGTCCCAACCGCCGCTTTTGAATTGTCGCCCTTCAGCCAGAGCTCAGTGATTTCATCCCGCGCAGGCATATAAGCAACCACACAAGCCGATAATATTGATCGATGCTCTGCCGGATCCGTGTCAAGCATCAACTTTGGAGCAGAGGTGCTCCCATCGGCATGTTCATCAGCAACCACGGCAGCCACACCTCCAGCGACAAGATCAAGACAATCAATACGAGCATCAGAAATAGCCGCAGAAGCAGCCGTGATGCATCCAGCGAGAACATTCATCATCCCCCATGCCGCATCATGGGAGTCGGGTGCGTCTGCCCACCACCGGTCATCCTCCGCTTCTAGGATTGTGATGGTGATATCGAGGCCACTCTTTGGCCATCTTTCTGCGACAATCACGCCCCGGAGAGCGGTTTCTAAGTGTACGCCGAGATCACGTTCGCTGGCGTCGCGGATATGCCCTTTGCGCTTGCGGGCGGCGAATGGTGCGTATTTGACGTGAGTGGTGAGAACGAGATTCGGAGAGAATGTTGCGGATCGAGGGAGTGGCTTAGGTCCATGTACTGTGCATGCCAGTTTCAGGGACGAAGAAGGTGGTATTAAGGATTTAGGTGATGTCCGCGCAGCGGAGAGAGAGGCTGATGGTTCGAATTCAAGGTAGGAGGACCCAGACGCAGAAGGGATGAGACCGGTTTTAAGGACTGGATAGAAAGTGTAAGCTTAGTCCAGGAAGGCAGAAATTATGTATCCTTACAGATCTTTCGCAGCTCATTCGGCTGCCTTTGTCGTTGTGGTCGCTCTGCCGTAGTGGTAGTGGACTCGATGGAAGAGGCGAAGACTGGAGGCCGAGTGCCGCCAGACGGCCCATTGATTCTTCGTCTGTCAGTCATTACACATGTCTCAGCTCGCCCGTAGTTCCTTGAGCGACCGAATGCGATCGAAAAGAAATAGGCAGCATGAAGTCTCGAAAGCTGCCGTCGCAGCCAAAAGCGGAATCTACAATTTTGAGAGTGTTTGCACTGTTTGGACTGGTGGAGTCGGCGCTTAGCTCGTCTGCCCTTTTATATTTTTTCTTCCTCCCGCTTGACTTTCTCTTCTTCTTCTTCCCACACACAAGCACTCGAGCTCTCGACAGCTTGCCCTTCAAATGGTGGAAGGCAGCTTCTGCAGCTTTTTGCTTCTTGAAACAATCAACCCTGCAACCCAATTGCTAATCATATAATGTGAGTCTTTCTCTTCTCCGATCCAACCACTTTCATGATGAAATCGATTCCAAAAATCGTAGTTCTGGCGACAAATAAATGGGCCATTGAACAAACATGCATCACCATCTGAACCACACTGTTCGAAGCTATACAGTCAACAGCTTTTTTGTTTTGGATGTCTTGCTGACAGCTTCAAAAGGTAGTTTAGGCAGCCCAAAACAGTTATAACGTTCCTGTCCTGCAATGGTAAGAGTTTTCATCTTTCTTCCTCTGCACCAATCCTTGCATGATGAGAAACATTTTTTTTCAGTTCTGCTTCTGCAAAAATCTTGAAGAAAACAAAATACCTTACCAAATCTCCTGATGCAATCTCAATTTGCCCATCTTGTCACCAATGGCACTTATCCTGGTTTTTATCAAGTGCTGACAAGCTTCAAGCAGCAGGACCTGTAATCATCACTAGTAATGATGAACATCATTGTCATGTAAAAGGTACGAATTTGCACTTTGCACAATTCCACACCAATTGCACCCATAGCGATGCCTTTTATGATGACAACTAGTCAATCCATTCAATGATTCTCTTTGAGAAACCGCCTTTCGAGCTTGCATATGTCGATGAGACCCTGCAATGAGATTCAGCGATCTACCTATCCACCTCCCTGATACTGGACCCTTTTTCACTCGTTTCTCCGGAAGTTGAGTTGAGATTTGGGAGGATGGTTGTGGAGTGTTGGATGGTGGGCTCATATCGCTGTATTCCTCGCATTGTTCGAAATGACTACTTGCTCGCTTGACTTGTGTCAGGCCCGTCTTGGGACTTGTTGTCCGTCTTGGATGGCTTGTTGCTAGATTGGGACTGGCAGAGGATGGGATGAATTAACCGGCTTGCCTGATCACCACTCGCTACAAATGCGTTGGCGAGGACTTTATTCGCACAACTTGGACTTTCTAGTTACAGTCTGCTGACAGGTGTTCAGTGTAGTATCTACTGGAATGACTCGTGCCTGAGCGTCTAACCACAGCTGAGATAATACCGGCAAGTTTCCTCAGAGTGAGTACACACCTTTATTTATGTTTCAACACCTATCTGCTTTATTTTCTTTTCGTCACCTAAACCAATATATGTTGGTTGATTGGATGATCACATGATGAAATATTTTCGGATGTAAACACAGACCTGTTCTGAATTGCGCAAACAATTGTGTGGAGATTTCCGTTGCCTTCCTTCTGAATGATCATATACCCCTGACACTATGTTCTATTTCTACTTGATGAGATGAGGAACATTTGGCTGACCTCACTCATAGAACTCGAACAACTTAAGAGTTATACTATAGCATGACACAAATATTAATACAAACTTTGAATGTGGAAATATATTCCGATTAACGTAATCTATCACACCACCGCCTAATAGAACCTTAACATATCATGACTACCAGGTCAAACTTCCATGTTTTCCCACTTCAGTGTCAGACGAGAAACAACGAACATCCATTTATCAACAGACAGTTTAACTGGGTCTTCTAGCGTCCTCTACCCAGTACACATTCCCGGACTATGCCCTATACTAAACGCAACTCGAGGCCACCGCGCCGCTTTGATCCTCAAAAAAGAATTGAAGAACTCCAATCCTTCCTCCAAGACGAGAGCTACGCGAGGTTCAGACCTGACATTGAAGAAGCGATCCGTCTCTATACAACCAGGCAGCTCCCGAAACTACGGACTCGTCGTACCATTATCCAACATGGCAAGATGGTGGTGTCGCTGGATAAAGTGGATTACCCCCGGGGGCTTTGGGTTGAAGTATGAATTCTCTCCCTGTTTCTACATCTATAATGGATAAGAGTAACCTTGGTGGATACTGAAATGCCTAACTTACCGCAGGAGTACCCATTCCAGGAAATCCCAACCCCCGGTCTTAAAGAAGTTTTTTCACAGTGCGAGCCACAGCCGCCGTCAACGTCGAACTATACAATCGGTTGCCTGTTAATGCTTTGTATAGCTCGACTCTTATATGTCCGGATTGTTGTTTATCTTCTATCTACGATAAACAGCCCCCTTTTGCACCTGGCTTCTTTTGTTGTCGATGTTATTATGGTATATTATATGTTATGTTTTATTTCTCCGTATCTTCGTTACTACTGCGGATTGGATCTTGAGACTTTGCCTGACATTCGGCTTGTAATTTTACGACGTTGAGCTTGAGAAGTATTTCGAATGGAAATGTATTTCACTTTGCTAACATAACCCATATGTAATAAAGTTGGAGTTTACAGCTCCATTCTGTCTGGTCATCTTTCATACAACTTGAAGCCTTTCTAATCATGCATCTTCATCATCGTGTCTCTATGGAGTTGGCCTGGAAAACATAGAAAAAAACCACTCCGCCGAACTCCCGTCCCCTTCCCCTTTTTATTTCCACACGACACCCGCTGTAATCATGATTTTGCGTCAAATAAACAGATAAGGAAAAAGGAACAATCATGAAATTCAGTGAACTGATATCCCGCGTCTAAACACATCTTCGTCTATGATCGTTGCGGTTTATCTTTTCAAGTATGAGAAAACAGATTAAATCCACCCGGGGATTATTCTTTGCTCTCAGTCGGTGTTGTAGCACCATCTCGTGTCAGACTGTAAGGGGCCTATGTATCGGGGGCGGGCGAGGTTAATGATGCGGAACGCTAAGATATATGGTTGGACTTCCACTGAGACCCGGGGAGTTAGGTGCAGATGCTTACCAGGACCCTCTTTGCGTTACAGATTCTCCAGGCGAGGTTGCGAACGTTTCCATCCGAGCGGACAACTTCAGGGGCAAATTCCACGCCGAACCTGGAAGTCGATTAGTATCAATTATAGGTGGATGAAGGGGGCCAATGGAGGGCGTACATTTGGTGAACCGCGAAGACCACTCTCTTAGCGAATTTACCATCCCGATCAACTAGGCTGCCATATTGCTCTTCCACAGTTTCAGGTGCAACATCCGGGTTCTGGTCGAAACAGTTTTGGATGACGGGCAAGATGCTCCTTTCGACTGCTGTTTGGGACATATCGAAGTGGTCTTCCTCTTCGAATCGGGGGATGCGGATCTCGAATGGTCTAGAGAGAGCCATGACGTTGTGCTTGCCATTATGGTGGTAGCGGAATTCAAAGACGCCTTGAGTCCAGAAGAGCTTATCTCCGGAGAAGGTGACCTCACCAGTTGCGATGTCATGCTTTTCCCCATTCGAGCCTTGGGAGGTTGAAACAACTACATCGCTGGTAACGATGCCTTGCTCGCAGGTGAGATTGTCGTAGGAGCCTTCGTTGACCGCAACCCATCTTCCTTGGGAGGATACGCGGGAAACCTCACGGGACGTGTTATCGGTGACCTTGTAGAGAGCGATCCAGTCCTTTTTGCTATGATTGAGGGGTGCAGTCCACTTAACCTTTACTGTTGCGCCGTATGGGAGGACCAGGTTCTCCAAGTCACCGCGCCGATCAGGAGGGGTTTGTGCGTTATCCCCCTCCTTGCTGAGATCGCCTTCATCAAGAGGTAAAAAGTTTGCTTCAACCGAAAGAGAGTAGTCTCGCAGATCATAGCCGGCTAGATCGGCGTCGATGCGTGCAATGGTAACACGGGCAGGATAAGTTTGGAAAAGTGCCGTTGTGTCCCGAACAAATGAGCTTACACCGGCAGCCAGTTTTGGTCGCGCTGTATCGATGATATCTTCAATAAACTCATATGACTCGTCGAACATCTTGTCCACGCTTCCATGCAGTTGCTTTAAAGGCGGCGGCAGAGACCGCTTCAGGCTCTTAACAAGACCTGCATCTTGACGCAAGCTCCGGCCATACAGCTTCTGCATGTGAGGTCTTTCCACAAATTGAATGAAGCCCACGCCTAGGATATGGCTTAGGAAGGCGAGAAATGCGACCGTGCCACTGGTAGTGATGAGAACTGCTCCCCACACACCTGCAAGACCCAGGACGCGCTCAGGATTGTTCAAGAAGCGATAGATGCCATTGTAGGTCAATTTAGGCGACTCATCAAAGAAGAAATCCCCGTAGAACCAGCCAAATTCACCAAGTGATTCGTAGACGCTCACAGAGGTCCAAATCTGCAGGGAGATCAGGCCCGCACCCAGCACGTGGCGGAGGATGGCAAGACCGTAGCCCCAGTCAGACGGGAGTGTGTACATCTTCCATACAGCAGCAATGAAGCTCGCGTAACACATAACCATGCTTAGGTGATATGTGCCCTTCCATTGATTCCATGCCTCGTGGGGAGTTTCGCCATATTTGACAAAGTGTCGGGTCCACGATTTACAATTTGACTGTCTGTTGAGAAGATACCCGATGCCCACTGAGTACCAGAGCCTCCATACAGCGGCATTGACCACGAATAGGAGCTGGTACCAGGGTGTCGAAGGTGTCAGAGCAGTCAGAGAGAACATGAGGAACTGGACGAGTATGGAAGAAGTATCCGTGATTCTATGCAGATCTAGATTGTGGAGCCCTAGGAGGTTGTGGACAGCTGGAGGTGGGCTGCTAAACTTTGGCGCATAGGGTACATTTTCTTCAGACTGGGATGGCGCATTTGGATATTCCGGAGACTGCGATCGGGTAGACTCTGCGTCCTGTTCGTTGATAGTACGTTTTCGCGGTGGGGGTGGGTTGTACGTTTTGTCAATATGTGGGTTCTCGACCAGCACGAGGAATGCGAATTGAGCTGCATGGGCGATAATAGAGATGAACAGCACTTTATAGCTCGCTGCCATTAGCGAAATACCGTAATAGCCGGCATATCCGACCGAATACATGGGATGTGGTGCCATCTCAAAGACCCCATCAAACGTCAACTCTTGGTCAACGAGATAAAAGAAGTCACCCCAGTACCACGCGTAGTCCTTGACCACTCGGTGTGCATCTAGTTTGACCCAGAGGTTGAACATGAACAACGCGATGCCAGAAGCCCATCGCAGGATAGTCATCAGCACGCTCTCGTTAGCAGGGTGGTGACTACAGGCTATCGCAAAGAGGCAGTAAGAGGCGAAATCGCACATCAAGATCAGATCCACAAGGCGTCTAAAGACAAGCCAAGTGTTATACTCAAGCGGCGCTTCCTCGAAGGAATAGTCATTGGGGATTTTGGTTTCCAGTTCACGTTTGATCAGGTAGTATAGCTGAGAATAGGGGTTTTTGCCAGTGGCAGGGTTCACGAATATCTGAGATTTTTCAGCCCAACGAACGAGGGTCTTGTGATGAGACTGGTTGTGGAGTAACCATCCAATCCCAGCATTGTAACATGAGCGCCAGAAGAGGTAGATGACCGCAAAGACGGGGATCTTGGCCCCTGAAGGAAGCTGCCATAGCAGAATAATGTGAGCAGCAATTATCGTCAATACAATGAGATCAGAGAGGTTCTTTGGTTCGGAGGGTGACAAGAGCTGGGAGACCATATCATGGGTTTGAGGTACAGTGAACACTAAAACAGCGCATATTAGCTCTTCGGATTCCAGAAAAGACAGCGGAAAGAGCTCAAGAGTTCAATTGACAGGGTGACCGCGGGGTAGACATACCCGTGCCATCCGGAGTACGACCAAAGGTCTTGCCAGCCTTGTCCTTGCCATTGTCATCTGAGACAGCTGATTTCTCGGTATTGACATTTAGGTCAGATTGAGCGGCCACATTTCTTTCCCGAAGCCCATCATCAGAATGATGGGCGCCTGTTGAGAGGCCGCGATCCATGATTTCGAGCGTTGAAGGAAAGAAAGTTGTTGGGACTGAGAGCGGCATGTGACGGTGGATGGTTGCTTTATTTAAGAGCTCAGCAGGGTCCTGGCTCTGATTGGTCTCTGGGGCCCCCAACCCGCATTGGGTCTAGGTATAACGTCACAGGAACTTTGAAATCCACCAGAGAGCACAAAAGACACAGCGACCGTCTCGAGACGATTCTCCGGAGACCCTACCTAGCCAGGCGGAAGAAACATGTTTCGGGGCAGTGCACTCCCCTCTTCGACCCCCACTTTGGAAGGAGACTCCCGAAGCCTGCATCGGAGACGCAGAGACCTCGCCTAGGCCTGTCTCGGGCCAATCGCGGAGGGTCTTGTGAGAGGGGAAGGGCGATCAGAGAAAACAAATTCCTGCTTCTGAGCGCTCAATATCCCTGTGGAAAGCCGAGCTAATGTAGGATCTCAGCATCGTATTCTTCTTCTCAGGATGCATAAACAGAGCGGCTATGCATGGTCTGTGTTCCTGTGTTAGCGGTAACTGCGGGTGCATGGATGTAAATCCAAGCTTTGTGGTTGACAGCATTTCCCTTACTCGAATCTATTATCCTAGAATTTCCATGCATCTTGATTGCCTTATTTTCGTCACGTACCCCGGTCATGGTGGGCCAGCCGACCATTCAGGGCTGCATCTCCCACACGCTTAGTAGCTTTGCAGCGCAGTCGGATATCCCCCATCCCTCTTCTCACGGCTCACGGGCCCTCCGGTTGTTTGCCTTCCATTTCATTAATCCGTGCAGGCTTGAGCCATCCTTGAACTTCTTTAATGCCTTTGAAATAATTAATGGTTGTCAATGCTTTGGACGGATGTCTCCCCAACCTCAGATCCTACCCCGCCCTTCAGTCCAAGTGTCTCGGTGTCTGAGAGATGAAAACACCAAATAAACTGGAGAGCTCGATGACTAGCTATGCTACACTGATCTCCTGAGCCTTTGACAAGATCTTCTTCCTTGCCCGTCCTCACTTTCAATGACCAGTGCTTACGCATAACGGATTATGCTTTCGGAAGCGCCCTAGCGCCAAGACTGGTCCTACTCAGACTCAGAGTATATACCTCTGCAGGTGGCTCTGAGCAAGGTAGTTTTCTCAACCACGATGATTGCGCCAAGTTTGCGGGAAATTGCCCATGAGGTACTAATAAATTTCTTCATAATTATTTCTCTCATGAAGGTGTTTTTTCTCAATCGCGTAGGGTAGTGGGCCGGAGATCTGGACCATGCTTTCCAGCGTACCAAAAACTACCACACCATTTGGTGACAATATTAATTATACTTTAGTAAACATTCAATAAATGATGAGTTAGAGTACTCTGCTTGCTTAGAGATTGTCGAATAGATTCCTATGCGATTTGTCTGTCAATGCCCCTGCCCTGGCCTACCTCGCAGGAGACAGTTCGCTCCGACACCGCAACAGGGCAAGTCCCCGCCAATCGCCACCCGATCGTTTGTCAGTTCCATCGGCTTATCAAGCATCTTCTCCATTCCGCGGAATTGCCACTGCTTTTTTTATCAGACCTTCAATCAATTTCATTCAGATATTCTGACCTGCCTCTATCTCTGAGCTCGTCAAAGAGTGACTCCCTGCTGGTATAACGTGCTACATTACTCTCACTCTTCTCGCTGGGCTGCTGGTGCCAGTACCTACCCCGCCACATCTGGGCTCGCTCAGTCCTACAGAAGCCCATCGAGGTTCATATCCATAGTATCACCGTATAATAATGGCGCCCCATTTCACGGAACCTACTTCGACCTACCTCGAGCCGCCATCAAAAGCGCCTCCGAATCTAGTCGCTCCCGAGCCAGGTACGCCCATCAACGCTCGCCCCAAGCCTCGCTATTCACCCCGTATCTCTAATACTAATTATCACCAGAACACTGTCCAGGCCCCGAATCGGACCAAGCAGGTCAAGGAGATGCCTGCGCAGGCTGTCCCAACCAATCCATCTGCTCCTCCGCGCCCAAAGGTCCCGATCCTGACATCCCCCTCATAACCTCCCGACTCGCATCCGTCCGCCACAAAATCCTTGTCCTCTCAGGAAAAGGCGGCGTTGGAAAGTCCACTTTTTCATCTCTCCTTGCACACGGCTTCGCATCAAACCCAGACTCTACAGTTGGGATCATGGACACAGACATTTGCGGGCCCAGCATCCCCAAGATGATGGGTGTCGAGTCAGAGACCATCCACGTTAGCAACGCGGGTTGGAGCCCGGTGTGGGTATCGGATAACCTAGGCGTGATGAGCGTACAATTTATGCTCCCGAATCGCGATGATGCGGTGATCTGGCGTGGTCCGAAGAAGAATGGTCTCATTAAGCAGTTTCTGAAGGATGTGGATTGGGGCGACATGGATTATTTGGTTGTCGATACGCCGCCCGGTACCTCGGACGAGCATCTTTCTGTAAATTCCCTGCTGAAGGAATCCGGGGTTGATGGTGCTGTTGTCGTCACCACACCGCAGGAGGTTTCGCTTCTTGATGTCCGGAAAGAAATTGATTTCTGTCGAAAGGCCGGGATCCGCGTCCTTGGGCTCGTTGAGAATATGTCTGGGTTTGTTTGTCCGAGTTGTGACCATGAGTCGAAGATCTTCCGGGCTACAACGGGTGGAGGAAAGAAGCTTGCGAAGAAGATGGGGATTCCATTCCTAGGCGCTGTCCCTCTGGACCCGAGAGTTGGGATGGCTTGTGACTATGGGGAGAGTTTTGTCGATAATTTCCCGGACAGCCCGGCATCTGTGGCTATCAAGCAGGTTGTAAGGGCTGTTGGAGGGTTTGTTGGTGAGGATCCAGATGATGTTTTACCGGTTGAAGCGGAGTGATTCACTTGCATTTTATTTGATTGGTTTGTTGCATTTTTGTGGAGTTCTTCCTGGCGCTGATTAGAGTCATTGCGTTGATACCATATGTTTTCATTTTATATTTGCCTTGAGAATTGGGTATACAGTTAGACTACATGCAAATCTAAAGTCTCGTAAAGGAAATACGTGAAGCATATCCATTGGACAAAGGTTCTTTAATACATATCTATATACACCAACCAACTATTTGTAATAGCTATAGTCAGCAAACAAATCTCCTGAATCTTCAACCCGGTCTTCTCCCTGAACGCAGACGACTGCGCAGCAGTGCCCGGGCTTTAACGACAGGCAGAGCTATTGATTGCGGGTGAGTCTGAGATTATACCATGTTCTCCAGCACTGTTTCACTGGGAAACGGCTGGATTGACGTCTTCAACATTTGTAGGCTCTCGTCCCTTTGTCGCTGACATTTGGTGAACCGCCAACAATGATCATTGTATACGGAGATAAGTCTGGTGTAGTTCAAGCTGACCCACCAGGATTTTGAGCTTGGCGGACGATCTTTGTCGACAGACTCGACACAGGCTGAATCAGTGGCGCTTGGACGGCGTTTGCAGATTCCTCAAACTCGCCTCTTTCGGCAGTTCATTGCCCAGTTTTGCTGTTGCCTACGATGCTCGTAAATCGAAAGAGTCAGTTCCCCTGAGGACGGCCTGTGATAGCATGGACTGCCCGCTGGCAACTGCCCAAGCGAGTGTTTCACTTCTGCACCAGGGGCCTTCGCGTTTCAACTCTCCGTCCACAGCCCAGGGACGGCTTCCTCGTTGGCTGCAAAAACACTCAGCTTCTAGGCGCCAAGTCATACTATGCGCTTAAAGGAGATCTCCGACTGCTCGAAACGATGACCCAGCAATCCACCGTGTCAGGCAAATGAGTTGAACGCAGTTCGCTGATTCGCATTTACTCGCCCAGGACAGCCATGGATTTGCTGTTAAATTTCCACCGGTGAGAGCCTGGACGTTGACTATGCGTTCCCTCTTTTATTTATCCCTGCACCCCGCCTTGGTGTGTTGAACCGTTGTTTGTGTTCGTTCATTTTCTTTCTGGCAGTAGGTGTGGCATTCGCTCTGAGAGACTGTCCCCTATTCTATCCTTCTTTTTTTTTTGCTTCATTCGTGTCAATCAGGAGACTTGTCAGGACTTGGCTCCAGCACGTTCTTTTTTTTTCTCTCGTTTCACGGTTCATTTGCTCTGGGAGCAAGGTTCTGCTGCAACCATTCTCGCCTGCCTTCCAATCCTTTAGGGCTGTGCGATACGTCCATTCTTTTCATCCCGGAGGTGCAGTAACCACTAAGTAGAGATGAAGATAACACAGTCCGTCTTGATTGCCCTTGGGCTCTGCTATGGAGTCGTCTCAGCTCCCACGTCCCTGAAGCAACCCGAGCGTCGATCATTCAAGGTCGAGACTGCCAGGCGGAGCAACACCATTCACGGCCCAGCTGCTTTACGGAAGGCCTATGTCAAGTATGGGATTACCACTTCGGACATTGGGCTCGACTTGGACGACTTCGAGCCGAAGGTCAAGACGTTGACTGCCGTCTCTGATGATACCAACAATGAGGTTGTTGAACCCGACCAAACCGGCGCCGTGAGCGCCGCATCTGTTGAAGGAGATGCATCCTTTGTCTCGCCCATTACAATCGGTGGCCAGAAGCTTGTTGTGACTTTTGATACGGGCTCTTCGGATGTGTATGAAACACCCTTTGCGTTTGACAGACTGCGCTAATCCAACTCGCAGATGGGTGGTAAACACTCGACTTCCCAAAGCTTCCACTGAAGGGCATGCAGCCTACGATCCCTCGAAATCTAGCTCATTCAAGGACATGAAAGGATCGAAGTTCAATATCACCTACGGCGACGACTCTTACGCGTTTGGTGGCGTTGGAACTGACACAATCAATGTCGGAGGCGTTACAGTGACAGGTCAATCGATCGGTCTTCCCACCGAAGTCGCCCCCTCAATCCTCTCAGACACCCACAGCAACGGCCTAGTCGGGCTGGGATTTAGCTCAATCAATACGGTCAAACCAAAGAAACAAAAATCCTTCTTCGAAACGGTTGCCGAGGTCCTGGACGAGCCCGTGCTTGGATCGTCACTTGTGAGCGACGGAGTTGGCCAGTATGAATTCGGTACCATCAACAAGTCAAAGTTCAAAGGAGATCTAGTTAATGCGAGCGTTGACGCCTCGGGAGGATTTTGGAAGTTCGAATCCCCCCTCTATCGCGTTGGGGATGGTGAGATGAAGAAGCACGACAAGGCAACCTCGACAATTGCTGATACGGGAACCTCGCTCATGCTCCTTGAGCAAACTGTTGTAGATGCCTACTATGAGAAGGTGCACGGCGCCCAATATGCAGCCAGTGCTTCGGGCTGGATCTACCCTTGCAGCGCGGAATTGCCGAATCTTTCCATCGCCGTCGGTCCTCAGCATCTGGCCACAGTCCCTGGCAATATGATCAATTTCTCGGAGGTCGGTACCAATACGACCACCGGAGAGTCCGGTATGTTTAAAACCCTATATATACCCAACTGCACCTTTTTTTTCTTTTATTTGCAACCCCCAACTTGCTGACTGTTGATATTCATAGTGTGTTACGGAGGCGTCCAGTCCAACCAAGGTCTCGATATGCAGATCCTCGGCGATACCTTTCTGAAAGCTTTCTACGTTGTCTTTGACCTGCGTGGCCCATCAATCGGCGTCGGGGTTCCCGCCTGATTTATCCATCTCGTTCCCTTCCCTAACTTTCAGCCCGGCTGTCTTAATATATCTTAATCGAAGATAGAGCTGCCTGTAGCCTAATTGTACATAAGCCATACGGCCAGAACTTGTCCAGTGCCTGAGCCTAATACACGAGAACATACTAAAATGTTACTTACTTGGTCGCTTGTACATGAAATACTTCTATCGCCCCACATAGGTACTCCGGTCCTACAATAGAACGTAACTCCTATGGATTTCAGTTCATCGTTAGAATACGGCAACAAGCATTCGCTTTTCCAGGGCATGCTAATCTAGCTCATGGGTACAAAACAGGACGTTTATAGCATGAACCAAAAACCCCCATCTATCGTGGACGAGGGGCAGACTGCGGGGCTCCATTCCACATTTGCTCCCCGTACTCCGACGGGGAATTTCCGATCAGATCTGGGGGTAAGCCATGTTCCGCTTCAGGCTTGACATTTATTCGAGGGACGGGCCTAAAAAACACTATTTTGTCCTTAACCTGCATATCACCAGTATACGCATCTATTAAGTGACACTTACTTCCCTCCTTCCAAAGTAATAAGTGCATCATGAGAGCTGTCCGGTTTCATGGAGCCCGCGACATCAGGGTCGACCAGATCGACGAGCCCGTTTGTGGAGATGATGATGTTAAGGTCTGTATCACCCTGCTTCGCTCTAGCTGCTGCGTTATGCACTTCTTTTTAATGGATTTGGCTAACTTTTACCTAACAGATCCGTCCTGCCTTTGTCGGGATCTGCGGGAGTGGTGTGTACAAACCCCTCCGGTCACACAGCCTACAACAGGCAGGCAAGATTACAATGGATAATACGTCAATGACCTAACACCTGTGTTTCTGTCAGATCTGCACGAATACCTCGCAGGCCCGATCGTGATCCCGATGAAACCCCACGTCCTGACAGGCGGCCAGCTGCCCGTGACCCTAGGCCACGAGTTCAGTGGTACGATCGAGGAGGTAGGGAAAGGTGTCACGGGTCTCAAGGTCGGGGATCGGGTGGCTGTTAGACCTAATCTGTCTGATGGGACTTGTGCGTCGTGCTCGTATGGCCGGCCGAACTGCTGTCGGAGTCTTGGGTTTATTGGGTTTAGTAGTGAGTTTTGTTTTCTGTCCTACCGTACGACTCGTCAATGATCTCACATTAGGTAACTTGCAACAGGTAACGCGGGAGGTCTATCAGATCATGTCGCTGTTCCAGCGAAGCATGCTATCCCATTACCGGACAGCGTCCCTCTTGATCTTGGTGGTGAGCTACCCGTCTCAGCTTAATACCCAACAATTCATCCCCTGACACAGTTGAACAACCAGCGGTCGTCGAACCTCTCACAGTAGCCTGGCACGCCGTAGACCGCAGCCCAGTGGAAACAGCCAAAGCCGCACTCGTGGTCGGCGGCGGTCCCATCGGGCTCGCAATCGTGCAAGTCCTAAAAGCACGAGGCGTCCAAACCGTCGCCGTCGCCGAAGTCTCCGATCAGCGCCGCGAGTATGCCCTGACCCTCGGCGCGACTCACGTATTCAACCCTCTCACAGACGATGTCGTTGCCAAAATCCGCGGGTTGACGGGCGACGCAGGAGCCGATATCAGCTTTGAGTGTTCTGGCGTCCAAGCAGGGTTTGATACAGCGATGAAGGCGATCCGGGTGCGGGGGACAACGACGATCGTGTCGCTGTGGGATAAGAGTCCCGCTATTGATGCATTTGATGTTGTTTCGTATGAGAAACATGTCATTGGCGCGGCGATTTGCGAGGATGGTGATTTTGAGGCTGTTATTGATGCTATTGCGTCGGGTATGTCACTCCCAATGCCCCTTACTCTTAGTACAAGGACAGCATGGCCTGACCCCCTCCGGCCTGTTGAAAATAATGGGAGCGAAAAAGTGCAACTGGCTGACTCGCACAACAGGAAAACTCAACCCCCGCCCCATGATCACCAGCAAGATCCGGATGGAGGAGGTCGAAGAAAAAGGGTTCAAGGCCCTCGTGGACGAGAAGGACAAGCACGTTAAGATTTTAATCGACATTGCCGCGTGATGAGATGAAACAGGAGCGAGAGATCGATTGAACCATGTCTTTAATATTGGTGGATGCTACCCTGGTGTTGGACAAGTGTGTCAGGAGGCTCACTGTGACACCATGGACCCGGCTGGATGGGTTAATCTAGTTGTACTCCGGTGATCGTACCTAAATATATACGCGAAGCCGAAGTTTCCGGGACCTGAGTAGACAAAGTACTTCGGATGAGCCGATCTGGTTTCTTGCTGACGAATGTCAATTAAGTTTCCCTGAAACGTGTCGGCGAGTCATGATGTCTTGGTGTTCCTGGTACCAGGTGCTCTTGCATGTCAGCCAGTCGTCAATATATAGAAATCTGCTCTTTTTTTGGCATTCAAAGGGATCAAGAAAGCTACATGAATAAACTTGATGCGAGATAGATGCCCCTCGCTATCAAATCAAGAGCTTTGAAGTTGGAGTATCGCCTCGTGAAGTATCCGCCAGTACATACCAACAGACGAGGAAACAAAATGAAACCGCCTCACTTCAAACGCAAGCGCTCATGCCTCATGCCAGACAGACACGTGTGGGAATGGGGGGGGGGAAGGAATGCACTCTCTTCCGCAGCCGCAGCCCAACAGCCCACCAGCATGGTAAGTATTGAGACCAAGAGAAACCACAGCGACAACAAACCAACGGAAAATGAGCACCCGATGACCACTCGCCCGGTAGCAAAGACTTGCAAAGTGCGTGGCCGCATTGTAGACTAGAGGTCCATGGGTAATCCTAGAGCTCCGAATGGCTAGTCGTATGCAGTATGAAGAGAGGTAGTCTACTGGGCTTTCAGCTCAGCTGAGATGCAGGTAAGTGGTAGCGTGGTGTGTTTTGGTAAACAGTCGGAGAATATATTACAGCTGAATGCAGGGTCTCATACTCCTTATTTCGCCAGTGAGGACGAGAGGCACCGGGCTGCCGTACAGATAATCCCCCGAGTCCGATGAACCTCCGGAAAGGAGACTGGGAGTACAAGATCTTAGATCATCCATGTGGATATCGGGGTGCAGGGTGTTCGACTTTGTTGGGAACATGAGTTTTTCTCGAGTCTTGGGTTCGTTTTTTTTTTTTTTTTTTTTTTTTTTTTTTTGGCTCGCTCAGGATTACCGGATACATACAATTATTAAGGTTGTGAAAGGTCCGTGGGACACAGCAGACGTGAGATTGGAGGAGGATGGCGCTACTGTACCTTTTGTGAGGCGAAGAAGGGCACGAATTTGATGAGTTGAGTTTTCACGCGCGACAAGTCATCTTAAGTATGCCTGGGCCGTAATTTTGGACAAGAGGAAGTTTCATTATTGTTGGGAATGCCGTTAGGTATTCTTTGTCATTATCTGGATTTCTTTGGCTTCGCCTGGCCAAGCCGCCGGTTTTTACAAAGAAAGGCGTGGACAATATCGCAATAAATAGGTAAAAGATGCAATAAATTAGTACAAGCATACTAGGACGGAGGCGAAGCAGGCTGCAGATAATCCAGCAGTGCGACGATGACACGTCCGTTGCCTGCCCATGTCTTGCTTTAGTTTGGGGTTAATTATAGGAGGAACCAAGAGAAAAGAAACAAGAAAAAGAAAATATACTTGGGGAAAGTTGCCTCTTGCTCGCCTTTAGGGCTGCGAGGCATGCGATTAGTGGACTAATATTGGGCTCCTTTACTCACCCAGCACTCAAGGGTTGTCTCAACTGCCGCTTTTCCGTATATTCTCTTCTCCCAGTCCAGTCTAAGTTGAGGTGCGTTGTCAAGTTATCCTTCGCTCTGACATATCCTCATCGAACCCCACTTCATCCAGCGGCGCCATTGCCTGAGTCTCAGTTTCAAGATCTAGATTTGCCTGGCGCATCTTGGGACAAAGCTCGGCGTTTCCCCGTGCGGGCGTTTCTACCCAGTCCTTCTTTTATTTTCTCGTATTTCTACGAGAGTGCCCTCGCAAGACCCGCCTGTCGATTGCTTCCACATAGTTTTGTTCTGTTCGTGATTTCTTCTCATCCTACATCTCGCCGTCGTGTCCCATACTGACAGCGATGCTTCTTCCACCGGTCTAGTCCCGCAGACGCAGAAGCTCAACTTATATTTGCCTTTCCCCTGAATTTCCAGTCTTGAACAATACTCTCATCAATGGCGACCCCGCTGGTCGGTACTGCCATCATCACAGGAGGAAATGGGTCGCTCGGGTCGGAAATAGCCATCGGGATTGCGAAAACTCAGCCATACGTCCACCTGCTACTTGTTGCGCGCGATATCAGATCTGAGAGCGTCAAAGATGTGAGGGAACGAATCCGACTGATTGGGCCCCGGTCCCTCGAGTTTGTCAAGGTAGACCTCGCAAGTTTCAATTCGGTTGTCAGCTTCTCCGACATTACAGTTGAGAGGGTCCAAAATAAAGAAATTCCTCCAGTGACACTATTGATCAACTGCGCCGCCATGTCGTCATACGTCACCGACCAGGTAACACGAGATGGCCACGACCCTGTCTACCAAACGAACTGCATCGCGCCATTCTTATTGACGGTCAGTCTGCTTGAAGCATTCAGAGCAGGTGATGGCACCCCGAATGGCGGCGCACGGGTGATCAATATTGGATGTTCTTCCATGTCAAAGGGTACACCCGACTATTTTGAGAACCCAGATCCAAATGTGAGCATATGTCCTGGAAAGCCGCTGGGTGCGAAAGAAGCGACCAAGCGCTTCGGAAGTAGTAAGCTCTTAATGAGTGCGGCTATGTATGCGCTGCGGCGAAGCTTGGTGTTGGTGAGCCGAAAGCCCCCCTCTTCCTTTTTCAACGAGCTGTGACTGACTCTATATGACTTGAAGACCGGAAACATTTCCCTCAACATATACACCCTCGATCCAGGAGGAATGACCAACGATGTGCACTCGGCAACTATCGCCCCATTATCGGTGAGAATGGCCCACCAAACACGATCTGGGCTTCGACCGTTCCTGCGGGTATTTTCCAAGAGTGCCATCAACAAGGCTAGTGTTCCAGCCAAAGTGATATCGAAAGTTGCATTCCAGCGCGACACAGTGGAGAACTGGGGCAGGGAACGGTATTATATCTTGGACAGCGAGTACGAGGCCGGATCCGTCATTCCTGCGATACGAGACCACAAGCAAATGGATGCACTGCTAAAGAAAATGTTGCAGCAAGTTGAGGTCGGGGTCAAGGGGATGGGTTCCCCCTCCTCAAGGGTATCGCGGTTAAGTGGCTGATTGAAGAATGGATGCGACGGAGTTTCTCGATCGATTTATTCAAGTTCCTTCTCTTTTGGGTCTAGAATTGCCCTTGCATTCCTGGGAGTTTGTGGCTTCAACCTCATATTTTTCTGTCAATTGCCTGTCATCAGCGTTGAAAAGCGATACTTAATACAGTCTGTAAATAGAAATATTCATTTAATGAGCGAATCGAATTGATAGCCAGAAAATTAGAAGTTGAAGAGAACCTTGGAACTGCGACCTCATGCTGCAAACGGGACCATGCGGTGCACCCCAGCCGCATTGGGGGTGTGAAGGCGGCATGTCCACTCCCGACTTCCGGCCACTCTGGTCCAGGCTCGAGGATCGTCATCGTTTCAATGGAAGAAGCAATGCTACATGAAAAAGGCACATTCTTCTTGCTGTTTCTTCTTCCCGTCGTATCACCTTAGGATTGTCCTAGGGCTTGCCTTTCGCTCGTTAATATAGTTTTCTTTACCCGCTGGCCCCCGATCTCCTACAAAGTTGACCAGGTGGAAAGACCGCAACTCCGTTACGCCTCATTTTGCGATCCGGGGAGGTTCTGGACTTCTGGGGATTGGATCGGAAGGCGACGACAAATTGTGAATGATCGGTAGCCATGAGTAGGCACCAAGCCCTTGCCAACGGGTATACAGCCTACCCTCGAGGAGGCCAGGGCACTTTTTCCATTTCTCCGCATAAGTAAGCAATACTCGAGATGCAATTATTTGCCGGAGCTCACTTTTCTAATTCGGGAGTCTTAAAAAGGTTTCAACCGCGCTCACAACCTGCTTTTCGACGACGGAAACAACTCCTCCAGCGAATCTGCTTGTTCGGCGGCATCGCATTCTTCCTCCTCATCTTCATTTCTCCCTCCTGGCGAGCTTCGATTCTCCCCGCGCTGTCGCTCGGCCTTCTCTCCCCTTCAGACCACCTACAGATACAAACGGTCCGATATTATGATCTTGCGAAAGTCAAGGGTTCCGCAAAAAGCTGGGAGCATGGGGACCGAGTGCTTATGTGCGCGCCGCTTCGAGACGCAGCGTCCCATCTGCCGATGTTCTTCTCGCACCTTCGAAACCTCACATACCCGCACCATTTAATAGATCTCGCTTTTCTTATCTCGGACTCGAAAGATCGAACAAATGAGATGTTATTGGAAATGCTGGAAGAATTGCAACACGATGAGGATCGCGATATTCCGTTTGGAGAAATCTCAGTCATTCAGAAGGATTTTGGACAAGAGGTTAACCAAGACGTGGAGAGTAGACATGGA
The DNA here is from genome assembly GCF_016861865.1 of Aspergillus puulaauensis. Classification (NCBI taxonomy): domain Eukaryota; kingdom Fungi; phylum Ascomycota; class Eurotiomycetes; order Eurotiales; family Aspergillaceae; genus Aspergillus; species Aspergillus puulaauensis. The sequence goes on from NC_054858.1 coordinate 1,103,410, forward strand.
TTTGCCGCACAGGCTTCTCGCAGAAAGCGGATGGCCCAGGCACGGAATTGGCTACTAAGTGCAACACTCCGGCCGACTCACAGCTGGGTTTATTGGAGAGATGCAGATGTGTTGACTGCACCATCTACCATTCTTGAAGATCTTATGAGGCACGATAAAGATGTCATTGTACCAAGTGAGTCAATGTGACTACTTACAATACAGTCATGGTCTAATTATTTGCAGATGTCTGGAGGCCTTTGCCTGAGTGGCTCGGTGGGGAGCAACCATATGACCTGAACTCCTGGCAGGAATCGGAGACTGCACTCGCCCTTGCGGAAACGCTAGACGAGGACGCCGTCATTGTGGAGGGTTACGCCGAGTATGCCACTTGGCGACCTCATCTAGCTTACCTACGAGACCCTTATGGGGATCCAGACATGGAAATGGAGTTAGACGGTGTAGGCGGTGTCAGCATCCTTGCGAAAGCGCAGGTATTCCGTGCCGGAGTCCATTTCCCAGCTTTTAGCTTTGAAAAGCATGCCGAAACAGAAGGATTTGGCAAGGTACGGCTTCCCGTTGAAGATAATTGCTGAATCCTGTCACTAAATGCATCTAGATGGCCAAGCGTATGGGATTCTCTGTCGTTGGCCTCCCTCATTACACAATCTGGCATTTGTATGAGCCGAGCGTGGACGATCTTAAACATATGGAGGAGATGGAGTCCGAACGAAAAGCCCGCGAGGAGGAAGAGAGGTGGCAAGCCGAACGTGCAGAGCGCACTGAAACCTATTACAAGGATACGAGGATTGAATCGGAAATTGACAATGCATTTGTCCGTGAGGCTGCGAAGGAGGAAGCTGAAGATAGAGAGATGCGCGACTCGGAGAACAAGGAACCGAGCGATGTTGAACTCGACAACCTAGCGGCAGACCAGAGCGAGTCTGATAGCCCACAGGTGGATGGTCAAAAGAAGCCTGCTCCCCAGAAGCCGCAAATTAATAACTAAACGACTGCTGGGGACTGTGCAACTGGATGCCCACATAATTGGGCCCTGTGCTGGCCATAGGGTGATTATTCTCTTGACGAAACATTGATCTAGTTGTACTTCTGTAAATGGTTGGCGTTGTTAGAGGTATCTTATTTTGATAATCTTTTTTGACTGGTTCGAGCAGTAATTCCAGTGCATAGATGAAATACTAATAGAATGAAACCGAAGAATCCTTTATACAATTCCATTGTCGTCATCCATGTCCGCAGGCTGGCCCTGAGCTGTGCCTGAGTACCTGACTCCTGAGTGCTCATTAAGCAGTGGTCCGTGCGTGGCCCCACGGCCGTCGCGCTTCAAGAATTAATGGCACGCGTTCCGTGTCGACTCAAGACCACATCTAACCCCAAATTCAAGCTGGGATTCAGACGGCGGTATCCTCTCATAACCAACTTGTGTACAGAGGACCAAAGGGGCCAAAGAAAAAAAAATGTCAACCCAAACCACACCCAGTATCCTCTTCACCCACCAGTCCCCGCAGCAGGGCTTCCGACTCCTCGAACTCCCGCCCGAACTCGCGGAGCTGTTGTCTTCCGATAACCCCCCAACGTGAGTTTTGCAGATCAGGATGGAATAAATTCATTGAATGAACCCCGCCTATTTCCTGGGTGGTGGGTTGTTTCTATGTGACCATTGAGTACAATTCTAATCGTTCCAATCCATCTAGATTAGAACTCAAATCCCCCGATCCCTCGACGAGCACTCGCAATGGCTCGAGCTCGACCACGCTCAACTCCGAATACGTGAATCTTTGCACCCCGTCTGAGACATACTCGATTCGCCAGGTCCAATCGTCCAACTCGCTGCACATCCTCCGACCGAGTAACGGCGCTGGAGTCAATAAAAATGACCTGCGAATTGTCGGAGCCGGTGGGACAGAACAGGAAGATAGCGAGGAAGATGTCGATATGGATACCGAGAATGATCTTAATATCGAAGGCACTGTCACGTCTGTCGCGAAGTGTGGATCGACATTGGAATTGCATAGGCCTGCGGAGGGTTTTTCGGCTAAGCCGTTTTTCAGGTCGTTGCTGAATGTTTATGACAAGGGGACTTGGGAAGATGGGAGTGGGGAGTCGAGTCTGGCAGACGCGGAGGCCACGAGGATGAGGACAGAAGCCCTCGATGGCTTACTCGCTGATGTTCCTGTGTCGAGAGCTCAGTGTAAGCGTGACTGGGTGGAAATATGTGCGTTTGTTCTCCCGCGCGGGTCTGCTGCATCAGGGAATAATGGGATGCCATTGTGCTGGCTGCCCCCGGCTGAAATGAAACTGGAAGTGTGGAAAAGGGTTGTCGAGGGTTCGGTGCTGCAAGGGATTGATTTGGGGGCGCAGTTCCTGGTGAAGGACCTGTGGAAATCCGTCCTTGATGATGAAGGACTTGCGCCGTTTCCACGTCCGTTATTTGAGGCAGTTATTAGGAGGATCTGCGAGCTACCTGAAGGGGCTGAGCGGGATTTTGCCGAGTCCGAGATGAAGTGTGAGCCTTGACTGGTTTCTTGACGATTACACGGGCCATTGAGCTGACCGATTTAGGGGCGAGCATTGATAAGCAGGCGTGCATTCAATGGGTGGGAGAGGTTTATCTAGAGGCCAAGGCAACGGGCACCACCTCCGCTATTGACGAGAGTGAGTTTACAAATGCTTGGAAAGACCAGCTTCCCGAGTCATGGAGGGAAGACGTCTCGAAATCCATTTTACCCGTAAGTGGTAAACTATCACTACTATTGCTGGTTCAGCGATTTGTATTCTCGCTAACATTGAGCTAGGACAATTGCTATATGCATCCCGAGCCAAAAACCATATGTTTCGCCACTGAAACCGATCGACAGAAAGTCAAGAAGAATCTTCCCACGGACACCAATGCCGCAACGGCCGCTAAGAAAACGAGGAACTGGCATGAATTGTTCAAGAACCAGAAGAGACAGAAACGATGAATCAATGACTGTTGTGCGTGTATGCAAAGCCTTCTATGTCTAGTTGGCGTAAACCTGGCACTCAACACCATGCGTACTTCTCGTTCAAAAACCATTCCACGTGCTCGTCTGGCTTGCCGCTCCATCTAAGAGACGCAATACTTTCTTTTTCGCGGTGAACTACTTCAGCAGTCGGGTCCAATAAAGCCACGGCCTTTTCGAGAAGCGGGCTTGGGTTCCAGAACGTAACATTCGACATATTCCACTCGTGCGCCTCCAGTTGGGCACGCCTGAGGATTGCAGCCATCGCCTTGACCGTCATCTCGGTCTCTTCCGGAGAGTTGGGCTCGTTGTACACCCATCGGAGAATATACAATGTGTTCTCTGCTGGTGTGGCGCCAAAATTTCTGTTCCAGGCACAGTACACCTTCGCATCGTCGTTGCCGGCGCCCTTTACCATAGGCGTCTCTCTGTTAGGGTGGAGCTTTTGAGAATAAAACTCCTCCCTCGCCCAGTGCCATAGAAAGTGGTTGAAATCCGGAGCAATTGCAATTTTTGGGTCAGAGGACTTCAGCGAAGCCTGTCGCAGAAGCGCTCGCTCTTTATCAAGAACGCTAGTGCTGCACATGCAACGTTGAACGTCCTCGGAGCGCAGTACTCGCACCCCTGACAGCTTGCTCGGTGTACTGATAGTTGAATGTTCCTCCCTGGAAATAGGCGGAAGAGCAAAGTGTGAAGATGGGTGTGCCTGCCAGCCAAACTGGGCATAGAACCTTTTGCCGATATCGGAAAACAAAACACTGAATAGTGGTCTCTCTTTGGGTTCGACCTCCGTCTGCCACTTATCTATTTTCTTGCTCAGGTCCTCCAGCATTCTCTTTGCATAGCCTTTGCCTCTGAACTCTGGCCGACAATAAACACTTCCGACACCCTGAGCTGGCGCTTCTTCCACTTTTCCGCCACGGGCCACCATCGCCGTCTTTCTGTACGTTTCACAAGAACTGAGGATTGTTCTCGCATTTTCCGGCTGTCGACGGTCAACTAGAATCCAGCAAATCAATCCTCTCTTGGTCAATTGCTGTTGGAGTAGTGTATCCTCCCGCGCAAGATACGAGTCGAGATCCAACGGACCCTTCCATTCCGTGCTGTTCAGCTTGATGGACTCGACACGTTCCGTTGGTGTCGCCCGAGCCAGGACCAGCTCGGGAGAGTCTCCTGGAGGCAACTCGATGTCTGTGTAAGCGGCAATCATATTTCCAATCGAACTATTTCACGGAATGTCCTTGATAGCGCGGGGCAAAGCGAGAAAGATGTGAGTAGAGTACTGCAACAGGGCAGGTGGAGTTGATGGATCATAAGAAGTAAAAAAGATTGCGTTACCGGTCATGAGGGTCCACGGCCATTGATATAGGAATTGGAGAACAGAGGCAATGGGGTTCCCCAGGATAGCGGCGTAGTTTCCATTTGTCACTCCCGATGGCAAGCGATGACAAGCGGGAGCCATGTGAGCCCCAGAGGTTGTACCTGCTTTTCTTGGCCAATCCCGGGCTGACGTCAGACACCAGCTGTAATGTAAGTTACTGGTTATACAGTGATTCAGTGAATTCTGTACTCTGTGACTAAGTATTGTTCCATAAAATACGTAGTTTTTCGTGTAATTTCACACATATCCCCAGCTTCGAGTTGAATCTCCATTCACTCATTCACTCCAATGAGGGGCTCTTGAGCTTCGAGGGCTTGGTTTCTCGGTGCCCATGAAAGAATCCTTAGCAATAAGGATAAGAATGCGCTTCCAGGGGCGCGATGGCCTTTAAAAAGAAGCACAAGAATAGCCAATAGAGTGACTGGCAACTGAGAGCAATCTAAAGGATCTGCGGGGCCCTTGTTAATGCAGTTGTCCATATCTTCAATCCAGAGCTCCCGCAGCCCCACCATTACCTTCTTCTCCCAAGGCGTAAACAACAGAACTCACAGATTTGCCCAACGGCTGTGAAGAGATTTGCAGATGCTTCGATACTGATTCGATAAAGTGCTGCGATATTCACTACTCGAGTTTATCTCGTCTTTATCTGGCCACTGGTCGTCAGGACAGGCCTGTGTTGTGCTACCCCCTCACGTGGTTTGGGCTGGATGCATCTGCCCTTTTTTAAGTTCTTCTTTCATCTTCATCTGCAGTCAACAAAGATTTGAAACTTTCTTCTCTTTTTCCTTTTTGGTTCCTGTCAGGCGGACATCTATTCTCCCTTGCTTAATCTATACATATCCACGGTATCTCGTAGAGGGGCCCACCAGCCTATCCAGATCTCCACTGGTACCCTTCGGCTGATCTGCGTCTGATCCCAGTGGCACGTCCCCAAGACCTCGAGTTCTCTGCTTTGGATATTTTGCGATACAATACCCGGTTTATATGTGTCGACTCGAGATAAAAGGTTATTTTGGAACCGGATGTGCATTGACAACCATCGTCGAGAGTTTGCCTCTGGACAATCATCCGATAACCTTAAGTGTCATCGGGAATTGAACCACTCAGAACTCTCTGAACCTCACAGCAACCTCTACCCTCTTTGTTTCTATAATATTTGGCACCTAAAGTCGCTTTGGAAACATCGTGTCCTTCTTTCATTATCTAACCTACTGGGCCTTTTCGCTCGAAAATGAACAACTGGAGCCTTCAACGAGAACCTCCATTCGAAGCGGACAAAGCGGCATATATTTCTCTATCTAGTGATGACATATCCGTTTCGTCCGACAACGAACTCCCTAGACAGGATGACACCTGGGCTCCTGACTTTGACGGAGAAATCCCCACGGAAGATGTTATAGGCAGGCTTCAAAAGAAGCAGAGAGTCCATGGCTGGAGTGACACCCCTCTTACTCAAGATTCCTTTGCGCCGTTTGTGTCCCTGGGCCCTGTTGCTTCACAAATCCCCCAAATTTCACAGGATACGGATTTGATCCCATCGGTAGAACCAGCAGACGACGAGACTGATGCGTTGCTATTACAAGTCTTTGACACATTTCCAGATATCAGTCACACATACGTCACTGATCTAATAGCTCGGCATAGAGATTTCCTGGCGCTTGACTCAGGTGTCAGTGCAAATGGCATCGACTTAGCATTCTACAGAGATGCTGTCTATGAGGAAATTCTGGCGCAGAAGTCATACCCTAAACAAGACAATGAGAATGGGAAAAGAAAAAGGGAAGAATCACACTCGAGCGAAAATGGCTGGGAGTCAGACAAAACACACCAGACAAACGCGCATATATATTCGGAAGCAGCGTAAGTTAACACTTATCCCAACGGGATTTCATTCGCAAACTAACCTACAAAGGGCCGCTGTTCTAGCAAACGAGTTTCCGTATATCCCCATCCAATACGTCAAGAAAATCCTCCGAGAGAAGGAGCGCCTCTACCATGCTTACCTGGCCCTTCGCTTAGACGAAACTCTGGTTGAGAAACGGATGAATCCATACGTGAGGTTGAAAAATCGGAGGAATGCTGGATCATCAAGAATATTAGAATCGCTCCCTGGGGTTATCACGCGCGAGTTTAACGCGGCAAAAGAACAGGCACAAAAGCTGCAAAGTAAGTTCTATAACTAGATAACTGAGACATTCACAGTTTACTAATCTGTACTTTATAGGTGATATACAGAAGAAGAAGGAGAAAGAGGAAGCAGAGAAGGCCAACGAAGAGGAACACACTCGTATTGGCAATCTTATCGAATGTCAGTGCTGCTATAGCGATGTTCCAGCAAATCGGTGCCTGCCCTGCGAAGGAATCGAGATTCATTTCTTCTGCTTCACTTGTATTCGCAAATCCGCCGATACCCAGATAGGGCTTATGAAGTACACCCTGCAGTGCTTCGATGTCAGTGGATGCCAGGCTCCATTTGCTCGGTCTGAGCTCAGGGAAGTCTTAGGTTCATTGGTCATGGACAAGCTAGACTCTCTCGAACAAGAAGACGAGATCCAGAAGGCGGGGTTAGAAGGCCTGGAGGACTGTCCCTTCTGCTCTTTCAAGGCAGTCCTGCCCCCTGTGGAAGAAGACAGAGAATTTCGCTGCGAGAGCTCTTCATGCAGGGTAACTAGCTGTCGCCTTTGCAAAGAGAAAAGCCATATACCTATGACCTGCGAAGAACTTCGAAAGGATAAAGGGCTCTCTGAACGGCACCAGGTTGAAGAAGCCATGAGTAAAGCTCTCATTCGAAAATGTCCCAAGTGCCAGGTCCAAATCGTCAAGGAGTTCGGGTGCAACAAGATGACATGTACCAAATGCCATACTTTGATGTGCTACATATGCCAGAAGGATATCACAAAAGACTCATACCGCCATTTTAAACCTGGTGGCTGTCCGCAGGATGACATGAACACGCAGTACAATGAAGTTCTGAAAGCTGAACGGACGGCAATCGATAAGATCCTTGCCGAGAACCCAGAAATAACTGAAGAGCAGATCCGAGTGGGACATGTCAAATCCCAGAGATATCAACGACGGTATACTGCCGGAGCTCCAATGTTCCCTGCCGGAGCTCCTATGTACCCCCCAGATTATTTCCTGCACCCAGGTCTTTTCGGCGTCTACCATGGACAAATGGCTCGGAATTTAACCCAGAATGCAGCCCAGCTTGGGTATTATGGCCAACCTGAACAAGAAGGTATAGCTGACAGAAGAGCTGCTCCCGCATTTACCACTAACCAGGAAGATGGTCAAGTTGGCAACCCAGCACAACAGCACACCAGAAGGGCCCAGTATGAACCTTTTCAGGGCCTCCACCATAACCTATATCTCCAACCTAATGCCGCAACTCATGTCCCAGTTCCTGTACATGGCCGCGAATATCCTCCCTGGGCCAGATTCGATGGCAGAAATGCGCAATATGATATGTTTCAACCTGAACCCCAACAAAGACAAACTAGGAATCCAGAGCCCCTTGCTGCCCGTTATATGTATGATTTCTCTTAAGTTCTCCTGAATAATCTTCCAGGACAGGCTTATTGCATATTTCATACATTGCAGGTGCTAAAATCCACACTATACGTTTACTCGATGGGATGTTTGATTTGATCTTCTTGGTTGTTGGATATTACCTACTTTCTGCCATATACCCAAAATAGTGTTCACATCTCGTTTCAGCGTTGCTTCGGTTTGTCTACTTTTAATTCCTGTCTTTTCTTTTACCTGCCTCCTTTTAAGAGTGAACGTCTTTCCATATGATAATTGTGCAGTTGTCCTGTTCTATCCAATAGTCCAGAACCTACATAGCATTGTCCCTGATGGCCTCCAGAGAATGAAACCCATGGTTCATCAGCACTCAACTATCCCACTATCATTTCCTCCCAATACCTAGCCACCTACTTACTAGGCACTTAGTAACTGAGTAAACCTCCCCCGGGGGCTTAAACGCTTACCACACCACACACCTTAAGAAATCACCTCCTTACAACAGCAAAATCCTAATGGCTGGCTAGTCAAATGCATCAATCAAATGCATCACCTACCACCCTATCCGTGAAAGTCCGTAAGGAAAGAAGATAGCATCCGGTGCCCTTACTATACTAACGTTACCCAAGATAGATCTACATACCCACTACTGGACCCCTTTCCGAGGGAAAAACAACCGAACGGCGAATGGTGCCTTTTTGTTAGTCACGTTACGTCATTTTCGATGGGGTTCGCCGATATCGTCGGCCGATATGCACACACACAATAATATTCTCTAGTTTATGAAGTGGGAGGGGCTACTTAAATAAATAAATTTGAGGTAGGTAGTTTGTGCGACGGGCTAATTAAGAGTGAATAAGATGGCTTGCTTTGGACTCGACATCAGGACGGTTGGATAAAGATGCTCCAATAAATAAATAAATACCTTTAACCAGATATCATACGTCAGGTACATATACCAATGGCCGGATTCGTTCATATATATGCTTATTTTTCCCTTTTTCCCTTTTTCTTTCCTTTTTTCCCTCGTGCGATCTGGAATAGTAGTAATAGTAGTAGATGCATTGTATTGGGTTATATCAATCTACTTACCACCGCCATTACCTGAATCTGTGCCATGAAAACAACGAACAAGGCGAAGAAAAGAACCGTATGAGTAATTACAAATAGGACTCTTGGGACACTCGACTCTCCACCTGGGCGGATGCTGGTGAAGGGGGAGGCAGCGTTCGTAGCTAACGCTAGATGTGTTTGAATTTGCTAGAACCGTGTAAGAGAAACTCCGACAAGACGAGAGAAATACAGGAAGTAGTATGAAAGGTGAACGGAGAATGGAGAATAAAGAATCGGTCGAAGGTTGGAAAGGTGAAGAAGGAGAAAAGAATAGAGGAAGAGAAAAAGGCATAAGGAACGTTGACATGAGAGGATATGAAACGGCGAGAACGGTAAGTGAAAGAGATGATGAACCTGATCTATGTAAATGCCATGCGAGTCCCAAAATTCGTCCGCTCCCCATTTTATATATTTGCACCACTCATTGGACGACGATACCAGAATTTCTTCATCCATCATATATGTTCGATCATTGGTCACGCTAAAACAAGAAGATAATGAGGTTAAAAAAGGTTAAAAAAAAACGAAGCACCCCCATATGCTCCACAGTACAAAAACTAGACAGGCAAAAGAAACATGAGCAGCGAGTCAGTTATTTATTTATGGCGGATGTTCTGAATCCACCGGTTCATTGAATTTCTGCCGTGCCTCTTCCACCCATAACTCTAGACGAAGTTCGCCAGCCTCTACCCGACGTACTGGCACCGTCTTGGCGCGACCATTCGATACTCTTGGAGGCGGTTGTTGCGGCTCACCGTTTCTCAGCTTCGAGACGGAATATGGAGCCGAACATGATCGGAGATGAACCTTGCCTGGTTCCGCCACAATCCAGGTCTGTTCTTCTGTTGTAGTCCCCGCAGGGGGTAAAGCGTCCTCACGAACTTCGATGCAGACGGTAAAACTAAATTCATCATCACGGGGTAAAGGGGTCAATCGGGCGCAAGCGGACGCGAGTCGTGCGAGACAAGCACGGAATTGCGCCTCAAGATCGACGGTTTGGGCAGTGGGGACACCCTTGGTGGCATCGTCCATTCTGTCCTCGAAAGTAGTGTGCACCTCGCCGGGCGGCACACGAGGGAACCCTGACAGGTCGAAGGCATATCGCTCGAGGGGTTGATTTGTGCGTAGAGAGGAGATAATGATGCTGACGGCTGTAATTGTGCCTTTTAATATTTCTGTTCCGACGGCAATTGAGGCGTCGTTTATGTAATCGCACACCTTTGGATGGCGGGATTGTCGGACGGGATAGTTGTACGCCCGGACGGGTAAAAAGGTTGCTCGTGGATAAACCGATCGGAGGAATAAAATCTGGTGTACAGAAACGGTGAGGAAATTTGTGAAGGAAGCGGCCAACGCAGCCTGATTATGGGGAGACCGAGGTGCGGTGACCGGGGCAGAAAAAGTTGTCATGGTTGCCGTCGTGGTGGTGCTCTCACTGGCTATAGGCATCGCCGCCGATGGCTGTGGAATCGTCGTTTACACGGGAAATATGGAGTTGTCGGGATCTTGGAGAGACTGAGTGTTCCACCCTGAGGATAATCATCGCTCTGCCTATTGTTCACACGAAGGGTCAATAACCAAGTTTGTTGACAACTTGACAAGAGGCTGAATGAGCGGTGGAGCGGGGAGAGAGACAGGATGAGGCCCAGACGAATGACGTGATGTATTTTATCTCGAGCAGAAAAAGTAAAGACAGGAAGAGATTATGGCCAAAGGGCCGACGACAGAGTCATGACCTCGAGGGGCAAGCAGTGGCTTGAGACGCGAGGGAGGGGAGACAGTGAAGAGGTTTACATACGTTGGGTGGAGGAGACGAAACAAGGGAACCTCAAAGCATGGGGTTTAGAGTCGTAGCGATCGTGTCGAGTCGTGTCGGGGGTATAATTCGGGATTAATTTTCGAGGTAGATTAAAAGAAGGACTGCGAAGTTCGAGAAACGACGGTTGGCGCTGGTGATGACGCTGATGCTGTAATCCCCTCGGAATTCCTTCGTGTGTAATGATTATTATTAAGGTTGCTTTTTTGGGGGTGGTGTGTCTCCCCTCTCCCTCGGAGGATTTTGTTCCTGAAAACCTTTTTTCTCGGGCTTAAAAATACTTGTGTTAAGTGTTTAAGGGGGTTGGCTCTTTTTTTTTTTTTTTTTTTTTTTATATTTTTGGGTCTGGGGAGGGGAGGAACTGTGGACGGCCAGAAAACAAGGAACCAATTCTTGGGGAGGAGGAGTGAAGAGCGAAGGTTAGTAGTAGGGGTGGGCAGTGGCAGTGGGTTAAGGAAGAGGAGAGAGAGCGAGGAGGGCCGAGATAGCCGGGAGCTTCACTCGGGCACTGCAGGAAGACAACAGACGAGAGGCAAAGAAGGCAAAAGGAAGAGAAGAGGAAGGGAAGAGAAAGAAAGAGAGAGAAGAGGCAAGAGGGAAATTGGAACAAAAGAGAGAGGCGACTCTGGAGGGGAACTTCTGGTCTGCTGCTCTGTGAGTCGTGAGTCGTCGTCGTCGTCAGGTCCAAGAGTGGAAACCACGACCCAAGTCCAAGTCACGATGCTTCCACGTCACGTGGTTTGTGTACGCAGATCGCTGAGCTATACAATCACGCCCTTTCGATTCTACCAGGCCACTGCTCGCCGCGTGGAGACCTTTTCCGGCCCTCGACCTGAGGGTTCAATACAGACTGGTGGTCGCAAAAAAGACGCCCTAGTGCACCAGCTCGATGTCTCATATCCATTGCCGTCTTCAATTTAAAAGGTTAGCCCAACCCAAGGCAAATCCTTCCGCTTTAGACGGGTCCACATTGGCTGCCCCTGCTGAATGGAGAGAACCAAACAAATCCGCGACCCTGCCCTGGCCTTCCACCGGGACGGACTGATCTGCAGCAGCCACCCTCCCATCCAATGGCAGCCGGAAGCAATAATAATGCAGCTGTTTTATACTCGCGAGTCTGTGGCGACGCTGTCATTATTCGCAAAGCCCTTTATGATACCATCCAATATCCCCAGCGTCTTCCTGGAAGATTGTTCCTCCAGCGTCTTCTCAAGAGCCCCCCCACTCCGTAGTCGGGCATCTGTGGTGGCATGGCTTCCGAATGGGGCAAAGTGCCTCCTCGCATCTGCCCCTCCCTAGTACTAATAGGGCGACCCAACGCAGTGTACAAAGTACGATAAGTACTCCGGACGAAGAAACCTTTTACCGAGGGTATGCTGGAGACTGCAGGATGCATGGAAGTATACGAGGACTTAGGCAACGGAGTTTTCTCCGACTTATGCTTTTTGTGAGAAGCAAAGAGTTGTAGCTTTCTCTCTATGCGCAGTTCCTCCTCTCGAGCTCAGTAACGAGACAAGCTCCACATATGGGATGGGACAGGACAATTTCACGCATGACCAAAGCCCCTCAGGCGGCCTCATGATCTCCAACTTGTAGTCTGCTTAATAACACGTTATCTGCGAGGGCTGAGGGGAAGGCATGCTTGTAATTGCCCTACGCAGCAATCTGTAGGCGGGGATCCTCACCGCCTCCCGTCTGCCCCTCTTGACGCGATCCATCGCGGTCTCCTTACCACCATCGCGTCTGGAGATTATATTGCCTGTGGCCCACTGCCGTGATACAAATACGTTTCCTGCCGAGCTGCCCTCTTGGCTGATTGAGACACTCCTTTTTGATCCCATTGACCATTTCCTCCTACGTCGCCTCCCACCATGGAGCACGAGCTCCTTTCCCTCCTTGCCGACACGCAGTCGCCCGCTGCTGATACGAGAAAGGCCTCTGAGCTCCAGTTACTTCACCTCTACTCAAACGAAAATTTCCCCCTCTCCCTCGCAGCGATTGCCTCCCATGACTCTGTCCCTACCAACCTCCGCCAATCGGCTCTTTCAGTTTTACGCACTTTCATTACTGCGGCATGGTCCCCGAACCTCGATGAATTCAAAGGGCAGATCCTGATCAACGATGTCAACAAAGCCCAGATTCGACAAGTACTTCTAGATTTGGCGACCACCACCGAAGTGGCCGAACGAAAAGTCAAGTCTGGAGCTAGCTTCGCCGTCAGCAAAATTGCCAGCGCTGATTATCCAGAACAATGGCCCGAGTTGCTTCCTGCACTTCTGCGAATCATCAACGACACCAATAGTACACCTGGTGCGCTGCACGGCGCATTGAAAGTACTCCTGGATTTAGTGGATACCGGTTTCAATGAAGAACAATTTTTCAATGTTGCTCGAGACCTCGTCAGCACACTGTTTAATGTGGCCACCAACGAGTCGAGGAAGCCAATGCTCAGGGCATTGGGCGTCGCGGTTTTCCGCTCGTGCCTTGATACTCTCGAAATGGTTCTGGAACAGCACAAGGTAGCTGTTAAACAGTTTATGGATGAAGTCCTTACTGGATGGTCTCCGTTCTTCATCGAAACTCTCAAGGCCCCGTTGCCACAGGCTCCGACGGAGCAGGAAGAATCCAAGGATACCGAGGTTCCCTCGCAATGGAGGGGTGTCATTGGATTGAAGCTACAAGTTGTGAAAACCCTAATGAAGATCCGGATGGTTTTTCCCGGCCTATTAGTTACCCAAAGCCCTGTCTATTTTTCGACTATTTGGACAGAGCTGTCAAACGCCCAGGGGCATTTCTACCAATTCTACATCGAAGATGAACGCCAGGGCCGACTTGTAGACGTGGATGGACTTCCTTATACCCTGGATTTGCTGGTTCTGGAGGAGCTGGATTTCATCCAGAGCCTCTTGAAGGCACCGCCAGTCAAAGCAGAGCTCCAGCAACAGTTACAGAACGCAGGTCAAGCTGGAGCAACTGCTGGTTGGTTGCCGGAAATTCTGAAGTTGGCTTGCTCTTATGCTCAGATCACATCCGAGGAAGAGGGCTTGTGGGACATTGATGTCAACCTATTCCTTTCCGAAGAAACTTCTGTCACAGCAAACTACACTCCTCGCACTTGCAGTGGAGACTTGGTAATCAAGTTGGGAGACTGGCTCAAAGACGCGACGACCCAGGGCCTTCTCGCCTTCCTGAATGGTGTTTTCTCTGATGCTTCATCTTCCTGGAAGAGTCGCGAATCCTCACTTTTTATTCTCAATGCTCTGCTCAGAGATTTACACGAGGTCTCGCAAGAAATCACGCCGGAGCTTGCCAGCGGTTTCGGTGGGTTTGTTCAGTATGCCATTCAACAGGAACAGGAGCTCCTAAGAGCCCGAGGCTACCTTGTAGCGGGAATCCTAGCAAAGGTATCCAATGTCGGTGATGCGTACCTCGAGGCGACTCTAGCAGCCATCTCTAAAGATCCCGCAGAAGTCGTGAAGGTAGCTTGTCTCCGCGCGCTGCAGGATCTGCTACCTTCGCTTTCTACCAGTACCACAATCCCTCTTCAGGAGCCAATAATATCTGCGGTATCCGATTTTGTCTCTGCTCACGACCTTCGCGAGTCGTCCGACACTGACGACCTTAAGGTCACTTTGGCCGAAACTCTCCGTGATACGATTATGGTTCAGCCAAGCATAGTTCTCTCGTCTACGGCCCTCGATGTACTATTCAATATCGCGAGCAACGGCGCTACAAACTTCCAGTTAACCATGATCATAACGGAGGCATTCGAGGACATAGTCGAAAAGATCGCAGACCAAGGCGCCGATTCCTTTGTCCGCCTCTGTGAAAAGGTCCTTCCTTCGATTATGGGCGCTGTCGATGTCGGGAACCTGACCCAGGAAATTTCACTGACAATCTTTGCTGCGGATCTCCTACGTGCTCTGACGGAGGGGGCCCTCGAACCCCTGCCAGCGGGCTTTGTTGAAACCGTCATGCCGAAAGTAAACAGTCTACTGCTCGACTCGACTGACGCTGAGCTTATTCGACCCGCTACGGAATCTGTGAGGCATATCCTTGCACACGATTTCAACCAATTCATCGCCTGGCGTGACCCGCAAAGTGGCAAAGAGGCAATCGAAGTTGTCTTGGTGATCATCGACCGTCTTTTGAGCCCCTCGGTCGACGATCACGCTGCGACAGAAGTTGGCCAGCTTGCCGCTGAGCTAGTCGAGAGAGCTGGATCGGAGCGCCTTGGTCCGTATCTTCCTCAGCTTCTTCAGGCCGTAGCACGCCGCCTTGTCACTGCCGAAAAGGCTCAGTTTATCCAGAGTTTGATTCTCGTTTTCGCCCGATTGACGCTTATAAGCGCACGGGAGGTCGTTGACTTCCTGGCGCAGGTGGACATTGGCGGGCAGAGCGGATTGCCCATCGTGATGAGCAAATGGCTGGAAAACTCGGTCAACTTTGCTGGATACGACGAAATTAAGCAAAACATTATCGCGTTGGCAACCTTGTACAACCTGGAAGACCTTCGACTGGCCCAAGTGCAGGTCAAGGGAGACCTCATTGTGCAGGATACTGGACGGATCAAGACTCGATCTCAGGCTCGCAGCAACCCGGACCGCTACACAACCGTGACAGCACCATTGAAGATTGTCAAGGTCCTCGTGGAAGAGTTGGCAGCTGCATCAGGCAACAAGGAAATCGATGCAGCTACAGCGGCAGCGTTGGATGAAGAAGGTAGTGACGATGGCGACGAGTGGGAGGATGTGCCGGACAACACTCTTGATCTCAGCCTTGGCGTGACCAAGCAAGAGCTGATGGCGTTCGGCGAGGGCGGCACTGAAGGGGTGTTTGGCGTGCGCAAGCGGGATGATGAGACCCAAGCGTTTTTGTTAGACTTCTTCCGAAATGCGTCTACAAAGACCGAGTTCCAGCAGGTATTTGCGGGGTTGACGCCGGACGAGCAAGAGAAGCTGCAGGCTTTGGGTTAATTGTGGATGTCGCGGACGATTTATGTTTATGACTTTTCTCGATGTGAATAATCTGCGTAATAATAGATTTGAGTGCAAACATGCAAATAAATGATACCAGTATTCTGATCTCGATAGAATATAAATATCTTAGTTTAGTAATCCTTCAGTCTATAGCTTATATTGGGTTTAGCTCTTGCTATACCGGACTGCTACTGTAATATTAACAGTGCCTGATTAAGAAACGGAACTTTCCGATATTAGCTGGAATATACTCTCGGGTAATTACCAGGGCTTTCCACGCGGATAGATATCATATAGGCTAAGTTACAGGTAGAGTAATAAGAGTTAAGTAAACTCGGCGCTTTAGAAAGAGACTTAGTATAGGTCCGATACTAAGTAAGACAGCACCGCTGCCTGTTTCGAAGGAAAGAGACAAGGGAAGAATCTGACTTTACGTGAGGGGTGATAATTATATACTAACAGGGTTCTCCAGGGCCTGGCCATTGCGGATGTTCTTAAGGAAATTCTGGAAATCATCGGACTGGTTGAGCTCATTAGTCGCGGTATTAATGTGCTGGGCGAGATCCCATTGTACTGGCTTGAAACTCTGGATCTTCCGTGGGATGGCAAGGGTGCGGAAGCATAGGTATTGCCAGAGGAATGGGTCAAACGTATCATAATAGCACTCGCAGTCTAGGTATTGAAGTTGGTGATATGGAGCAGTCGGTAAACGGCAACTATATGCCAGATCACGAGCACGAGTTAGCGTTTCCACACGAAAAGAGGTTTCCGGTATGTTATTTATTTTCACTGTTAATCCTTTACGGCCTGTCTCTCTCTAGTCTCTACTATAGTTAGCGCACGGATGTCTACTAACTTGCTCGTCTAGCCGGACTAGGTTATGATAGTCTCCCTGGTCGGGCTCCAGTATCATGTATGCCAGAGTTATATATACCTGCATGGATGGCTTGACACTTTCGATCAAAACATCTGTATGCCGGACTTTGGGAATGGACTCGGAGACGGTTATGCGTGGCATCGCCGGCGTCCTTCTCGGCTATCTGTTGGAGGAGATGGCTTAGGCAGAGGATCGGACGGCCATGGTCGAGGCCTTCGAGTCCAACTGACTGACATTACTAGCTTTTGCAGGATCAGCTCCTGTGTTCAGTCCTCACCCAAGTGGGAATTCAACCATGGGGAGAGCGCGAGTAGACGAATACAAACTTCCTCCATTTGACCAGCATTGACACTGTACGAGAACAACCCATCCGTAGTGGGATTTTTTCGAATGATGTACCTAAGAGTGGGAAGTGCATTAATAAGTTAGTGCGCTGGACTTTGGTTAGTTATAAGATCCGTCTCTATTCCCCACTATACTAAGCAGAGCATCTGACTGTAAATATCGCGGTTCCGTATCGTCTAGGTGAATGAAGCTGTAGCTGTAATTAGAGTGACCCACTCGAGGCTTTTGCAGTGGTATTCACAATTCCTTCAGAATATAGAGGGCATTGATGTTATTATCATCAACGCGACTGGGCTGGAGCTCAGGTATTGGCGGGCGCATGGTGCCCGCAGGGTCTGTGTTTTGCTGAGGGATTGGATTCTGCATCCCCACCCGACAAAGTGGCTGATCGACTGATGGACAATTCACGTCGGCCCGTGCGGGGCTTTGCTTCCAGCCTTCCAAGGTTGGTTGCTTGAAGAGCAGACTGAGACCGAGACTGAGACTGGCAGTCTGGCAGAGAACTGGGAGACTCGATAGTCGATCATGATACGTAGTTACCTTTGCAGGCTGAGGTATCACTCTGCTGCGCGACGCCAAGCTGCAGCGAGCCAGCGACTGCAGCGACCCCAAAGCGATCCCCAAAGCGATCCCACCGCAGCGGTCAAAATGACCCAATTCCTCTGTCTCGGGACCGCAACCCCTGTGCCTCTTCCTTTGTTTCTGGCGTATCTGCAGCCATGAGTCTTGGTGTTCCTTTATGAGCCTGTCAAACACGCCCTGCTGGATTGTTGACAAACTTTCTTCCGCCAAAAAGCCCCTCTTATGACTGTCCGCGTGGTCCTCCCCTCGTCCGCCAGCGCTTTCTTCTGCTCGCTCCCGCGTTCCCGACAGCTTGGGTCCTTTTCTTCGCCGTCCTTCGTGCTGGATCGTGCTTCGAGAAGCTGTCAACCCATCCCCCCGGATCATGCCGCCCCCCAATTTCCATGAGCATATCCAGGTCGATGTAAGTCACTTTCGCTTTTGTCTCGTAGTGTCTATAGTCTGTTCAATTATTTGCAATTCGTTTGGCACAATTTGTATTAAGTTCCTCCGTGTTTTCCCTTTCATGGTTGCATGCGTCTGCCGTACCCCTCCCTTCATCCCTTCTTCCTCCGCCCTCTTTAACCGACCCCATGAATTGACAATTCTGCAGACAAGTGACGAAGACTCTCTCTACGATGCCGATTCCATAGCTGATTCGAGTCTCTCGTTCGCCTCGACCGTTCGGGATTACTACTATGAAAATGGCCGTCGGTACCATGCCTACCGGTACGGCCAGTACCCAATACCCAACGATGAAGAGGAGCAGGATCGCCTAGCCATCACCCACCACCTCTTCAAGCTTCTCACTGGGGGCGACCTATACCGCACCCCTCTGGCCCAGCAGCGACCACCAAAGCGGATTCTCGATATCGGCACAGGTACCGGTACCTGGGCGCTGGAGATGGCTGAGGAATTCCCAGAGGCCGATATTGTTGGCACTGACCTAAGTCCTATCCAGCCAAACTTCTCGCCGCCCAATTGCACATTCATCATCGACGACGCAGAGAGCGATTGGGCGTTCACCAGGGATGAGGCCTTTGACTATATCCATGCCCGCTCTATGGGTGGTGGTATTGGCGACTGGGAGCAGTTGCTTAAGCAGGCATATAACCATCTCAAGCCCGGTGGCTGGATTGAGTTCCAAGAATTCGAAGTCGGCATACGCTCAGATGATGGCACCCATCGAAAGGCACCATTGCTTCTGGATCTATCTAAGAAACTAGATGACGCCAGCAAACAATTCGGAAAGCGGATGAGCATCGCTCCCTCGCTTGCAGAGTGGCTAGAGGGAGTTGGGTTTACCAACATTACGGAAGATATATACAAGGTAGGCACCTCTCTTTTGACACTTTTCTGTCAGCAAGTTACTCACACTCAGCGTCAGTGTCCAGTAGGCACGTGGCCCAAGAGTCCGCGTCTCAAGGAGATTGGCCGCGTCGGCAAGCTGTCAGTAATCGAAGCCATCGAACCATATTCGCTTGCACTCTTCACTCGAGTACTTGGCTGGTCCTACGAAGAAGCGCAAAACTACGTCAATGAATGCCGCCGGGAGGTAATGAATTCGTCATGCCATATATATGTGTTCTTTTATTATGTCTATGCCCAACGACCTCTGGATGATTCATGAGTACGAATATTGGATAATGTCTGGACTTCTCACGGCCTTTTTTATCCTTTGCACTTTGGCGGCTCTTTCTTAGATATATATATTTGATATCCCACAAATAAGGGGTACCAAAAATATGGCAGTCAATATAATATGCTGCACTTCAGCTAAATCCCTGATGCCTATATATATACAACTTCCATATACGCCTGCAAACCCGTTTTGCGAATCTCACTTTCAGCCCTGCAAGGAATACCCAATTCCCTCACCGGTCCCCATCGCAACCAAATTCGCCCTCATTTTTTCCGGCCTACCCCCAATCCCAAAAGCCGCGTCCTCCCTATGCACCCAAGCCCCTACTCCATGCTGCAACACCGCCGTCGCCCTCACCTTCTTCTCTTCGGCCTTACTTGGGCCTGTACCCGTCCCAGGCTCTTTAACCCCAACACTCCCATGTAGAGTCAACCTTGACTCCTCCGCACCCTCCTTCTTCGCCTTATAAACCCCACGGTGCAAGATATTACTATCATAAAACACCGCATCCCCAGGGTTAAGCTGCACAACCAACTGTCCCGGCATGTTATCCTCATAAGGATCCGCATTACGCTCTGCATCCGTGCGCACACGCCTATGGGATCCAGGCACAACAATCAGCGAAGCATCCTCACACAGCGCAAGATTATATTGCGCATGCGACTGTCGACCACCGGGGCTCTTAGACGCCAGTAACCGCTCCTCCTCCTCGGGCGAGACATCAGCGGGGATGTCATCTCTGTGCCAGCGGAGCGCGAAGTCGTGGTTCTCAGGCGCCACGAGCAGGTTAAAGAGTTCCATGACTAGACTCTCGGGCTTCTCCGCTCCTCCATTAGCAGCAGCAGCAGTACTACTATTAGAATTGGAATTCGGGTGGCCCAGTAGCTCCTCCACAACGGATAGGATGCGCTCGTCGAAGTAGAACTTTGCGAACTCGGTCCGCCCCGGCATGTCGGGGTGGAGGAGGTGCTGGACGCCCCAGATGCCGCCTTCGGAGGCCGGAGGTGGGACGTTTGTTGGCCATGGCGGGAACTGTTTGGGGACGGTGCGGAAGTGAGGCCAGGAGCCTGTGCGGGTGCGGGTTGTGGCAGTCGTGGCGGCTTGGATGAGCGTGGTGAATTCGGGGGAGGATGGTGGGATGACAGAGGGGATGACGACGAAGCCGTCTTTTTGGAGGGATTGGAGGTATGAGGAGGTGGCCATTTTGATGGCTTGTAGTTTTGAGGTTGAAGTGATTATGATTATGTGTGGATGATTGGGTTGTTAAGACGAGAGGGAGGAGGAGTTGGAGGTATAAAATAATTCCCCTCGCTAGGCGAGGTTGTACTTTGCTGGCGACACCGTCGCACTGCTAAGCTTCAGTTGTGGCTAATGAATACTACTGTCGCAGCTGAAGAAGCACTTTAAGGTAGTATGTTTTACCCCGCGTAGGGACTGATAGCAGAGCGGGGTTCCCAAACAATAATAATGTCCGTAAATATTGTTATTTGGGCCTTTTTTTATAGCAAACCAGAATAAAGGTTTCCACCCAATGAGGCCGGTTTATTTATCCATCTTCTGATTGTCGTAGCTTTCTTTCAGCTTCCTCGGCACGCCTTATGAGAGCACGATCGCATTGGGCTTGACCGGTGGGACCGCGACAATCAGACAGACGTCAGCCATCTTCACAGGATCTTCTCTGCTCGTGTGAGTTCAGCTCTTTTCCTTCCAACCAAAAAAAAAAATACCACTCTCCTTTTCTCCGCCTCCTCGACCCTATTTTGCCTCTAGTACATCTCCACTAGGAAGCTTACAATGGCCCCTCGAATGAGTCTGGGTCTGAGTACCCTGCTCGCCTTGGGAGTTGTCCTGCTCCTGCTCCCCTGCCAGGTTCACGCTTTCGGCGCCGGCAGTACGCTCCACTCCATATTCTTCAGAAATATCTGCAGCTACTAATTGAAAACATAGACATCGCTTCTATCTCAAAGGTTGAAGGAAAGAATTGGCGCCATGGAGACATCGAAGACATGCTCACGACAGTGGCCTGTATCAAGGGCCACAAATGGACATCCAACATGATCAAGCGCGTTTACTTTGGAAACTGGTTGAGGGATTAGTGAGTTTTTTTGGGGGGGCACCGCAGGCTATTTTTTACGGGTGAACTGAAGCTAATTTATTCCCTACTTGCAGCTCGCAGGCTATGGACGTGGGTACCCTCAAGAGTCTTCCCGCCGATACCATCCGCATTCTTGTTTGGATTCTCTCGTTTTTGACATTCGGATATGCAACGGCAGAGTATGAGGTTACGGCTGACAGGTTGGGGGTTTATCGTCCAGAGGAACACATTGAGTCAGTGCCACATTTGATACCCTTTTGATGAACGACTGATCTGACTGGTATATAGCAACCCCAAAGATTATGCCGATAACGATGATGCCCGCCAATTCGACGAGCGCCTGCGAGGCCCCATTCGTCCCGTTGAGCTCGAAATTGACCCCAATACTGGTATGAAAAACTACATCGCCAACGAGAGAGGAGATTGGGCAACGAGTGCTGCGTATATCAAGTACAGTCTTGCTCGCAGTATTCACTATGGGAGGCTCTACACCAGCGGTGGACACCGCAAGGGAAATGAGGAGGACCTATGCGAGGCCCTTCGATGCCTGGGCCAGGGCCTTCATACACTTGAGGATTTCGCTGCGCACACAAATTACTGTGAGCTTGCGCTCCGGGAGATGGGCTTCCACAGTGTATTCCCGCATACCGGTACCCAGACCCAGATAAACCTCCATGGACACCGTGTCTTTCCGCTTGTGACGGGAACCTTTGGAATGGTTGACTTCTTCCATTCCGTGCTTGGTGAAGCGACTGACCACTTCACTCAGTCGGAGGTCAACGAGATGGATACTGCGCTTGGAAACGCTGAGTCGAACTCGTCCTCCAACTCCCTCAGCTCACTCACCGGACTTTTGGGGAAAGTGCCTGGGTGCAGTGATCTAGTCGCCGAGGCTGAGGCACTTAAACGTCGCTCGGAAGCTCAACAGTCTTCCAACAGCCATAGCGGTGCCCGCAGTGGCTACGCTGCAGCTGGCGAGTTTACTCGTGGATTCAACGACGACTCCGAGCACAGCCGTGGCTTTAACGAACAAACTAGGGCAAGCGCACCATCAAACGCCGACTCCAACACTGGCAAACCCACGGGATTGCCTGGGATGCCGGATTTCAACCCAGCGGACACTATTGCTAAGATCTACCCCATCCTCGCATTCCGTGACAAAGTTGTTCGGAAGGTAGAATCAGTTATCGAAAAGATTCCTGGTTTGGAGACGCTAGTCGAGAAAATCTCCGAGACATTGACTGTCTTCATCATGTCTCTACTTGCCCCATTCATCCGGCCCATTATCAGTGCCGCCTCCAAGTCTCTGCAAACAGGGTCTTCCGGTGTGATTGAGTCCTCTGGAAAGCACCAGTTCGAACCCTGGACCAACCCCCAGTGCACCGACCCTACGCACTCCATGCTTTCAAAGGACCATTTCTCCAACGTCCTCAACGAGCCTGCTGGTCAAGTCGCTTCCGCCATTCTTAGATATGTGGCACCGCGCGTTCTCCACGCCTGGCAAGACATCAATATCCCAGAGCAACAAGTGCTGCACGATAGCCTCGACGTCTTCCACCACCCTGCTCTCCGAAACATGCGCAACGACGCCCACCGCACCATGTTCGAAGCCGTCCAAGCGTGGGTTAATGCCATGCCCGACCGCGGGGCCAAACTCAACGACATCCTCAGCGCCGAGGGCGTGAAGAACGGAAAGAACAACGGTGGACAAGTCGGTCACTCCCATTCGCACGGTGGATTCCCAGCCGCAGGAGGCGCTGCAGCTGCAGCACACGGTCAAGGTCACGGCCACAGCCAGGCTTCCAGCCACGGGTACTCTTCCCACCAATCCTCCCACCAGCAAAGCCAACAAAGCTCCGGCTCGCACCTCCCCTGGGAAAAGCTCTCAGCCCTGCCTATACCCGGAATCCAAAACATCGACAAGCTCAGCAGCAAGCTCTCTAGCTTCGGTCTCGGTGGTCTCACCGGGTCATCATCAAGGGACGAGACACCAACCCACTCACAGTCCCAGCACCATCACTCTGGCGGATACGGCGGTGGCGCTCCATCATCCTACGATGGTTATAGCCATAGCCAGTCCTCTCACCAGCAACACCATGGGTACGGGCATTCACAGCCAGGATCCGGATATAATACCCCTCCTCAGGGATACGGCCATGAGCATAGCCAAGGACACCATTCTCAGCAGCACCATCATCAGCAGCAACATGGGCACAGCCACGGACAAGGCCATGGGCATGGACACCAACACGGCTATGGAGGTGGATACGGGTATTAGAACTAAGTTATTTGTAATGAGTGACCTTTAACTTTACACGAAGCGGGTATGAGAAAATGAGTAAAACAATCATGGTGCATACGAATAGGATGATATGGGGCTGGTGGTTAGATCTGATGTCCTTGTCATTATTGTTACTAGCAGTTCAGTTTGAGTATGCTTAGTAAAGATAATGCAAATAAATGATAAGACCAGTATGAAAATAAGCTCAATTAATAGTTATAAAATTTGATTGGGGGTATTATCGCTTCCAACAAACTCTGACATCGTCGCCGTAGTGGAGACGAGTTCAGTACAGTCGAGACGGCCTTGCCATCGTAGGCTATAGGCTATAACTAGCTAAAACATGGTATTGCACAAAATTCATCACTCATCCATCCCAGTATTAAAAACAAAAATAGTAGGAGAAACAGCAGGTTTACAATTTCGTCCCCTCCCTCCCCGTGTCGCTCAACCTCCTCGGCCTCAGCAACCCGGGGGTATTATTACTTGGACCCGCCGCAGCCCCGGGCGTTCCAGGCCCGGTCCTCGAATCGCTGCCATTTTGCGTTCGCTGTCCTTGGTGTAGCCGTGGATTCATAAGCCACTGCACCTGCATGCGGACACTGCTAACGGCGGCATTTGTGTGCGCCATGTCTTCCTTGAGTCGGAGACACTCGTTCATAATTGCCATACTTGCGCGGGCATCAAGGTCTGTTATCGCATGGGAAAGCTGGGCAACCTCTTCGCGGAGGGATTCGTGGAGGGAGAGAAGGTAGGTTGTTGCGTTTGTGAGAGGGTTGGTGGATGCGTCGGCGTCGGTTTGGGATGGTCCTGGCCTGGAAGCGTTTGATGAGGAAGGGGCGGCGATGGATGACGGGAAACTGTCCCCAAGGTATTCTGGGTCGTTGGTATTGTTACTGTTGTTGTGGGTGGAGAAGGCGCGGGATGATTCAACGAGGGTTGAGCGGATAGAGGAGAGGCCGTCATCCAGAATTTCATTGCGTTGTTGAAGATGACGGACCGTTAGCTCCATGGAATCAAGCCGGGAGTTCTGAGCTTCGAGGTACGGTCCTATTGCAATGAGGGAACAACTTTGCTCGTGGGTGCTCAATTCTGCACGCTTCATCTTGATGGGACATCCGAACTTGGATGCGGCACATGGGTGGATCGCTTCAGGGCAAGTGTCGATGTGTTCCCGGAGGGCTTTTCGGAAAACGGTGGCCTGGCAATCGGGGCAAGTTGTTTGGAGACTTGGGCATAGTTCTTTTACGTGTTCCTGTGTTCATGAAGGCAACCAGTTAGTTGTTGGGCAAGTATTGGGAATCGGACGGAGTGTACCTCGTAGTCCTGCTCCATGATGTCTTTCTCACAACGCAGACATTTGTGTAACTCGTG
Source organism: Aspergillus puulaauensis (assembly GCF_016861865.1). Taxonomy (NCBI): domain Eukaryota; kingdom Fungi; phylum Ascomycota; class Eurotiomycetes; order Eurotiales; family Aspergillaceae; genus Aspergillus; species Aspergillus puulaauensis. The sequence continues at coordinate 1,128,383 of NC_054858.1, forward strand.
CAGGCATTTCTTCTCCGGGCTGATGTCCTTCTTCCGAGTCTTTTGGTCACAATCAGGGCTAGGGCAGCTCATCAACTTATGCCCACAGTACTTGTCTGCATGGGTCTGGATATGGCCCCTCGGAACAATCTCCTCGCACCCTTCATTCGAATACGGACATCGCACCGGCAGGTCATCGCACATGTTGGTTAAGAGTCGGGGAACATTGAGGTAGACATCGCGAGTAGGAGTGCGGCACGTGGGACAGGTAAAGCCCTCCCCATGCCCACCGAAGGTGAAGTCCTCTCGCCCAGCGGCGAAACTGTGGATAGCAATATTCAGGCATGTCTGACAAAATACATGGTCACATCCAAGGCGTACTGGTCGAACAAAAGGGCAGTGGCAGATTGGACACATGAGATGATCGTCATAACTAGAGACGTACTCAAGCCCGCGCAGGTCAAGGACCTCGTCGGGGTCGCCACCAACCTCCATGGCGAGAAACTGGTCGAGTTTCATGATAAGAGTGATGTAGGCTCCGCTTCCTCCAACTTATAGTACACCGTATAACAGCTGACCTCCAGCGAAGAGGGGAGAATGTCGTCTCAAGGGGTCGCCAGCTCGGGTTTAGTGTGGGCGTAATGATGAAACAATAGCTGCGAGTGACAGCGCATCAGGGAGTACAGTGGCTGAACTCGAAGGAAGGGTTGCGACTGGCGAGAGCGGCGTTCAGCGGGAGGATATGAGGGAGCGGATGAGGCGGAAATAGTTCGGCATGATGGAAGGACGAGGCGGGAGAGGCAGAGAAGTGGTCCAAAAGTGGGAGTGCGGGGAGGCGAGAATGGCCGTCACGGGCACTGCCGTCACTATTGCCAGTAAAGAGGACACTGCCCGCTTGATTGTCGAACAGGAAAAGAAATCAGTGAATATCTCCAGTCTATTATTGTCTTCTTTATCACTCTTAGTGTCGACCGCATTCTCGACCCTCGGCCTGCATCCGTTTGCATATTAGCGCTGAATCTCCGCAATTCACGCATCGACCTCATCGGCCTCATCAGCCCCAGGCACCGACCATCGCCAGTCATCAACCTCCATCAAACACCGCCATCTGCCATCAAACCTTGACCTCCTCTCTTTCGCCTCATCCACTAGAAGAATCGACCAGCCTTTGACCTCCCACAATGCCGAACCCGTCCCAACTCTTCCTCCTTGCCGATCACATCAAGCTCTCCCTCCTCGAACGCCAACGAGCCATCTCCTTGAATCTAGAACCCAACAGCCAAGATGGCGAGATTTCCCGCTCACTTGACTCACTACGTGAAGGAATCGAAGGCGTCGAATCCAATGTTACGAGGTTAGAAGAATCAAACGATGATGAGGCCTCCGTATACAAAGACCAACTGGTTCATCTACGGTCGCAATACAGCGATCTATCATCGCAATTCAACGGGCCTTCCAGCTCAAGTGCCGATGACGACGGGACAGACTCACCGCAATTCCAAAATGTCAAGAACTCATCGCCGGACCTGAAACAGCCCGTTCCGCAGCATCCGCCGTCCAAATCCGTTCGTTTCATGGACGATTCCGCCGACGCCGAGGACGATCTAAACCGTCGCAACCTGTTCCAACCATACCGAGACTCCCCATCTCCTGAGCGCGTGGATACGTCTGACATGTCAAATGACCAAATATACGATCACCATGACCAGGTAATGCGGGATCAGGATGACCAGTTGGATCGGTTAGGCGAGTCTATTGGGCGGCAGCATCAGCTGAGTATCCAGATTGGGGATGAACTCGACGGGCATGTAGCGTTGCTGGACGGCGTAGACAGTGGTGTTGAACGCCATCAGAGCAGACTGGACAATGCGAAGCGGCGCATTGACAAGATTCGCAGGAGTGCTGGTGACAACTGGAGCATGATGACGATCATCGGGTTAATTATTGTTCTTGTTATCCTGATCGTCCTCCTGAAATGAGTCTTGTATGCCAGCTTTTTACTGCTTTGTCTCAGTTATACCTTGTCTAGCGGCGCGATGGCGTTGATTCTCTGTTTCTCTGTTTCATATCTGCTTCGGGCTAGAACCACTCTTGGTGATCGGACGCTCCTTGCTTCCATGGGACGGCGTTTGAAGGTAGCCAGCTTATATTTGTGACAATTCAAATTTTATATACTTCTACTCTCCTGAATTGATTCTACGAAAACAAAAACGTATGTTGATCAATTAAGTTCATTTGAGGTCACTTAGAACGAAGCTCCCACTAAGCCTATATCATGCATTGTACAAGACAGCCAATCCGAAGAAAATATTACTTAGAAGTTCAGTAGAAGAAAAAGCAAAGCACCAGGCCCGGCTATTTTAACCCTTCTTGTTAGGCTCGTTCTTCGTCTTATCTTGCAGGTCAACAAAATCCTCTTTACCCTGGACCTCTCCCCTATCGGCCTTGACCTGTTGGCCCGCGTTAGCAATCGCTCAAAAAAACTAGCATAAGGTATATAAGAAAGGTGTCAAGTAAAACATACCGATGCCTCACTATTGCTAGCAAGGTTCTGGTTCCATTTCCCCTGTCCCTCTTTCTGTCTCTTGATTTGATCCTGCTTCTCGGACTCGTAGTGCTCGTTCAAGTTGTCGCGACCTGGGAGGTCTACTAGTTAAATTTTTTCTGTCTTTGCTCTGGTACTGTGGAAGGAAATTCTTACTTTGGTCTCCCTCCTTTAGACCCGAACGAGCTGCGGATGTGTGGAATGCGGAGGTTGTGGATGGGAGGATGGCTGTTGAGCCTGGTCTGAGAGACAGACGGGTTGATGCGCGGATGGAGGGCAAGAACGACATGATTAATTTCGTGGTTCTTTTATTTCAATTTCTTCTTCTCGTATCTGTCTAACAGGTTAATCCGGTGTCTGCTGGGTTAAAAGCGGGAGGTAACGGAGCTCACCTATGAATGAATGATAGGTAGATGATGGATGTTGTCTGGGGAACGCGGGGAGTCAACTTTTCAACAGCAACGAAGCTAAAGGGGACAGGAAGCAGAGGTATTTAAACAGGAAGCTCCAGCGAGGTGCAGATGGCTTGCGAATCCAATTCCCTGAACGTCATGTCCTCCAGCAGCCAACCAAGCGCGGTGGATTTTGCAGACGGGCGAATGACGTCATGAATACTCAGCGCCGTTACGATGCGCTTCGACCTGGGTCGACTCATTATTCGTTAACCGAGGTAATCATACTCCAAACTTCGGGGAAATGGGTTGACGGATGTATATTTAAGAATAAACTTGGAGATATGGAATGTGTTGGCTGGACCTAGTTTAGTGTAAGTTGAATGGACATTCAATGGTCCGCTTGTCTCGTATATCAAGTGTACGGAGTGGTCTGTAAAATATTAGGAGCTTTTCCAATCATATTTAGTACAATATCTGTTCTATGTATCAAAGTATAAAATAATGAACAATTAGTAGTCTCGATATGCTTTCTGAAAGAATCCGAATGGCGTTGGATTATGCAGCCCCAGAACCACATCATTTGATCATCAAAGATGGGCATCACTGTGGTTATCTAGCAAGAAATTCACTATACCAATTAAGCATACACATCCTTGCAGTTCCACAATTTGGTACCTAACGTTTCATTCTCGAGTTCGGCAGTTCTATTAATAGAGGCATATGCCAACAAGGACGCTGCATGCGGTGATCTCGAATGGAATGGAGACCGCAGGATGCGCTTCTTGCCATATCAATTTTTTCAAATGCATATACTACGATCCCGATGATTCTTCACCTCCATATCAATATTAAAGTGGCAAGGTCGACATTCACCGTTTATAAAATAAACCAAGTCTTCACTATAGACCTCGCTTGTTCCTAGTGTGAGGATAAAAGGGTATAAATAGGCCTTACATGGCTGTGCTTGATGAAAATTCATGTGCTCTTTTCATGTTGACTTTGTAGAGAGTTCCCCACAAATAATTAGGTCAAGCATGAGCTGTCTACTTGCTGGTTGTGAGGGATGGCGATGCACATGGTATCTTTATATATTTTCAGTCACCGAAGTCCAAGTACCTATATAACCATGTAGCCGAGATCACGACATGAATAACTAGTATCAAATATGGAATAATACCACCCACCCATAAAAATACCCATTGGCATTTAGTTGCCCTTCTACCTTGCTTATATGCCAACAACTAAGGTGCAACCTACATCTAATTTGTTGGGAATAATTACGATGGTTACAGCATTAATAAACAGATATGTGAAAAATGACAAATGAGATCTCATTGAGACAACGTAAGGGTTCGGATATCTAAAGAATAAACTCAAGGACAAAGAATTTGATCTGAAGAGGTCTGCCCCTGGGAGACCATATATTGAACGCTGATCCAATCCATGGATACACAGCCAGTTGACCTAAAACAATAGGGACTGCGTGCCACCAGTCCAATCCATATACAAGAAACAAAGATAGAAACAAAGTAGAGAGGTTAGGCAAGACATATGCAAGATAGAAAACGTCGCAAACCTTCCGAAACAAAACCCAACCAATGCAAGACGTATATCGTTCCCGCCTTTCTAGATCCTTATAAACGCATGAAAATCCATTCCCACCCAAAATTTGTAACCAGGCCTAATGAAACCCCCAAAGAAAAGTGGCAAATCTCGCTATGCGGACTTCGCAAAGCCGCCAAAGTACTCCAAGAAAAACAACTCCGTGCCCTCCCGTATGGCAAAAATCGCCGCCTTCTATACATCATCGCGGCCTAAACCCCAGGGCCGATAATCGGTATTTTGGTTTTTCCCTAACCGAAAGTAGAAAAACAAGGTATCGCTGGAGAATGCAAGAATCGAATGTCGCAGGGCGCCGTCGCTCGCAGGTAGTCGAAGCATCAATCTAGGAAATCGTGATCGGAGGGTGTATATACAAACAAAAACAATATATCCTTTTATGCTCCGCGAGTTCGTGAATCAAAAAAAGGCTAGTTTAGGTTGATCATAAGAAGGGTTCGAGGTCGTGTCAAACGATTAGAGAAATAAACAAACAGGGAATATTATGACCCGCGGTTAGGGAGACCGATGATGCAGAAGCTGAGCGAAATCGAAGATGGAAAAAGTCGTGGGCGGACAGTGGTGGCTCTTGCCAGCAAAATGACGGCTTGGCAGGTCATGGCTTTCACCACCGACGCTGAGCGTTCTGCATCTGGCCTGGCGAGATGGAATTAGGCGGGCTGGTCAAGGTCATACCAGTGTTGGGGTTGATGATAGGGATGACTTTTCGGGTGCGAGCAGCCGATGGTTGCTGGAAACCCGCCTGATTATAATTACCGACCCCTGAGTGGAGGTACGTATTGGAAGAAGCGGGAGACAAGGAAATCGACGGTGTAACCTGCTGGACGGGCTGAATCTGATGCTGGATTGGCGAGGTGTCGGGCGAACCACTGGAGAGAGACGAACGATCCGAGGAAGCAGAGTGGATTGAGTGAAGCTGAAAAGGTTCGAAGTCAATAAAAGGTCCTTTACAGCGACTACTGAGAGTCCAGGGTCCCTCGGGGTAATACGAGGGTTTCAACCCCGGCGAAAACATACATCGTCCTCAGTCAGGAGCCCTGGACAGAACTCCAGGTCGTCGTCCAGGTCAAATGACCGTCCAGCCTCAAATCGAGCACGGAAAGCAGTCACAGAAGGGGCTTCAGCCAGCTCCCTCATACTCTTCACACCACGGAACTGGCGTTGCGCATTTTGAGCAGCCATCTTGGGACCCCTTCGGGAACGGCCACCATGGTGGTTATTTGAGTGAAGATGGGCGGTGGCGCCATGGTGAGGGGCTTGGTGGTGCTGGTGGTGCTGTCCGTAGAAGAAAGTCGACATATTGGCGGTAACGTATTAAAGGTAACGAGCAAGGAAGAAGCACGTTTCGATCGTTGAAGTGGTCAATGTACACGGAATAGTAGCAGTGGATACAAGCAAGGACCAGAGTCGGGTGACGCTGAGCAGTGCAGGACTTTTGAAGGAAATGGAAAGGAATATAGCAAGGAGGTCGTTGGTATGCGGACGGGGAATATATTCTGTATAAGGAGAATACTAACGCAGGGGGCGAAAGAAGGAAGGATAGTAATATATGAGGAAAGAAGAGAAGAGAGCGGTGGAAGATTGGGTTGAATTTACGCAGTGTGGGATGGGGAACGAATGGAATCGAAGGCGGGACCAGAGGGAAGAAAAGAGGATGAAGAGAGAGTCGGAGGCAAGACAACCAGACGCAGGAGAGGGGCTCCCCGTTTAGCCATTTCAAGTCTTCAACGAGTTTCTGGGGCTGAGTTTGGACTTTGGGGCGGACCGGGTGGGCCCCTTGTCAACTTCAAGGGCTGGGAGACTGTAACTTACCGTAACTTACGCCGAGAGCTTCCCAGTATCACCCATTAAGGTCCATAAGCTTGGTCACACAGCCGTTCCACAAGCTCCGCGCTAACCACAAGCCTTGAGGTCACGCACCAATTTTAGGGCAGGCTGGGTCCAACCAGATCCCCAGGAGCGACAGCTCAGTGGCGACATCAGAATATTAAGCCAATAGATAAAGCGTTGATTGAGACTAAGTGGGGCGTCTTACAATTTTGTAATGAGAATCCGCCAATAAGCTACGAGCGACTCGTCCTGGGCGGCTACTAAGTGGGGAGAAATGACGTTCATCATTGGGTCTAGCCATTCTTGGTCAAGTGTTTCCTGCCTTCGTCCAAAGTCGGCGGTGGGCCGGTGGCTGCTGGAAACGATCAAGATTCATTCCCGGCTTAGGCGCTTAAGGCTGCCAGCTGTTTGCCTATCATCGCCGAGTTAGGACCTTGAAGGTCGTAAAGATTAATATCTGCTGGGCTGCGCCAGTGCGCATTAATGCAGGAGACCACGGTACAGCCTCGATGCGAGCGACTGAGGGGGAGGTGGGTCACCCATGATTGGGTGGGCAGACCGAGGACGAACAAAGGGATATGGGAGCGCTCAAAGAGCTCGCTTCGGAAGCGCAGGTCTCACGCCATGCTCCGGGTCCTCAAAGCGCGGCAGGTATGCATTCACTCGACGAGTTTTCTCTGGTCCTTGAAAGTTGAAATGCTTGGGGACCTGGCAGGACGAGTTCTGAAACTGGAATGATGCGGCAGGCGTTTCCGAAGATAGGAACGGCATGCGCTGGCAAATTCTCGCTACGCTGAGAGCGGACAATGATTTGCACCCAGATGATCTGTGCCCCGCCCACAACAAACAGATGTCATCGGTGATTTGCTCCCAACGCTTCCCCGTCCCTTCCATGGAACCGTGCGACGATGCGACTCGGTGGCGCTGGGCACTGGTACCGGGCAGACTTGATTTGCGCCCACGCTATACAGCCCATTCAGTCCTGAAGAACGGCACTAATTTGTGACTGAGCACAATTCGACGGATAACTATAGAGTTACTAATATCTACACCGTAAAGCAGCTAAATTCGCAGACTTCCAACTCGACGTCGCATCGGAGCTCGACCTCATCTTCTCCGCAGTTATTATTATCGACTATCCGTATTAAGGCCGAATTTCTCACCGATAACAGGGGTCAGGGCAGGCGATTGGATTATTGGAATAGAATAACCAGGAACTAAACTCAGGAAATACTCGGAATCTTCCTCCACCCGCCTTGAGCCGTTACAAGCCACAGTTGTCTGTGGCTTTGCTGTTTCATTGTCCATTGTCTGCGCCTCGCGATCCTCCCATTGAGTCATCGAATTGGAGTCTTCCCCAACGGGGAATACAGACGGTTCGAACAATCAGCATGTCGGGGACTGGTTTTGGTATTATTTTTGTCATTCTTTGGAGCCTTCTCCATCGGCTCCAACAAGTAGTCTAGATACGTACTCCGGATGCCGTTCTTCATTCCCATTCCCATTCCATAGTTATCCAAAACAATACACAATCTACGAGAAACATCGGACTACTCGGATGTGAAGGAGAGATGGTGATTAGGATCTCACTAATCCATATTAAGTTCTTTGCTGCTTCAACCGAAGAAGTGTAAGCACTAAGCAGCACTCTGTTCGACAGTGAGCTGGAAGAGACCGATCATGCTTACTTGCATATGCAACAGGTGCAGTGGCCGGGCTCCTGCCAGGTCACCACGGCCCTTTACCTCAAACGGTGTTTGCCATCTAATCTGCTCGTTTTAATAGTTAGTATTTAGACTACGTATTTCGGGGTGCACGGGGCGGGCGAGGTAGTTAGGTATCACTTTATCGTCATCCCAAACCGTATCAGACGGTTTTACTGTAGTAATTTTGCTGGGTTAAATCTAAGATAGATGACCGCAATCCATATCCCCACGGAAGAACATGTCTGGCTCCAAAAGAACGTATGCATCGGCCGATCCAGGATTATTTGCTTTCCCACTTCCCAGCCATGGGGTGCAGATGTCTCTCCCCCTTACCTGCGTTGCTCTTCGAGTTCATTTCACTGCTTAGGTGCAGAAGTTGTGTAAACCTTGCATGACACTTTGAATCGGAGATGCCAAACAGCCCATCAGTCTATGGTCCTATAATGGTGAGAACCAAGAATTGGGAATCGAAGCTAGAGACGCCGGAATTCATTTCCAAGGCGCGGATGTGTGTATTGCTGTAGTATTTGACATTCAGTTCTTCGGATACCCGGCTAGCCCACGCAAGGGATGAAAATGTAAGGATTTTCAATTTTTTATCAATGCATGTGGGTCATTCAACATATGTATGTATGCTCAAGGGTATGTAAACATAAACATCGTAAGGCAACTCAGCGCTAACCAAGCTTGCAAATGCATGCGATAACGCTGAAGTATACATATCACAGAGTACCTGAAAGTTTCACTTGTCCAAGCTTTTGGTCTTGACCATCCGCCCTAGGAGCTCTTTACAGCTCTTCTCATTGTACTGCTCCCAGACTTCGTATAGTGACACTAACTCTTGCGTACATTCAATGACTGCCTTGATATCGACTTCGCTCTCGGCAAGCCACGAAACTAGTTTTTGGATCCGAGGAGGAGGACCAGCTCCTCCCCTGTCCCCAAGAGCCGCGAGAATATTCATGCTACCTTCTCGCATTGCCCCTGCGATTGGAGCCGCAGAACCATGGAAGGCTGTCTGGCTGCTAGGCTTGAAGACAACGGCAACGATGATTGCCATGACTGCGATGACGTGAGGCGGGTATAATAGCGGTAAATCGGTGAGATAGTGATCGTTGATTACTGACCATGCGAGCGCGACTTCATCTGACGTGAGGGATAGCTCAGGCTGCAGGTCTGATAGAGTTCGGTACGGATGATGCACAATAAGTTGGGAATGCATTTCGGAGATCAGGGAGAACTCGCATTCGCCTATTTTGGAGACATCAGGGACAATGAATTCTGGTGGTGTATTAGTGACTCCGGTAGTAATGTACGCTTTATGGATTTTCTTACCTGGCCAGAGCCCTCGAGCCTCACCAACGACGAACCTGATATGTTGCGGACATTCCTCCATCTTGCAGGCCAAATAGAACGCCGTGGTAAGAACAAGATACGGGTTCGTTGTCCTGACTTCGTTTTTCGTGTAGTATCGTTTGATATAAACCTGGGCTGTAGCAAGTGCCTGCTGTCTCGTTGACATCCTCTTGCCGAGTTTAATGAGCTCTATGTAGCTTTAGCATGGATTCTCTTGACTTCATCGAATAATATCTTACGTTGATTGAAATATATATTAAGCAACCGTTGATCTGGCAGAGGGAACTGCGAGTGGGCGCCTTTATCCTTCTCTTTGAAGCCGTCCCGGATCTCCGCTAAACGCTCCCTGGAAAATAGCCAGTGTCGGCGCTGGGTCGATGCCCAGTAGTTCGCAGCCATAGTATATATAACTTTGGGACTTGTTTAAGTTCAGGTCGATCGTGCCATCATGCCAAGTGGGAGGAATTGTAGAGTGATGACACCTGCCAGACCTGCAAGTTCCCAAAAATTTCAGATAACGTAAAATATGATATATTTAATGTTGAATATAATCCGATATAACCGCTTCACCTCCGTCAAAGTAAATAAATAAGTTGCAATAGACAGTGCAGCTGAGATGGTCTGAGAACCAGGCCCAGCCAAGTACAGTAGGTACTTCCTAGAAAAGGAATAACCAGGCCGATCCCTAGTCCCGTGATCTTGTGGTCCCGTGAGCTCCGGTCGGAGCGCGGAACTTATTTCTTCCGCCCGCGATAATTCACGAAGCAAATCATGGTTCCGGGATTTCTCATGGCCATTATCGGGCTTGAACGCCAATCTATGATACCTGCAGCTCCTCGGCTATATTTATAATTGCGGATTCGATGCTCCTGTTATTCCTACGCCCATACTCCCCTTCTGAGACGGGGATACACTCACTTCGAGCTCTCTTGACCCCTCCTTGAAAATAATGACGGGTGGCCGATAACAATTTACTTCCAACCGAATATGGCCAACGACGAGTCGAAAGATGAGTGTGACCAAAGGGTTACCAGACTTTGGAAACGCCTGGGTGCCGAAAAGAAGGATCACTTGGATTATAATGGGTTAAAGAAGGGCTTGAGGAAGATCGATCACCGTGAGCCGCTCCATGACCTCATCTCGTGCTTTTGATAGCACCTGACGGGCAGACGTGATGCTAACGGGTTTTTTTTTCTCTCTTAGCCCTAAAGAACGCTGATTCTATGTTGCGGAATATCTTTCGGTCCGTCGATGCCAACGGCGATGGGATCATAGAATACTCCGGTAAGATCACACGCTATCAGATCGTGACGAGTTCTCGATACTCGAAGCAGCTGGCGCCAGCTGGTGATTTGATCAACCTAATTATTCCTAGAATTCCGAGCATTTGTTGACAGCGCCGAGCTCGAGCTCTCGCACCTTTTCAAGAGTATTGATCACAACCGTAACGGGGAAATCGACAAAGACGAGCTCAAAGCTGCTTTCGCAAAATCCGGCGTCACCGTTTCGAAGGCCAAGCTGGACAAGTTTTTTGCGGACGTAGATACGAATAAAGATGGTGTTATTTCATATCCAGAGTGGAGGTGGGTATCCCACGACAGGTTGCTTTCTTGAGGAAGCCTCGCTAATGCGCCCCGTGTCATGCAGGGACTTCCTCCTCTTCCTGTCCGGTTACTCGGCTTACGACCTGCACGCCGTCCTGTCATACTACACTGCCACGGGAAATCTAAACCCGGAAGGAGATGTCCACATAAACGATCTACAGGGTTTAGGTACAGACCACTCGTTTCTTACACGTTATATTTTGGCCATCAGAACATTTTTGTACAAGACCTTCCCAGCACACATTTTGGCAACCCTCCTCCCGTTAGCGCATGCGGAAGCTCCGCAGTCCGCTTTTGCGAATGATTCCTCCGCCTGTGACGGTGAATTAGAATTGGAGTGGCTGCCCATACCCAGGACCGTCGCCATGTGGATGTCATTCCGATATTATGAACAGAAGTTGACAGAGAATACTCCTCAACTAGGTTATTTCATTGCTGGTGGTATCGCAGGAGCCGTGTCCAGGACAGCCACTGCGCCATTGGACCGACTTAAAGTATATCTTATCGCGAAGACCGGATCAAAATCGCCCGCCGTCAGTGCCGCCAAAGATGGAGCTCCACTTAAGGCGGCTGGGAGAGCCTCCAAATCCCTGGTTGATGCGGTGAAAGAGCTCTGGAGAGCGGGCGGTATCCGGAGTCTTTTTGCAGGTGCGTCAATAGAATAATCCTGACTATAGGACCATACTGACGATAGAAGGCAACGGGTTGAACGTTGTCAAAGTTATGCCCGAATCAGCGATAAAGTTTGGAGCCTACGAGGTTAGATTTCCCAAGTGAAGTGTGCCAATATGTTGATGTATACTAACGTGCGGCAGTCTGCAAAACGCGCTTTTGCTCGTCTTGAGGGCCACAATGACCCAAAGCGCCTTAGGCCCACCTCACAGTTTTTATCCGGAGGATGTGGTGGAATGGTTGCCCAGTATGTTACTTGATACAATCCTTTAAAGGCCGACCATTAACAGCCTTGCAGGTGCTTTGTTTACCCTCTTGATACCCTGAAATTGTAAGTGGATAAGCCCATTGGCCCCGCTGTATTCATATGGCTAACTTATTATACTAGCCGGATGCAATGCGAAATCGTTGAAGGTGGCTTGAAGGGCAACCAATTAATCGCGGCCACAGCTCGGAAGGTGTGGAACAAAAATGGCATGTTCGGATTCTTCCGTGGTTTGCCGCTTGGTCTTATGGGGATGTTCCCCTACGCGGCCATTGATCTTTCAACATTTGAATACTTGAAACGCACCCTGCTTGCTCGAAAAGCACGTCTACACGGCTGCCATGAAGACGATGTTCCTCTTAACAATTTCACAACAGGAGCTATTGGTGCCATTAGTGGAGGGGCTAGCGCCTCCGTTGTTTACCCTTTGAACGTTCTTCGAACTCGAATGCAGGCCCAGGGCACTATCCTCCATCCGACAACCTACAATGGAGTCATGGATGTCGCCCGCAAAACGGTCCAGAGCGAAGGTCTCCGTGGATTCTATAAAGGACTCACTCCAAACCTTCTTAAGGTCGCACCAGCAGTGTCTATCAGTTATGTCGTCTACGAAAACTCGAAGCGAATGCTCGGTTTGAGGTAGAATCGTTGTGGTTACACTGAACGGGAACTCTGGTTCATTAAACTATTGCTCTTTTCAAGAGCTGTTTCCCCTGTCAAGGTGTACGCCTAAACCAGGCATTCGTCTTCAGCCTCAGTCGGCAAGCCGCTACGCATCGTGGAGCTATTCGGCGAAGCTTTCTTGAACCATCATCAACCTCCGCACCGCACGATACTCCGATTCTCCGATACTCTTGACTTGATTCCCCCCACGCTTGTTCTAATCATACAACGTGTTTTATTTTCTTGTTGGGTCTTTGAAAGCGTTTACCAAGATACCCTTGACCCCGCCGCCTTCAGTTGGATGACGTGATTTTCCTACATAGGAATGCATTATCATTTTTTGTGGTTGTTGAGCAATATGCCAATGCACATACCATTCATCCGCAAATCTCAATACATCGCCCGCCGACATCCAAAAACCTTTCGGCGCCTTAGCTAATTTTCTTCTTTTTGGTTTCTCAACTCACCGGCTATCATTGCCGGTCAAACCATGACATCTCGTATTGGTACGACTTTCTGCTGTTTCTCTTCTTTTTTCTTTTCCTTTCTACAGCAAATCTAAACTCGCATGGCAAGGAGTCCTGCGATGAAGCATTCTATGGAGTTTTGACTTCTTCTTTTTTTTGTCTTTTCTTTCCCTCCCAAGCATCGTATGTACAAAATGGAACCTTGGGGTTGTCGGTGGAAGGCATGCTCCCTTTTGTCTACTTTTATTCTCATTTGTAACTAGTTTGGGAACCACCGGCGTGCTCCTGTCAGGATAGAATTATATAGTGTATAGAAGAAGGACGAACATGAGAATTATTTTGCGGGCACCAAATTTACTGGTAAAGGTGATAGATACAACATCTCGGAAGACTAGACCTTTGCTTCCAAACCTCCCCCTTCCCGCAACATTATACATTGATTAGTTTTTGACACCCCCAATAGCCCTCACCTCCTCATCCTTAGGAAGGATATCCGGCGTCGGCCCAACAGGCGTAATTCCGAACGGGTTAATCTGCGAATGGCTCTTCGTATAGTGCTTCTTGATGTGCTCAAACTGCGTGGTTTCCCGGAACGCAGGAACATCCCAATACAGCCTCCTCAACCACTGATGAATGGCCGGGTACCCAGATCGGATATCGCGGACATTACACTTAAAGTGCTGGACATAGACAGGGTCAAAGCGGACGATCGTAGTAAAGAGCCGAATATCCGTCTCGGTGATGTTGTCGCCGAAGTAGTAGGGGGATTTGGAGCCCGCAAGATACGACTCGATCTTATCGAGGGAGGAGAAGAGCGTAGTGACGGCCTTCTCGTAGGCCTCCTGGGTAGTTGCGAAGCCGGACTTGTAGACGCCGTTGTTGACGTCGTTGTAAGTCCATTCGTTTGTGGCGTCGATTTGGGACCGGAGGGCCTCCGGGAAGAGGTCGATGTTCTTGTATTGGTCTGCGAGGAGGTCGTCGAATTCGTAGTAGAACATGCGAATGATTTCGGCGCTTTCGTTGCTGACAATGCGGTTTGTCTTCTTATCGTAGAGGACGGGGACCGTAAAGCGGCCTTCGTAGTTGGGTTCGTTGTCGAAGTAAATGTTGCGCAGGTGCGTGAAGGAGCTGTGCAATGGGTCTGGGGTGGTGTTGGCTCCAGGGATATTTTCGTCCGTGGCTGCGAAGCGCCAGCCTGTTTAAGAATGTGAGTTAGTCTTGTATTGTCTCAATTAGGGTTGAAGTTTGAGTCGAGTTTCTTACCTTGTGGGCCTAGATGCCAATGCACCGATGTATATGTGATGATGTCCTCAAGGCCTTTCAGTTTGCGCGTGATCAAGGTTCGGTGCGCTGCGAGTGTTAGTTCCCAATTCTTGTTAAAAACCAAAGGCAGGAATCTAACCCCAAGGGCAGGCGTAGGAGACATAGAGGTGGTATCGGTCTTTCTCAGGTGGGAACTGAGCTCCAGGTTCCCTGGAGATCCAGTTTCGGAAGACCGACACTTGACGCTTGAACTCTCCAGATTTGTCGGTTGGAACCACCCAATCGGTGATTTTGCCAGAGTTTCCTGTCTAAGGGACATGTCAATTTTTGCAAGGAGATTATGGTAATGCGCAAAGTAGCTTACAGCCATGTTTCGTGCGGCAGGGAATGGTGGTGCGGGGATGGAAAAGCTTCGGAAGATGCTTGTGCTGAACGGTCCTGGGACGGAGCTGGGAGGTGATAAATGCTGTGCAAGCTGGCCGACTCTACGCAGCACGGGGAACATAGAGAATCAAGGGGAAGGCAGTACAAGGAATATATATGCTTGAGCTGTAGGAGGTGCGGGGAGCTTTAAGGAGAATGACGTTGATTAATGATTACGGAGGGGTCACTAAGCCAGACTAAGCCTGATTCAGCACTGACAAAGTGGTTGCTCATCAGTGATCACCAAATAACTAAGTAAGAGACTGATTACACACGCAAAGAGTAAGTAGTAGCATTGAAGAGCGATTGGATTCGAGTATCTTTTAACAAACGCAGTATGACCAATGTATATTTGTATGACCGATCAAGTATTTATGTTTTTACGTATGTATCTATTCAGACACTTCCGTCGGAGGTTTAGCCCCGCTTCACCATCACATACGGTATCTCGACATCCTCTTCCGTTTGATCTTCAGCGGTTACCTCAAAGATAATATTTCTCTGATGATCAGGAATTGGCTTCTTGCTGATGTGCTCCACCAACTTGCTCATCCTGTTGCAAACGAACATTAGTAACGAGGTCTTGGATCTGGGTATTTCAATAACTTACTTCATGGGAAGACGGTCCTTAACCTTCGCGGGACCGTAAAAGCTGGCATAGAGAAGACTGACACCGGAGCTGACCATGCTAATATCGAGTCCCAGGTCGGAGAAGTGCTTGATGAAATCCTGCAAGGGAATGTCGTCCACCTCAAAGCGATCCCAGATCTGATCGATAGATACTTCACCCTGCTTGCCCTGATACTTGCTCTTAGGACTTGCGATGGGCTCACTAAAGCCAAAGAATGGCAGTGCTAGGTTGATGAACCCGTTCTTATACTGCTCGATGTCATCCTTGCCATCAATGATCTTCAGCAGTTCCAAGGCCACTAAGCCTGTAACGAGTGCGGTTGTTGTGGCAATGGCGGGAATGATCTTCCCGGCAATGAATTTAGTCTTGTGGCGGTCAGCTGGGGAAATCTCGTAATTCTCAGCGCGGAGGTTGCTGGCTGCGGTGATGAAATCGATGTGGTGGTTGGTGTCATCGTCCTTTTCGAACTCAACCGGCTCTAGACGGAACCCTGCAAGCGTCTTGGGAGAAGGAAGAACGTCAACCAGACGCTGGACGTCGTCAGTGTCATCGAAAGAGGACCCAGAAGGTTGAGCATTTGGATCGGGATCATTCTCATCAGCCTGGATCTTTATACCAGACTTAGGCGTGAACTCAGGGATAATCATATTGTCGACAATCTTTCTATAGTAGCCCTTATCAGCGCCAGGGTCCTTGATACCGTAATTAAAGGCATGAAGATTAGCTCCAGCGATAACGAATCCGAGATGCGTAGGGCTCGTGCTATCGAATTTCAATGGAGAGGGAGCGCGCTTAGGTCCAGACCAGAATGGTTGACCAGTGGAAGTGGTCGAGTCTTTGGGGAAGTTGTAGAGCAATTGTTGGATGGCATTATTGTACTGAACCTCAAATTGGTTGCGAGCCCATACAATACAGTCGTCGAATGTCAAAGGCTTATCTGTCACCAAGAAGTCACGCAGGTGTTCCAAAGTCTGCTTCTCGTTACCAGCCTGTTTGAGCGTTTGCTCGATGTAGTTAGGCTGGGACAGATACATGTTGACAGCCTCCGGAGGCCCAACGAAGTAGGTTTGGAAAAGGTCCCTGGCCCAAGCGATTGTATGCTCAATTCGGTTGGGGAAGCTCTTAAGCGTACACATGGGGAATGACTTCTCTGGGGGATCCTGAGAGCTGGAGTAAGACTCAGTGATACGTGGAAGGACAACCTGAGTATTGCCCTTAGTTCCAAGGGTTCCACTCTCCAACAAGGGCTTCCTGAAGAAAACGCAACGGCGATCGACGTAGGTTCTTGCCTCAACATTGTCAAGGGCATTCGTGACACCATCAAGGCCTTCCCAGAAATCTTCGTTGAAGACATGCTCGGTGTCTTGTCCGACGCGGTCCTTGAGTGTTACTATCTTGCCGTTCAACTCGGGGTTCATCGCCACAACGGCGGCGGAGGCACATTCACTCTTGAGTTTGCCAACATCTTTGGTGCGGAAGAGGAATTGGCGGTTCAGATTGCTCTTTTCAATCTGATCCATATCGGTGACATAGATCTTGCCCTTTGGACCGGTTCCAAGACCCATCATGGCCCAGTTCTTCAGGGTCTCGCATCCAATAGCTCCTGCACCGACAAGGAACTGGGTGAGGTTGGCGATTTTATCTTGGAAATCTTTACCGAAAACAGCTATTTGGCCATCGTAGCGAGTTCCAAGAGGCTTACAGGCCTCCTCGGATCGGGTGACTGAAGTAGGTAAAGACTCTAGCGAGTCGAAGTAGAGCCACTGCTGCACAGGGCCAAACTTGCCAGACACTGCCTTGAGTACTTCCTGTGCCACAATACCTCCGAAGAAAGCAGCCAGGGGGTTTAGGTCGCCCTGAGCCTGGTAACTCAGCTCCTTGACGAGCTTCTCATCCAACTCGACCTTGTCTTCTTGACTAGAGGCTAGGTCATTTGCTATTTTCAAGATTTCCTGGGCATCGCTCTCATGATGGGGGCGAGGGAAATGCCCCTTAGCTTCAGCAAACTTGTGTAGAGCTTGAACACCAATGTGGAGCTGCTGCGGACGGTCAAACTTGGCGAAATCTGACATCAGAAGCTCCGGCTTCTTGATCTGCTCAGAGAGTGGCTGGAAATCGACGAATTTAGGCATTTTAACCTGTGTGAACAGACCACCACCCTGGTACGTGCCAAGGTCGGACACGTCTCCGATGGTAAAGGAATATGGCCCCTTGACGGTGACCTTCCTCGGTGCACTGTTGTTCAATCCGTCCATACCCTTCACTTCGGTGAATGTCACAAAATCACCGTCTTCTAGACCATGGCGGGTTTCGTCGAGCGCTGAAACTAGACCTTCTTCGGAGATGTCTGCTACAATCCCATTCACGGGATCTTCACCGGTCGAGTCACCAACGGTGAAGTTCTTCCCAAAGTCGTTGAAAAGGTAGCCGAATAGACCAAAGGTATCCGCTATTGTGAGGTAAATTCCGTTCTTGTGGCAGAAGTCTGCGATCGCAAGTTGCTCCTTCAAGGGAGTGAGAGTAAGAACGATCGCCTGGTAACGTTTCAGTTGTTCCAAGTTTCCCGACAGGTTGCTGCCCTCATGAATTGTGACTGGGACATAGGAGTTCAGTTCAGCAACTCTCGGAGCGGTCGCCTCGGCGCGGGGCTTGCCAACATCTTGGGGCTGAAGGAAGAATTGAGAGGAGAGATCGGAAATAGCAACGGGGGCAGGATCGTATAAAGTAAGGGACTTGACACCGGCGAGAGAAATGTTTTTGGCTATTATCGTTACTACTTGGACGAGGTAGGTATATTTGGCTCGAACTCACCGATCTCAACACCAAGACCCTTCAAACCAACAACGAGAACGTTCGATGAGCCCATGCGCTTCATAGCCTCATGACCAAGCACATACCTAAATGATAATATTAGGGTCAAACTTGTGGAGAAGGGGAAGATTCGTGGGCGCACTTACAGCTGTCGGCTGTACAAGGACTCGTCGATGTCGCCATGCTTGATCTTTTCGACCGTATCTTGCGAGGGGGTATCGACCTGCATTTTGGAGTCCTAAGAATATTAGCACACATAGGCTTATTGCTCCAAGCCAGCCGAGTCAAGCATACCGTCATGGCCTTTTTCTCCGGTCGAGTTTCAGAATCGGCAGACGCTCTTCGCTTTCCCAGCTTCGCGGCGTCACGAACGGGAAGATCGGAGGAGGGAATCGTGAAAACGTGGAGATGAAAGCCTTGCTCTAAGCAAGACTTTCAAGTATTATCGACTTGTGTCTACAATTCTCAGGATAGACCCGAGAGGAAGCAGAAGCGGTGAAGTCCGACAGGCGGATGGAGCTTGGAAGCTCAGAACGCGGGGTCGGACAGAGGGAGGGTGAGGAGAGTTATGTAGGATATCTAAGAGGAGAGGGAAGTAGCGAGGAGTGAGCGAAAACAACAGAGGTGATGATGGAGGAGGAGTATGAAAAAGAGGCAAGGAAGTTTGGTAAGTTAATAATCACTCGAGAATGATATCTAGAGGCTTCGACGCAACCGTTGGAGGGGAAGATGATTAACTTAAGCCAGTGCCTTAAGGTTACTAAGCTGTTGCCTTACGCATAAACATGAGAACATTCAGCATTTCTGCCTGAGGCTATATTTTATGCCTAAGGTCTAAAACACTGGATCACGTGACCTGAAACCGGGGACAGTGCCTCTTTAATGGGCAACAGGCTTGCTCTTCAACTACGGAATAGAGGTCAGATTTGTTAGATTTCAATTTAAAATTAAAGAAGCAACGGGATATAAAGCCAAGAGGAACTACGACGTCCATCCCGGCCGCTCTGGCTCCCGACAATCGGCAAGCCGAGCAGGGACTAGGGATCACACCAGAAATTTTCTCTTCGGGCCGGACAATGCCGCAACGGTGGGCTAATTCCGCGCGTTGACAACTTGACACTGATTGATAAGCTTTAATAACATATCTCTGAAGGATCGTGCGGCCCCGGTTGGTTGTGTCCGTTTCATAATATCCACTTTTATATGGGCTTTCCCATGCAGGACTGCACCGAAAAGCAAATATCGATGGACCCTGTTTCAGGTACAATAGTTTTATAATCATGACTGATCATGTCCTACTACCAATTGATTCATTCCTGTGGAGTTTCGCAGTTTTGGCTTAGGCCAGTGACGAAGCTTAATAATTGTTTCCGGTGAGGACTTTTGCATAGGGGCCTGGGAAGTACTGCGTATAAAGAAGCCGTGTCATGCCGTATTTCCAAATCCAGAGGAAACGATCATCAAACCTTGGGTTTTCGATACTAGTGCAAAATGCTAGTTTCCTCCTTTGTTTTTGCGGCACTCTCACTAGGGGTAGCGGCAAGCCGCCCATATGATTATATCGTTGTTGGCGGAGGTACCAGCGGATTGGTCGTTGCCAACAGACTTTCAGAACTGAACAATGTCACTGTGGCTATCATCGAAGCTGGCGGCTCTGTTTTCAACAACTCCGATGTCACTGATGTCTTGGGCTATAGTCTAGCCTTTGGAAGCGAGGTCGACTGGGCCTACCAGACCGAGAACCAGACATATTCCGGAGGCCTGAAGCAAACCATTCGCGCCGGAAAGGCCCTTGGTGGCACGAGTACTATCAACGGTAAGCCTTGCTCTGTTTTACTTCAAAAGTATGTGCTTTAGGGCTTCCACTAAGACCTATGCCTCTTAAGGAATGTCCTACACCCGAGCCGAAGACGTGCAAATCGATAATTGGGAACTTGTTGGAAACAAGGGATGGAACTGGAAGAGTCTTTTCCCATACTACAAGAAGTCGGAAGGGTTCCAGGTGCCCACTGCAGACCAAATTGCTCATGGTGCTAGTTATGACGCAAACTATCATGGCACGAAGGGGCCTCTGAAGGTCGGCTGGCCCACAGGAATGACCAATAGCAGTGTCTTTCCTGTTCTCAACAAGACCTTTGAGAAGCTGGGTGTCCATTACAACCGCGACTCGGAGGGAGGCCAGATGGTCGGATTCACGGTCCATCCTGACACCGTTGACAGAGAAAACAATGTCCGCGACGATGCTGCCAGAGCGTACTACTGGCCATATAAAGCTCGGTCTAATCTGAAAGTAATCTCCAACACCACTGCCAACAAGATCATCTGGGCAGACACCGACAATGGTGATGCTGTTGCTATCGGAGTTGAGGTCACCGGTGCTCATGGAGTGCAAAAAATCTATGCTTCCAAGGAGGTCGTCTTGTCAGCTGGAGCGTTGAGGTCACCAGCGCTTCTTGAGTTGTCCGGCGTTGGAAACCCGGACATTCTTCGCAAATATAATATCCCTGTGAAGGTGAACCTCCCCACTGTTGGTGAGAACTTGCAGGATCAGACGAACAATGGTCTCTCCTGGGAAGGTAAAGAGACTTGGACTGGCCTTGCGACATTCTCTGCTCTGCCCTCTGTCAACCAAATTTACGGTAAAAATGTCACTGCTTTGGCATCATTTGTCAAAGCCAACCTCGCCAGTTATGCGAAGGCCGTATCAAAGGCCTCGAACGGCGCAGTGAAAGAGTCCGATCTCATGACTGCGTTCAAGCTTCAATACGATCTGGTCTTTAAGTCGCAGGTCCCATATGCAGAAATCGTCTTCTCTCCTAGCGGTCAATCGTTTGCCGCGGGTTTCTGGCCTCTACTTCCTTTCTCGCGGGGTAATGTTCACATTAAATCTGCCAATGCCTCGCAGATCCCCGCTATTAACCCGAACTACTTCATGTTTGGGCAAGATGCTGAAGCTCAGGTCGTCGTGGCTCAGTATATTCGCAAGACCTTCGGTACTGCACCCCTCAGCGGTATTGTAGGAGACGAGGTTTCTCCAGGACTCGACGCTCTTCCTGAAACCGCATCAAACTCCACATGGAATAAATGGGTTAACGCAAACTGTAAGTGTTTTGAGCACATCGAAAGGTCAAGCATACCGCTAACCCGCGTCTAGATCGCCCCAACTATCACCCAGTCGGCACTGCCAGCATGCTCCCGCGAGAGAATGGCGGTGTTGTTAACACCGAGCTCAAGGTTTATGGCACTAAGAATGTCCGTGTTGTTGATGCCTCCGTTCTGCCTTTCCAGCTCTGCGGACACTTGATGAGCACTCTCTATGCAGTGGCTGAGAAGGCTTCAGATCTGATCAAGGAGAGCCACACTGCTTAGCGGGACATGGTTGACGACGCCGGAAGCAACTGATTTTCAAATGCTCGCAATCACTGCGGATGAATTGTATTGATAGGGGGACGGATAGAATGTGAATTGGAATGTGCAATGTTTTATGTTAGTAATCTCTGTAGGGAGGACTGTATAACTGGCTGGTCTTGGCGTCTGTGGCTCCTGCTCGGTTGGTGAAGTGCACCTGTGATCGCAGGGCGAAAGAACCACATGCAATTTCAGCCTGCCCCAGGCCCCTGGGTATTTAGCGAAAGCTACTTCCGGATTGTCGTCCATGACACAACTAGACGTCTCTCCAACAGCCGTAATTGCCCTCCATCGCGTTTCCTGTCGATAATTTGTCACGCGTCGCGGCGGAATACTCTAGTTAATTCGGCGGTCCGGAATACAGCTCCCTATGACAGCACCCGCTCTCTCTTTTACATGTGTCGGCTTGAGATCCTGGGAAGTGGGCTTTTGTACTGGCAACGCCAAAAGTCGGTGCAGAGCAGCAAGGACCAGCCATACCGCCTAGTGTGAGTGCTTGTCGTAGTTCTCCCCGCTGCCTGGAAACTAACTAACCGCAAACGCCGTAGAGAGCTTCAGCCAGGATGCTCCACGAGATCCTCCTCTCCCTCTCCGGCCAGCAGTCGTCTCTCTTCAGCTTCCAAACCGAAGAAGATTCCGTCGCTGAAGAATCCTTTCCGATCCTCTCGCCCCCGGAAAAAGCACTCCTTACCTCCCTCGCCCGTCTGAGCCGCCTTCATGCTCGACTTCGCGCCCACACGGCTCTGATCTGCTCCTCACATCCGTCGGTCATATGTCGCGCTGTTTCCACCGCCATCCGTAGTCACCATCTCGATGCGTTCCAGAAGAAGATCCTTGAGGTGGAGAAGGCCATCTTAGTCGAGGATAGTGGCTATGTTGGAGGTTACGGAATAGTCCCGCTCGCGACGGTTGTCGGTGAATTCAAACCCTGGACACGAAGATTGGAGTGGCTTTGGGGGATTGGGCGGTTTATCCAGCCGACAAACAAGAAGGACCAGTCTCAGAGCTGCACCGGTGCGGGTTTGATAGACCATCTTCGCGGG
The DNA here is from genome assembly GCF_016861865.1 of Aspergillus puulaauensis. NCBI lineage: Eukaryota > Fungi > Ascomycota > Eurotiomycetes > Eurotiales > Aspergillaceae > Aspergillus > Aspergillus puulaauensis. The sequence continues at coordinate 1,151,064 of NC_054858.1, forward strand.
GAGTCGCAGACAGGATATGTCGACATCGAAGAGATCGCGCTGCAGCTGGTCAGCGCCGCAGAAACCGCGTGGATGAGGCAACTTTCTACATGGCTGCTCTATGGAAATCTCCCTATTCTGGGAAAAGGCGACTTTTTCATCCAAGAAACCGATGCAGGTGGGGCGGAAGGACAGGATCCGGGCGCTCAATTTGCAATTCATACCAGACTAATCCCTCAATTTGTTTCGCCGCATACCGCTGCCTCGATATTGTTCATAGGGAAGACCCTGAATCTTATCCGAGCCAAACGGGGTCCTTCCAGCGGACATACCTCCGACGCTCTTTTAACGTCACCAGTTACCCTACATGGAGAACACATTGATCACCTTGCTGGGTTGAAGTCACCTATATCTGCTTCAAAGTTGTCGACCGCTGTCGACTCAATTAGGACGTCGCTGTCACAGAGCACGCTTTCAAAATTATTACCGCTTCCCAAGATCCTGGAGATCCTTTCTCTTTTGCACGACTTTCTACTCCTACGACGTGGTGAATTTGCTACAGCATTAGTATCACATGCCGACGCGAGGTTACGAGAACGACAGCGGATACCAGTGACCACGGCCACTAGGAATATTGTGTCTAACAGCGTCGACGGCCTTGCTATCAAGGAAGGGGACATAGCGACCACGCTGACCAACACCTGGGCGGAACTTTACTCCTTGCAAAATGAAGAAGACCCTGTAGATGATGAGCTTGACCTCGCTACGGAGCTTGTTCGGCTCTCACTCAAAACGAAAGAAGACAACCAGGGACTGGGACTGTTATCAGGTGAAGCGGGGGCCGAACTGGTAGCAGAAACCTCCAGCGTCCCGTTTGACGACCTTCTCTTTCCTACGTCAACATCCCTTTCGGTGCAGGTGCGGGCACCCCTGGACCTCTTCCTATCGGCATCCGACATTTTAATATATTCCAAAGTGCACTCGTATTTGCTAGGCATCAGACGTGCACAGATTCGGTTGGGAAACCTATGGAAGCACACCCCAATCCGACGAAGTCACCCATCGCCTTGGGGCCCGCCGCGGAGTAATAGTCGATTTGGACAGAGTAGACTCCGGATGGGCAGGCAACGCGAAAATGCTAGAACAAGCCAAATGCGGGCTATCTGGGCAACAAGCAGCGCATCTCTATTTGTGCTTTCAGAAATAGGAAGCTTTTTCCAGGGAGAAGTCATTAATGGGTCATGGCAGCACTTCTGTGAATGGATAGAAGCAGGGGTGTCTGATTCTGGTTCGACGCCCGGATCCCGACCCGGAACTGCAAGTTCATCAAAGGCGCGGAATCAAGGTCTTGCCACGGCCATGGATGAGCAAAGTGAAGAACCTGGATCGGAGGCGGCACCTCCTAGACGGCACGATCCAGAAGCCCTCACGGCTGCGCACCGCCGGTACCTTTTTTCATTGGTACAGTCGCTCTTCCTCAACGACACACCTTTTACGAAAGCTCTGCGGGGTCTACTTGCGAGGATCGACCACTTCATCGCCCTCGTGATTCGATTGGAGAGCATCCAGCGTAACATGGATCTCGAAACCGATGAGGGGGTGGTTGACGCATTGGTAGACTACGCAAGTGAGGAACGCGAAGTATGGCAAGCGCTCAGGGCAGCGCGAGAAGACACAGAGAGGGGGATTAACGGGGTCGTAGCACGATTGCGCGATATCGACGACAGCCGAGCAGAGGAGGGGCGAATGATGTTCGAGCCGACGACGAGCGCCACTGGGAGCTGGACACTTGGCCATGCAAATGGGTGCTCGTTTGTGCCGCGCAAAGCTGCGGGCGTCGACCGACTGCTGATGAAGCTAGACTTTGGGACCACGATGGGTTAAGGGGACCTCCTCATGGGAGCGCACGGGTACCTATGGAGTACGGGCTGATAGCGAAACTGCATTTTATGGAGCTTTACTGACGATCTAATGTAATGAGAATGATTGACGAGCTCAAAGATCCGCTTCGAGAACATTGCCTAGTTTGTTTGTAGTTGTTCCGTCGGGCCAGCAGGGATGTCCTAAAGCGGTAATCCGAGGCTCCGAGCCGGGGAGGCACTCGGAGTCCGAAAACATCGTGACAACAAAGTCTTCTCTCTTCTGCAAAGACTGGCTTCTCTCATGTTGCCCGAGACGCGGCCATGCAGGCAGTTGAGGCGACCGGTGGCAATTAAAAGTCTGAAGCAACGCCAAGACCGCAAGGGCTCAGTGATGATGGGCACTAAGGCAGGTTCATTATTCTATTCTAAGAGCCAAGCAGGGTTCACTGGCCGAAGACCGATATCAAGGTTGGGGGGATTCCGGGGTCTGGTGCACAGTGCACTACTGGGCAAGTCAAGTCGACCATGGTGAGATCTGGGAATCAAAGTTCGTATAGACGGCATATGACTGGAGTGACACCACCACTTGGGCCCGCGTCTCGTCTCCCATTGGAACGCGGCAGCAGGAGCCATCCTTCACCATCAACCCATCAATCTATCAAAGATGTGGATTCCCCCATCGACTATTGCTTGATCCTGGGCTGCTGCGAGACGACGATGCGACAGCGATGGAGCTCTTGCTCTTGAACAGCCCTACCGTCGTGGCGACGGGCAAGGACCAGAATAGCACCGATACTTCCCCATATCTCGGGATGCCCGTTTGTGTCTCTGGGTGGACCGTACTTTGCGCACCCCGTGGACAACCCGACATGCCTCGACCAGCCGATCAGACTTTGGCTTGCCTGTTCCGGTAATCGAAGTCAGAAATGAAATCTCACGATGCTCACCTGAGCTGCTCCCTGCCTTCACAGCCCCTTCGAGGCCTTCCATCCCACTGCCCATCAATCCTCCGGGGCATGCATAACCCATTCACCGCTGCCGGCCTCCTTTCACCCCCAGCTGTGTCTTCCTGTGCCTCGACGGAGCCCAGCTATCTCCTTTCTCCACCCAGGTGGTCACCTGCGGCAATCTGAGACGCGTTGCCCTCTGTTGCATGAGTCTCCGAGATCGAGCCCGACGTTCCATGGCTCCAATTCTGGATCGCGATTGACTTCACGATGAAGGAAGCTCTGCAATTGAGGCAGTCACGCGGCCTTCGAGAATTTTATTTTAATTTTAATTTTCTTTTTGCTCTTACCCTTTCGTGAATTTTTTTTCGGGGCGCTTCGAGTGCGAGAGGGGTTACGTTTGCGGTGGCTCATAGATATAAACCCGTCCCCTTCAAGTTCCCTTGGGTCGCCTTCCATAGACTGAACATATTCTTCTTCTTCTTCCTCTTAATTAATTCTAATACCTGTGTCGCTTCTCCCATCTCCCATCTCCTCTCTCCTCTCTTACCTCCGGCGGCACTTCTCTTCCGTCCTCCCTCCCCTCTTTCAGCCCTATCTACATCCCTGCTACTTCTATATACTTCACACCACCACAATGCGCAGCACACTCTCGCGATCCCTCCCCCTGCGCTCGTCGCTCTGCTCAGCACGCTCATCTGCTGCTCCGGCATCAGCATCATGGAGCCGCATTCGCTCTCCCTTTGCCGTCCCCCGCTTCACCTACGCCACAGGCCCTGACTCCTCCAAGCCCCCAAACCCTCACCAAGACACAAACCACATCCAGGCCCGGCGCCCGGACATCAAAGAAGTCACACATCGCTTCCGCGAATTCGACCTCCAGGGCCGCGTCTACGTGATCACCGGTGGAGGCCGTGGTCTCGGTCTTGCCATGGCCGAAGCCCTGCTTGAAGCTGGTGCTAAGGGTTCGTCCACCCATAAAAACCAGTATATTTAAACAAAAAAAAAACTAACAAAAACAGTCTACTGCCTCGACCGCCTCACAACCCCACACCCCGACTATGAGCTCGCAAAAGAGCACGCAGACAAGCACTACGGCGGCAGTCTGCACTACCACCGCATCGACGTGCGCAACGCCGAAGAAACAAACGCCATCTTCGCCGAAATCGCCGCCAACAACGGCCGCATGGACGGCCTGATCGCCGCCGCAGGCATCAACTACCTCGAGTCCGCCCTCGAGCACTGCCCCAAGATGCTGCACGAAGTCATGGACATCAACTACAACGGTGTCTTCCACAGCGCCACCGCCGCCGCTAGGCAAATGTTCAACTACCAGCAAAAGGGCTCCATCCTTCTTATTGCCAGCATGTCCGGGCTTATTGCGAACAAGGGCATGACCTCGCCCGTGTACAACTCCTCCAAGGCGGCTGTTATCCAGCTCAGCAGGAACCTGGCGATGGAATGGGGACGGCATGGAATCCGTGTAAACTCTCTTTGCCCTGGTCACATCGTTACTCCCATGGTGGATGAGGTATTCAAGAAGGAGCCTGCTGCGCGGGCTGTGTGGGAGGCAGAGAACATGCTTGGACGATTGGCGACGCCAGAGGAGTTCAGAGGTGCGGCACTGTTTGCCCTGAGTGATGCTAGTAGCTTTATGACTGGGAGTACGATGTTGATTGATGGAGGACACACTGCTTGGTAAAAAAAAGGCTGGAGGACAAACAATAATCTGCCTTGCATAATTAATCAAACGAGCGAACAATAGACAAAGAGGAACGGTGTTTTTGGTTTGGGTTCAATCGAAGGGATTGATTGTTTGAATTGCACAAAGCAACAAAGTTTCATAATGATGACCGCCATATCATGCTTCTATCCATCTTGTATGCTTGTTTATAATATGGGGTTTCGGCTTTCAAGTTCCCACGGCTGAGCGTTTTGACGAGCGGATTCTGTGTCTGGTTCTTGGATGTTGGTCTTTCGTCTCTTGATTACAGGGTTTTACTTGGTTTAGTTTAGTTTTATGAGTGATAGTAATTGCTGCTTCATCCAATTTATTCAAAATACTTGATTCAGTATAATTTTTATGGCATGGGTAATCTTATCTACAGTACATCGCCAGTATACCAAACAATCATTATACAATATATGTAAACCCCTCCTCCCTCCTCCCCACAACAGCCGAAGCAGCCCCCGGCCCCAAAATAAGCACCTCGCGTTCTCGATCCGTCCCATCATCCATCCTCTCACCCCCCATAGTCATACCCACACCTTCCCTATTAGCCCGCTGCAGGGTAACCCTCAACACCCCCGCCAAAACAGCCACAAGACCCATAAAACCCGCACAGACAGCCATGCCACGCACATACCAAGGCCCATCTTCCGCAGGGTACAGCCTTGTCCCCAGCAACGGCCCACACTGCCCAATGACATTCAAGATAGCGACACTGGCGCCCTTCCCCTCGTTCGCGACGCGGTTGTCCATGCTCCACGTGATGATGAGCGTGATGGCCGAGAAGAACCCGGCTGTTGCGGGGTACACGGCTGCGTAGCGCAGCAGCTTATGTGTTGCTGGGGAGAGAGATGCGTGGAAATGCCCTGTGAGTGCGATGGTGAGGTACGCGGTTGCGGAGGTTAGGGCGTGGGCTATTAGGTACGGGCTGCGGGAGCGGGAGCGGTCGGAGAGGTAGGCTGTTGCTAGGACGGTGATGAAGGCGACGAGGTAGGGTGGGGCGCTGAGGGCTTGGGAGTTTAGGGAGGAGTAGCCCATGCTAGACGAGTTAATAACTTATTTTATGCTGTATGTTGGGTGTTTGGACGTACTCTTGTATTATTGTTGGGAGGAAAACGGGCATGGAGCTGAATGCGACGTTGCAGCTGAAGAACATGAACTATTGATTGATTAGTTAGTGGTTACGGAGGATTGGGTGCGAGGGAGACGTACAGCTGTGATATATGCCTTGGGATCAGCGAGAGTCTTCCCAACCTCGCTCCAATTGAATCTCCTCCGATGCCCAGGGTAATCGGATCTACCGCCGTTTCCCATTCGCGTTTGAGCAACCATGCGCTGGCGAGGTTCAAGGAACGACGCAGTCCCAGGCGAGTCAGGGATGATGAACCACGCGAACACAGCGACAATGACACTGGGAAACCCCTCCACAAGGAACAGGGCTCGCCATGGCGCAATGGGCCCATCACTGCTGAATTTCACAATCAACCATGCCAGACTGCTAGCGAACGACGAGGCCAACGGGGCGGCAGAAATGAAGAGTCCTGTTCGGAATGCGAGCTCCTCACGCTTGTAGAATAAGGATAAGTAGAATGGGACGCCTGGTCCAAATGCTGCTTCTGTGATTCCTAGGGTTGCGCGCAGAAAGACCATGGCCCCGAAGGATGCCGCGAGTGATTGAAACGAGGCCACAAGACCCCATCCGCATACGCAGAGCGAGATGTATACATGTGCTGGAAAGACGCGGTAGAGCAGAGTCATCCACTCGAACAGGATGTACGTGATATAGAAGGCTGTCAAGAGCCATTCGTACTGGGAGGACGACAGTTTCAAGTCCTCTACAAGACCAGCGATCTTTGCGTTTCCGATATCTAGACAGCGTCAACATTATCCAGAATAGAACAAATTAACAGCAACTAACTTGAGCGGTCTAGAAAAGAAAGCAGGTAGAGGAGCGCGAGGAATGGTACCAGCCTGCGATCGAACCTCTTCACAACCTGTTGTTCTTCGACAGGAGTATACTTCGGCACTCTGGGCCGACTGAACTTCGGCCGCGCCTCATCATTATAGTTGAACGAGTCCCCATCGTCTTCAGAGAACGGGTCTTCCACGTCGCCGAAGTCAGTCTGAATCTTCAAGGGTCCGCCTGGATTACGGCTTGACTGGCCCTCAACGGAACCATCAGAGACCGGGGTATACTGAGCATTAGAAGTTGATGAACCGCTGCTTTTGTCGGAAGCCGGCCCCGCTAAGGGCGGCCGAAAGGATGTCATTTTCAGGGGAACTGGACTATGCAGGCTAAACACGCATTTCTGATTGAGCGAGGCAACTAAAAGAGAGACTCTGGACAGGCTGAAGCAATAAAACAGAAAAAAAAAAAGTGGGGGAAGAGCAGTAAAAGAGCAGCTCGACAACCACCACCTGGGGATCGGGGATGGATGCAGCATGTTCCTGTCCTGTGTGACTACGCCGCGTGATGATCGCGCCAACTCCCCCGCCAATCAGGTTACTAATCCACAATCCTAGCGCAAAGCAACACAGCCCAAGCATATCAGAAAAAGAGAAAATGCGAAACAATAAACTAGAGTACATGATATCCTGGCTCCCAACGATTCAGTTGCCGTAACCGTGTTGTCAAATCCTCAATGGCGGCCTTGGGGGGGACGGTAAGAGTCGATAATGGGGCGAGCTCTCCTGTTGTTGTCCACACCCCGATGCTTCCTACCCTTGCTATACCCTTCAAGGTGTCGCTTACGCGGTCCAAGAGCATGAGACCTCCTGCCTCTCTTGCCCCGGCCTCCTGCATCTTCGTCAAAGTGCCGCTTACGACCACCAAGGATCTGAGCCGTCCTGTCTCTGGCGACGGCAAAGGTGCGCTCCAGATCTGGGACGACACTATCATGAGACAGCCCGTTATCATGAAAGTACCGGAGGGTATTCTCCGCTGAATCGCGGAGGAAGCGGATTGCGGGAAGGCTCTCCACGCCATCCCTCGCTTTTGTAGTGAGGTAGTCTTCCTTGGCTTGGTGGTAGACGTCGAGGAGTCGCGTAGCCCGGACATCAGGCCTGCTTGTTTGTTTCGCCTCCATGGTGAACATTGCCTCTTCTTCTTCCTCCTCCGCCTCCTCCTCCTCCTCCTCCTCATAGAGATATGGATCGGGGAAGTGGCGTCCGTACTCCTCTTGGATATCAAAGGGGGGCGATTCTTCCTGCCCACGCTGGTATTCGGTGCTTAGGGCTGGGGCTGGGGCTGGGACCATGGCGTCCTCGTCTTCGTTCTTGTGGGTCAGTTGAACTGCAGATGGTTATGAGGGCGTTCCCACAGATATGATAGGCACTTATTTACCTCTGTCCAAAACACTCTGCAGCCTGACATGGTTCAAGACAGTTTTCTTGCCATCCGCGATGGGTGCAATCGGAACAATCCCCAGAAACTCGGTCAAGTAGAGCTCCAGCATGCCAGGGTCCGTCGCGCTCTCGCCGCAGTCCGAGAGGATGAGCAAAGCCCTGTCGTAGATTGTAACCTGGCAGTCCTCAAACTCCTGCGAGCGGCACTTGACAAGCGCGAGGTGGCGACGGAGAGAATCGGCTAGGATGGAGTAGCTACTTGGATCATTGAAGACCTCAAGCATGACGGAGCTGGGTTTGTTGACTCGGCGGTACTTGCGGACGAGTTCGTCGACTCGCTTCTGGGGGCCGTCGCCTCTGGCGCGGTGTTGGAGGGAAGTGGGCATTGCGGAGAGTTTGGAAGACATTGTATGGAGGTAGGTGTAGTAGAATGATAGATGGCAGAGGGATTATAGGAAGTTTGCTATCCTGAGGATGAGACGGGATGCTGGTGTCTCTTAACCCATAGGGTGAACGGCGTTCGAGCTGTTAAGAACATGGCAAACGCGTTGATTGTTTTGATTGCCACAGCGACATTCATGGCCAATTTGGTTGTGGTGAGAGAATTAAGGTGGTTGCTTTGTAGGAGTAACAGCGCGACATCATAAAGTGCTCTGCTATGGCCTCCACAGAATCCCACCCGACTTTGCCGAAGAAAGCAAACGTGTGTGGCCCAGGTCCCCAGATACTAGAAATATTTAGCATGAGTTGGAACTGTTTACCTCTAGGAGTGATAATGCAGGTTGGAAGTCAATGATTGCCTGTATTCATTCACGCGATGAGATGTCTCGAACTGAATGTAATAATATAAAAACCTCATTAAATCCATAAGGAATAAACGTTGTCGCTTCAATAACCTGGCCCTGGCGAACCTCGCCTGCAATCATACAAAATCATTGGAATATAATAGTTGGCCACGTATAGGATCATTAAGGCTCTATGAGGCCATGCCCCAGTTTCAGTAATCACAGTGTTGTGCCCGGGAATCAATTCCGCTGCCCGTAGAGCCTTTCAATCTCGTCAACAAGAACCGACACCTGACTACCTTCGCCATCCTTCGCGCAATCTTTCCAGGCTCCGCCATCCCGGATACACCAGACGGTGTCATCGACCCGAACAGTACAGCTCGTCGTCACTTCAAGCTCCGCACTGTGATGAGCACTCTCCCGCAGAAGAGCAATACCGCTCAGCGGAGCATCTTCCTGGTGACCCACATTGGGATTGTCGTCCTGCTGGCTAACACATTGGTTCAAAGCCTCAAAGTCGATACCATGCTCCAGAGCACATTGTTCAACAATCTGCCTGTCTGGGATCTCTTCGTATGAGCTAATCAGGCAAGTCGCGAACCCGAGGTATCGAACCGTGGGCGTCGTCGCTTGTGTAGAGCTGTCATCTGGTGGGAAGGGAAGGTTCGCGGCGCAGAGCATGAGCATGTTTCCGATGCATTCTCCGGGGCCGTGCATGCACACTACATCGGAAGACCGATTTGAGGCGCTAGTAGTTTGACCGGTTAGTTCTCTGTATAACGAGCCTCAAAAAAGAAGATTTCACCCACTTTGCGATAAATGAAAGCTCAAAGTCGATTTTGTCGTTGGCCCTCTCCATTGTCGGCACAACAAGCTCCCGTAGGCAGTCCCGCGCATCTGGACATTTGCTCATGATGTGCGCCTCAAGTGGAATACGTTGTGGATCCGCAGTCGCCGAGTCTGTGAGCGGATCTTGGTCTTCGAACGGGAAGCCGTCTTCTGCCGTTCGAGCATGATTGTGACACAGGGATATCTTAAAATTCGGAAGCGCGATAGGAAGCCAGTGGAAAGTCAACCAGAGGCAGGCGACGATACCGAGGAAGCCGGCGAGGCGGGGGAAATTCCGGCGGCGCGGAGGGATACTCGGGCCAGTTGTGAGAGGTAGCTGGTCTCTGCCAGATAAATCTTCGACGTGCTTCTCCATGATGGGCAAGCGGGTGTAACGGTTCGAGGAAATCAAGGGAGAGGCCGTGAGACGCGATGTGACGATCGACCGGGAGAAGTTCTGGAGTCAGGTGGGGTCACTGGAGCACGACCGAACGATCCTTCCAAGGTTCCAATCAGCTTGGATCAACCACTCACGGTTCACTCTTTTCATCGCCAATCTCGACTGCTACGCTCATTTACTTCGTCCATTTTCCTCGAATGGGAGCTCGGTTATCTATTTTAGCCGCGGGAGCTGAGCTTGCAAGATTCACCTATCAATTCCTGCATGACTGGCGCCGCCGATTGATGGCCATGGAAACGATCTTAGTTCGAGGCAAAGACCACGGAGTAAGATCCGTCCAGCACCATACTCCGAAGTATCATTGTGGCGCTGTGTTATGCTGAAAGTGACATTGGGCATTTTATGCCCATTCTGCTCATGTCCGAAATCCGCTTACAAACAGTTAAAATCACAAATCAACACTACTGTTTTGAAAAGACCTTCCCGGTAGATACTACCCAATCTGCAGCAGTGGCGTACACTTAGGCCTCGCCTAGTCTTTTGCTCAATTTATCGACTACCCCATTTTCAAGCACCAGTCTCATATCTCCGCTTCCTACCTTGCATGCATACTCCACGGCGCTTCCCCATGGTCCCTTTACTGTGGGATCCGCTCCGTTCTCCAGGAGCCACCGGACTCGCTCTACTGCACCTGCCATGACAGCGTGGACGATTGCATATCCAGGCACCATGTTCCCCTTTTGAGGCCCTTGGAATTGGTTCACATCGGCACCGCGCTCCACCAGAAGGGCCATAACGGGGATTCTACTTCTGTCGAACTCCTCGCTGGGGGTGACCATGCCAGAATGCGGGTTACCACCAGGTGGACAAGCCCCCGCTGCTGAATGTAGGGGGAACCCGTTTTGTATCACGGCACCGGAATCCAGGAGCATACGGGCAGCCTCGAGATCTCCCTGATAAGCCATTTTCTCGAGAGCCACGCATGAATCAGTTAGGGGCTCGCCATAAAGGTGCTCATCCTGCTCGCCCAGGTTGGGGTTAGCACCATGGTCCAGGAACCACCGGAGGAGGGAGTGGTTGGTCACAATAGAAGGTAGTAGAACAGCCCCCCATGTCCCTGAATTAATATGGATTAGTGATGGTATCTTGATGGCCCGGTGAAAGAAAATCAAATACCAGGGGTATTTGGCGTCCAGCCATAGTCAACTAAGAGCTCGAAGAGGGAAATCTGCTGGTCTTCTGGGGCAGAAAGGATATGATTTGGAGTTTTCCGGACGATAGGTGCTCCGGTAGCGAGAAAATAACGTGCAGTTTCCACATTGCCAGCCTTCAGAGCAAGGCATAGACCATGGTGAAGGAAAGCGGGGGTGGTTGTGAGGGCTTCGGAAGCGATGATAGATTGCGCTGTTGCAAGAGAGCCTTGACGGCAGGCAGATTCAAAGCCACTATAATATTCAGGTGGCGGCCCAAGAAAGCGGGGGTTCTCAGTCATAAAGGTAAGATCGTTGGGGGCCGTAAGAGGGATATCATCATAGCGAAGACCGTCGCCAAGTATAGTCCATCCCCCCTTCTGGTCCCTGGGTAGCGGATCCCCAGTCTCCCCTGCACGATTCTCTAGGGTAGTTCGTTGTTCTCTCTTGGTTAGGATGGTCTCGAATTCGCGCTCGCGCCGACGCTGTGCAATCGAGAGCCATCCTTCAAGTACCTGCGGATCGGACTCCGATAGCATTTCAAGTTGCCGGAAGGCAAGGGCGCTCCCTTCTGGCGTCCACTTTTCTGACTGTGGATCATATGAAGATGCGAGCTTGACTAGTCTGGCAATCTGGGCGTCCTTTGTCAACCGGTCTTGTTTGTGCCAATTCGACAGCCACTCCGACACTGATATCCCGGGCCATTTCTGCGGCATGGGCCTTGATAGAAGCCGGGGCTGGTTATTCATAATGCAAGATGATATGATGCTCAGTTGATGTTGGCGTTGAGCACAGCCTCGACTTTTAGGCCATGGCCGGGGGACAATGGAAGCAGCTGCCTGGTCTGCCGCCTGCGCCGTCTGAGCTGGAGGCTCTGAAGTTAAACCTGAAACGGCTCTTGCCGGGTTTTAGCGTCCTCAGCTCGAAGTACACCTCAACATACAAGACCCCTCAACTTGGATAGTAGCATTTAGGCATTTTGCCTAGGAGCTCCGTTTCAGGGCCAGGGTGTGGCGTCGAAATTCTCCGATAAACAAGTCCATTATTACTCCAAGGTATATGGCATCAGAGAGTTAAAGTTACATTGAGTCATTGAGTCATGGGGGTGTTCTCCATGCTGGGCCCGAGGCATACCCACCCACATGAGCAAGACAGCTCTCCTCCACCTTTCTATTCTTGGACAAAAGGCCGGCGGCAAAACGAAGAGCCAGCAGCAGTCAAGAGCGAACCGAAGCGAGCGATAAGAACGCCTGCGACTCGCGAGACACGACCTAGGTACCCCGGCAGCTCCAGCTCCGATTTCGGAGCTGTGACGAGTGAACCGTTGACCATGAGGCTGCCAAGGTACGTACTCTGTACAAAGCCTGGCTTGAGCAACAAGCACTAGCCATTCCTTATTCTCCCGAGATCTGACACTCCATTGCGCGTCTCGTTTGCTTTGATCCACCTCTCCGACGTGCTCAACTGCCCATCCATATCGTCGCGGTTTGTCATGGCGACATCGGATTTGGCCAAGCCGATTGTCACCTGCGGGGTCAGTTGACATGTCGCCAGTTTGTGGCTGAAGCTGCTGCTCCTGTCAACGGATGAACTGGAAGGTAAGGTACGAGGCTCTCCTCAGCAGCCTGCGCACGAGTCCAGCTTTGGGGAGAACTCGTATCGAGCTGGTGAGACGAACATCAGATAGGCTAGAGAAGGATGCATCCCACAGCCATGGACACGCACTGATCGATCCACCCAGACCCTGAACGAATCAGGGATCCAGGGCTATTTCCTAGATTAGGCGACATTGAAGTCGAGAGCGAGCTGTGATTAATATAGCTCTTTGTCACGAGAGGCGGCGGGCGTGGCAGTTGGCCTGTTTACCAGTCGGAGGATGCTGCCCCACCCAGCTACCTAACTCCCACATGGCAGAAAAGTCGGAGCTGAAGAGGGTGACAATAATAACAGCTCACCGGAAGATGGATGCGTAATTGGAACCGCGATGGGATGCATGCTGTTGTTCCTGAATCCTGGGTAGTTCTGCGACATGCCTCAGCTCGTAGCCAAGACTGGAGACACAGTGGAGCCTGTCTCTGTCTCGACCAAGATGGTTGACGACTTCAACGGGGATAAAGCAAGCGAATGGGGAATCTCCGGGACATTCATGCCCCATTGCCAGATGCAACAACAGGCCCAGATTCCCAGGTGCTGCTGTTGAGCTGTTGCAGCAAATAATCGGCAGCCATGGTCGTAGAAGCCGACCGGGGCGATGTCACATCGTCTGGCGGATGGTCGCATTCCATCGCATCAAATCATTCTCGCGTCTTGTCTCTTTCTTCCCTTCCACCCTGGGCCACCGCGGCCTCTTTCCTTTCTCTGTCTCTCTTCGCTGCCTCACCCATCCTCTGCTGCTCGTTTCCGAATGGTGGGGAATGCCACTGGCTGGTCCTGTGGCTTTTTAACCTTTCGTCTCTCTTAGGTCCTCCGTACTGCTCCCTCTTATTTATAATAATACGCAATTGCTGCCCTTCCTGCGCTTCCTCTTCCATTCCACTCATTGTTCCCTGTGTACCACCTGTCGCCGCCATCTTCGGCGCAAGTGCAAACATACTGTGAGAGGTGTGTGGCCGTCTGCCCATACTGTCTTCCCTACCCGAGCCTGTTTCGCCTTCGGTGCGCGGTCTGGCTCCGTGCATATGACTGTCACCGTTGTGCCATCCCCCCTCCTTCAACGCCCTGCTGCAGACACGCGTCCCGCTTTGGAATTTGCTGTAACATCGAAGCTAACCATTATTTGGGTTGACATGTCCCAGGCTTCCAGACTCCTGCCCTTCCTCGAGGATCTGCTCCCGCGGTTCCGAATCGAAGATCTCCTCCACTCCCGGGCACATATACGATCATCCGTGACGCGGATTGGGCAACGCTCTCCTCCCATTTTTGAATGATACTCTGCTCTGCTGCAGAGGAACGCATATATACCCGATTAGAAATCCACAGTCCTCCTGCGAACTGTGTGAGCGTACACGAGACCAAACTGCAACCCCAACCCCCGAGGATCCTCAGTCTGTGAGTCACACGAGGACTTTCGCAACCCGCTGAGTTGCATCCTATCTCTGCACCCCGCATCACCAATCTGCGGTACCCGGCTTCATCACGACAATGGCTTCGGCGGATTCAGGACGGTCAGGGCTACACACCGTGGAAGAGCACGAGATCATACACGATGATCCCATTGACGAGGATGAGGACCATGATGAGGAATTCAGGGAGATGGACCCCTCCGTAAGGGCATATCTGGAACATCAGCGAAAGGTCGATGAGTTTTTATCACCGCTGGCCCTAGACGAGGCTGTGCTATACCAGTTGGCCCGTCGGCTGTCGAGTGTGTATCGGAAGCTGGCTTTGGAATCAGACCAGCAATTCCTCCCAACCCCGGTTTCAAAGCTACCTAGTGGCCTGGAGACCGGCCGCTACTTGGCCATCGATGTTGGAGGGTCTAACCTACGAGTTGCTTTTATCGAACTGCTCGGCGATACTGCCGAGCCCGATATGGCTCGCACACGAGCCGCGGAGAGACCTCTTAAGAAGGCGCAGACACAACGCGTCAAGCGCACGCTTGAGAAAGCATGGCCTATCCAGGAGCATTTAAAGATGGACAAGGCGGAGGACCTTTTTGCGTGGATCGGAGATTGTATTGCGGAAGTAGTGGCTGAAAGCTTAACCTCGGATGCAACAAAAGGCTCAGTCCCTGAAGAACTGGAGATGGGAATTACCTTCAGTTTCCCAATAATGTGAGTAGCCCACATAGCCCACTGCTCATACGCTCCGAAGTTTTCGAGGTCAGGAACTTTGCACCCTCTACATCTACTGACAAATAACAGGCAAGAGTCTCTTGCGGAAGCTACTCTCATGCCGATGGGCAAGGGGTTTGCTATTACTTCAGATCTAAATCTTCGAAAAATACTGCTTAGTGGGTATGAAAAGCACACGAAACGCCCTGATGATGAAGATGAACCGTCAAAAAAGCGCCGGAAACTGTTCGCTTTACCAAAACTGAAGATTTCTGCAATTACCAACGATGCGGTAGCGACTCTTGCATCCCTGGCGTATGCGGTGAAGTCCCTGCCCAACAGCCGAGTTGCGATGGGCATCATCGTGGGTACTGGCTGCAATGCCACGATACCGATGAAACTTAGCGCCCTGCACGATGCGAAGGTGAATCATGTGAGGAGGAGCGATCCAGAGACATCAGAAATTATCGTGAATACCGAATGGACGATATCGGGTGTCTTGCCTCCTCTTAAAGCGCTTGATATCATAACAAAGTGGGATGCGGAACTAGATGCAGCTAGTGCACGCCCCGGCTTTCAACCATTTGAATATATGACTGGAGGTAGATATGTCGGTGAACTTATACGGCTTATTTTCATAGACTACCTAACCAACATTACTGGGGTGTCTAAGGCTGCGCTACCTGTGGAACTCACTAAGAAATACGGCTTAACCACATCATACGTCTCAGACAACATTGCGCGTTCACGCTCAGGCGAAGATCTCGCAGTTGAGCTGACCGGTTCTCTACCCCCGCCAAGCGATACGTGGCGGTGGGATGCTACGTCCGCAGATCTCTTACGAAAAATCGCTAGGGACGTACAAAGGCGATCGGCAGGCTTAATAGCCGCCGCAGTTGTCGGCCTATTAGCATGTGCCGGCGAAATAGAGTTGAGGTTGGAAAGTCACGAGAGCTCACCGCAAGAATCTTCTGCGGCCTCACCCGAACATGAAAGCATCACGAACATTTCTCAGCCTAAAGATGAACCGACAAGCTTAAACGGATTAAGCAACGCTCGCGGCCCGATAGTCCCTATAATTTCTCCGTCGCCCACGCCTGCAGATTGGCAGTCTGGACCCGAGGAGCTTGTCGTCGCGTATACGGGTGGTATAATCCAGCATTATCCCAATTTCAAAGAAATGTGCCAACAGACCATCGATCGGCTTATCATGCGTACGGGGCCTCAGAAAAGCGGGAAATCAGTCTTTCTGCGCGAGGCATCAGATGGCGGTGTCATTGGAGCTGGTGTTCTCGCTGGGATGGTTGGGAATCGCTGACTCGGTCTCGAGATCCCACCTTTGTAGCGAAACATATCGAGGCTTTGCCGACTAGATTATCCTATATACTAAGGCGCTTCTACTTGGTGTACTTGGATATTCAAGTCCGCGCACTTTTGGTTCCCTTTTATCCCGTGTTGCTTTCCCAGGCTGTTTGACCTACGGGCGGCATATATCTTAGTTGGGTCAAAAACACTAAGGGGCCTTGCGAAACACACGCACGGCTCCAAAAATTACGTTATACAGGTTTCATGAGCATGGAAGCGTTTGGTCTTTGGGATTATTCTTAAGTATGAGGAACTGATGATAGAAGTAAATGAATTTTAATATATTATATGTAACGGAACATATTATTTCTAACACTTCGCTTCATAGTTTGAGGCTTTCCATCCTCGTACTCTATGCCAGATGCACCGCCCTCCCCAGACATCTCTTCAAGCCGCCGGCGTAGCTCTTCATCTTCTTGAGCGACGCTTTTGGCTGCTTTCCGCGGTTTGTGGTGTTCTGGCGTAGAGTGTCGTTTTGATGATTCGTTTGGTTGTTGGTTATCATGCGCTTCTTTATCTAGTACCGTTTTCAGTCTGACTTTTCAAAAACGCTAGCAGTTTGCATTACCTGTGTTTGAATCCACTTGAAGTTGTGGCGTGGAAAATATACATCGGGCAGGGACAGAAAGTGGTTGTTTTTTCAACAAAACCTTTGCCCCTGTCGGCAATTGTGCTATCCTTTGCATTCTGTCTGAGGTGACAGTGACTCAACAGTGACAAACAAAACACCAAATAACTTCAATATTGTGTAAAGAGCAAGTTGACAGTAACTAACTAGTTAACATGACATAATTCTTTGATAGGCCTTGGATATCACGTGTTTTTCCCGTGACCCGTTCTCCACACTTTATCGGAGTCATCAACCACTCATTCAACCACTTTCAGCCTCATCATCACCTCAACAACCACGCCAACATGAGTGCCCAGGCGTATTACGAACTCTACCGTGGGAGCAGGTACTTTCTACCTCTATCGGAAGTGGCTGGACTTGCTTGTACTAACACTCTGCGTTCTCAAACACCAGCCTCGGCCTGTCATTGACCGACACCCTCGATGATCTGATCAACGAAGGACGGATCGAGCCCCAGCTCGCCATGAAGATTCTCTCAACCTTCGACCGTATTATTACAGAAGTCCTCGCAGAGAAGGTTCGGACTCGGTTGAACTTCAAGGTATGCCGTGCCCTCTTATGTTTCGCGAGCCTTGGGACATTGCCTGTGGCGGATCTCAGATGGAAGAGCGGGCGCTGATCGTATGTGTTATCCGTTAACAGGGCCACCTTGACACATATCGATTCTGTGACGAAGTTTGGACTTTCCTGATCAAGGATGTCAATTTCAAACTGGATAACCAGCAGACTATCAGCGCGGACAAGGTTAAGATCGTGAGCTGC
Source organism: Aspergillus puulaauensis (assembly GCF_016861865.1). Classification (NCBI taxonomy): domain Eukaryota; kingdom Fungi; phylum Ascomycota; class Eurotiomycetes; order Eurotiales; family Aspergillaceae; genus Aspergillus; species Aspergillus puulaauensis. The sequence goes on from NC_054858.1 coordinate 1,168,660, forward strand.
AACAGCAAGAGGCCCGGAGAGGCGTGAGGATCTTATAAGTGGAACAATGGCAACCTGAGATGAGATGAGACACGGCGTTCTTCGATTTTTTTTTTTTTTTTTTAAATTTTTTTTCACACTCCGTATTTGACCCTGCTGGTTTATGGGCACTGGTCGTTTTTGTGTCGGCGTTTTAGGACGTTTCCATGGCATCATTTGTGCTTTACATTACCGATTTTCATCGGACAAGAAAGATACCCGAATGAAGAAGTAGAATACTCTTTTTTTTCCCCTCCCACGTAGAATCCGTAAACAACACCAAGAGTTGTCATTAAATTAAAACCCCAGAAAGTCGGCTGGGGCCTAGCCTGGTTGTCGCCCTTCCGAATGCCCGTGCGGAGCGTGGGGCAACCTTCAGGTAAAGTTTAAGGGGAGATCGCCGCCGCGTCTTCAACGCGAACTAAAACCATTTCGCGTTCAACAATCGTCAACACCAAGCGACCGGCGACAAAACCATGAATGAGCCAACCTCTTACTTTACTCTTATACACAAGCCGCGGAGTTCATCATGCCAAGGACACTACCTTGGCTTACTGGCGCCGGAACGACGAAACGAGAGCCGAATTCGCCAGCTCCAGCGATAAAGCGTACTTCGAGCCCGCGGGTGAAAAATGAACATGAGACGCCAACGAGAAAGGAGGCAATTACATCGAAGAAAGATTTTCTGAAGTCTTGTGCGTATTGTCTAAAAATTCTCCAAAGTTCTCTTTGATTGGGGGTGTGTTTGTACTGGATTTGACTGACTGGCCGACACCTTCTGTTCTCTAGCTCCAAGCCCCCCATCCTCACCGATTCATCGCTGTCCGTCGGAAGAGTGCGTCATGTTATTAGCGAGTCTCAGATAGAGCGGTACTAATAAGCAAGCTAGATTCCTCCGCGAAGGCTTAGACCAAGACGATATCTACATGATGGTCGAAGACGAGTTCTGCTCCGTTGCTCAATCCTTCACGCAGCATCTTCACTACGCAGAGTACATACGCCGGAAGAAAGAGGCGAAGGCACGAAATGCGGATACCGTCGCAGATATTGCGAGACCTACCGACGGAGCGACGCCGATGAGCGATGAGATTAAGAAGAAATACGCCGCAGAGGAGCTGAAGACGAAGCAGAAGGAGGGGATCGATGGAGTATTGGGGGAACAGGCGGGGGATGGGCGCGACGAGGATGCTGGCGATGACTTTGAGGCGGAGAATTCGTGGGCCGGGACGCATCTGCAGGATCTTATGCTGAGTCCCAGGAGAGTGAGGTCGTTGGTGGGGTTGCAGAAGGTCAAGTCCTCAACGAGGGCAGCGGCAGGGTTTTCGCAGTCGTCTGGGTTGGGGGGCGATGATGGCTTTACTGGCGGTGGCCCTGGGAAGGTGGACATTAAGGATCCCGTTGCATTGGAGGAGACTACTGATGATGACGATCTTGATGTAGGAATGGGTCACTCCACTCCTACGGTCGTGAGGGATCATGAGGCGTCTAAGACGGGATTATTGCGAAACACATCGTCTACGATGCGCCCAGTGTCGAATACTACCCAGGCTAAAAGGAGATTGATATTCGATGACTTTGACGAGCTTCCGGAGCTGCGCAAGCCTAGTATACAAACTGAAAAACGACAACCCAGTTCCACCAATTTTAAACAGAAGAAACTCGATGACAAAGACACGAGGTCGAAGAAACCACGACTCAATGAAGTACCGACTTTCCTGATTTGAGCGACCGAACTCCGGAAAAAGGCATTGAAACATTCGCTTTCCTCCTGGTGAATTATACCGGTATTTTGTAAGAATACCTCACTGCGCGTCAATGAGCGGCCGAGACATCTTGACACTCATCTTGCGAACATGACTCCTGATTTTATCCCGTTTCGAGGGCTCCGCCTCGACCGTGTTCACTACCGCATCCTTCTCGTGTGCCGTGCGGCTGTGCAGGGTAATTGCGCTGCGACATGTCAGAAAGATATCCATGCATGGGATACTCAAGGAGTACAGACTCATCATCGGCGAAGAAATTCGGTAACTCTTCCTTTCGGAAATTTGTTGGAGGGCCCTAGGAAATGTACGTCAGCAGGGCACCCTGCAGCTTCCTGCAAATCGACTCACAATCTCCAAAACCCGATGCTTGTTGCGTGTAAACGGGCTCTTTACCAGACGGTATATTTGCAGGAAGCAGTCCATGGCGATTAACGACCGATTTGGATTTTATTATGCGCGTTTTGATATTGTGAAATAACGAGAGACGAGGTTTTGTGAGCGGTCGGCCACTATATACAATCGGACCGATGCAGGGGAATCTGAAGTCGAAACGAGCGAGCGAACGTATGCTATGCAAGGCTGTTCTATTGGACGAAGCGAAAGGATATTGAACGAAGGACTATAAATCAACGCAGAAACAATCAAAAGGCAAAACTAAACGAAAGACTAATCGCTCGAGGCAGATTGGAGGCCGAGGGGGAAAATTTCAGTCCAGGCTTCGGGAACACGAGAGTTATATACTGGATAGAGAAACTTTCAAGGCGTTTTAGGCGATCTGCTGCCATTCATTGCTCGGTGCAGATTTGGGCGGATCGGCAGTTGTGTGGCACGGGCTAGGACTCGGAGGTATGTGCTGGCTCCTCGCTGCCTGGCATCCGACAGCACATTCCTTTGCTTGACAATCCGTTCCTTCGCCCTGGGAGACACAGGCCCATCATCTTGGGCACGAATCGGATGGCTACGATTCCGTGGAAAAAGCAAAAATCGTTGATATTGGTTTTTTAAATAACAGGGCGCAACGTTTGATGCTTCTCCCTCACGCCGGTTACGGCTGAAATGTTACACAAGGAAAACTGTTGCGCAGCGTTTGCTTGCTCCAGCGTCCTTCCCTTGCATCTCACCAGCCGGGGCCACGCACGGCGATTCGCTGTCTTCCCAAGGCGTCGAATGAGAATCTCTCCGAGAGATAAATGCTCGGCTGCCTGAGCTCGAGGCTGCCTGGGCATCTCAATCTCGAAACATGGACACGCGAGTGTTTCTGCACTCCTTTATTTCCGAAGGGATACTTTACCCAAACTGTTTAGGACCCAAACGTGGCCATATAATGGCTCGCTTTTAACCAAGGAAAATTATTCCTGGTGTCTCGGAACGCAGCAGTTCATGCATCCTTCCGAGCCCAGCAACTTGCGCTTTTTGGCTGGAGCCATCCTCGATCCTCTGATTAACCCATGCTCCACCTACTTGACTGACACATTTTAGATGAAGTGATTCAGATGGCGGAATGCCTTTCCGGTCATCAGTACGTATTGCTGTCACCTCGTTCCTTTCGCGGATCGCCTGGGGTAATCTTAATCGGAGAATGTACAAGTAAGAAAATGACAGAACATTCCAACTTGGCTTTTTTGGCATTCCTTCAACCGCGAATTTCGCGCAGGGTTAACTCATGATTGGGCAACGATCTAATTGGAGATAATATTCCTCACCCTGCCCAAGGATAGCCTATACAAGGGGAGCTCCAGTTTTCGTCGCCGCGCCGCGTCCACGGACAGGCCCACATGTCACGGATTGCTAGTGAAATACCTCGAAAACTGAGAGAAATACGTACCGCTTGTCGACTCGGGGATTGGAAAAAGTATCCAGCCTTTGCTCTCCTCCTTGCTGGATATCGCGCAAGGGCGGGTTTGCATATGCACCTACCGGGTATGTGAGACGGTTACCGACTGGCCGACGATTGCCTTCGATGCACGCAAGAAATGGCGAGACGAGACTTGCATAATTTTACGAAGGCAGTGCGCTCCCTTTAGGATCTGTCTGAACTCTGACGGAACACTGGACTTACTGTAGAATGCTCTTACGAGGGCTGGTGTCATTTCATCACAGGAGCTCCAGGACTAACTTTATTTACGTTAGACTTGGATGGGTCGGCGTCAGGGACCTCTTGGATTTATGACAGATCTGCAATCTGTCACATACCATCATAGCTCTGGTACTACTACTGGTAGTAGTAGTAGTGCACCGCATACCCGCTATTAGTAGCAGGTCTATACTGCGACGGAGCATAGACTGAGAACATCATCCAGCTGATTACCCTTTGATAATTGTCTTTTGAACCCAAACCCAAGACATGTAATAACCACCGAGTCAGCCGAATCCAGAATATTCCAAATGCCACCTGGCAAGGCTGGCGTAAGGTAGGGCACTCCCTGTGTATGGGTGTCCTACCGGAGGATGTTGTTCCGCTCCGGCAGCCCGTGCGCCAGCTTCGACTCTCAAGGTTCTTGGGCCGTCGTGTTGACATCTGCTCGACGGAACCAACAGCTGATTGAAGCACCTTTCCGAGGAAAGGGATGGCTGGACAGCTGTAGACAGGCGCCGCCCCCCCGAATATGTCAAAGTGCCATTCCGAACCATCCCTGGGCAGCCACATGAACCTTCCCCGTCTCATCCTGGAGACCCGCCTGGCCGAGCAGCGAGCTTAGAAAGCTAGTTCGGCCAAATGGTCCGAGACCAACCTCTGATCAGACCCAAGTCACGCCTGGAGGCATTGCCTGCGGAAATAATCCAGGAGATCTTCCTGCGCTGCCTGGAGATCAATCTCCCGCGAGCCTCTATTCATCTTGCGCGGGCGCTCTCCAACCCTGTCATATATATATGGCTCATTAAGCTTGCCTTTGCCAAGGCAGACGGCGATGGAGAATCTATCCACACGCGGCACTTTCTGCCTCCGCATGATATTGTTGGATACGTTGGCGGTGATGGGCTAAAGGAGCTCCGCACTCAGATTCTTGAGTGCCGTTGGTGCACCCTGCCCTTGATTCGCCGCTGTCAGCTGGCTTTTCTCCAACATGTTATCCAATACAAGCGTCCTGACTTCAACGTCGTCCCTAACGACCAGCACCACCTTGCTGCTTTTGCGAAGTGGTTTGACAATCCCAACCCCTGTTATACCACTTCGAACGGGCAACGCGGCGAGCGTGATCTAGTCTTACGGGCCAACCGGCCCGGCAGTGAATTCAATGAATCCGACCCTAAACGCTCACATGACTATAACGTTGCGGTATGGTTCAATCTCGGCATTGTCGAGGTTTTCAGAGCGAGGGAAGGAGATCCCAAGGGGAAAATCTACTTCGAGCTTCCGTATTGCGAGGGCTCTCATCTGCCAGACAAGCTACTATGTGCGCCCTGGACGAAAGAAAAGCTCGAATTCCTGCAGTTGATCTCGACAAGAGCATTTCTTGATAGGGATACCAACTACGACCGTGCAACTCGCACTCTGCGCCGTCTGATCCGTGATCGTGATTTCCCTATCTTTGCGCGGTTGCTGGACATTTATGTGCGGATTGAGTGTTACGGGTTCCCGATTATCTGGCCAACCAATAATATGATATTTCGGGCGGCATTAAAGCATGCCGATGAGCAGGGTGACCCTTTCGTTCGCTTACTGGTTGAGGAACGGTGGGATCACATTGAGTCTGAGGGTGTCATTCTGAAAGAGAAGTTGATGAGGAAAATGCTGAGTTGGGGGTATATCTAAGATCCGATGGATTGATCGTTAGCCTTGAAATATTGGCTGTCTTGATTACCAGGTTATATTGGCTACACATGTGTATGTATACAACTTTTGAATATCCAAGATACAGAATTAAATTATCCCAAAAGCCAAAGGCTGTTCCTTCACCCAGCCATCATGTTAATATCTAAATATCCTCACAGACTATACCTGACACGGTAATTAACTGTCCTTCATCTGCGGGAATAGTTCAACCTTGCAAGTTCTCACTTGGAATCATTTTCACAATCCAGTGAAATTCACGTGACTGTATAGATCTGGATGATCGGCGGGCGGTGAGAGGGAGCTCGACTCCACAAAAATCAAGTCTGGGCTCGAGCTTCTTTCACCTTTACCTACACATCCCTCCTCAAGAACAGGCTCTGGGATTCATGCTCACCTTCGCCAATCCCATGCCCTAACCAATCAGCCGAGTCGAGAAAGCCTACCTTAATCACCCATCAATACCGAACCGAACTTCACCAAATACACAAGAAGTAGTATCTGCCTACAATGGCCCACTCAAAACGCAACACCTCGCTCCCACACTTCACCTCCTATGAGCGCTCCCTTCTCCGCAACAGCTGGGGCACCCAGCGCGGCACTATTGGCCGCGACTCCTTTCTTCCTTTCGGCTCGTGCCGCCTCTGCCTGCACCCGTCGCGCGCACCCAGCGTCGCATGCGCCCGCAACGGCGATCTATTCTGCCGCGAATGCGCGATAAATGACCTGCTATCGCAGCGGAAGGAGATTAGTCGGTTAGAGAAGGAGAAGGAGGAGGCGAGGCGGAGGATAGAGGAGGATAATGGGCGGGAGGCGGAGGAGGCGAGGGGGAGGGAGGTGAAGGAGTTTGAGATGGTTAGTATGGGGTTTGATGATGGGGGGAATAATAAGAAAAAGAGGAAAATTGAGGAAGGGGAAGGGGAGGGGAAGGAGGGTTCGGATAGGGTTAAGAAGAAGGAGAAGGTGTGTTTTATTCATTTCCTGGCGTGGTGTGTTATTTGGAACTGGTTGGCTAACGGTGTCGATGTCGTTGACAGTCGGAATCGAATAAATCGGCTCTTCCGTCATTCTGGGTGCCGTCGTTAACGCCAGGGATGGATCCGAATGAGGTCACTTTGAATAAGGCTGTCAAGCTGAACCCGATATGTCCTGGGTCTACGGAGACGGATAAACATAGCTACTCGCTTAAATCGCTGGTCGATGTGCATTTCACAGAGGAAGCGGGGTCTGACGGCGCCATGCTGCGGGTGTGTCCGAGCTGTAAAAAGACCTTGACCAATTCGGTTAAGGTGATGCGTAAGTCTATCATGTTGTCATGTCCGTTATATCGGCCCTAATACTGTCTCCAGTCACAAAACCCTGTGGTCACGTTATATGCAAGCTTTGCGTGGATAAGTTTATGACGCCGCATGATGCGCCAGATCCGCACGCATCGAAGGAAGAACAGGAGCAGACGGCCGAGCTGCACGGTCGAGTGCTTTGCTACGTGTGTGAGACGGATCTTACGCCCCGTGACCCAGCACGGGATGACAAGGCTGGCGAGAAGAAGAAGAAGAAAAAGAAAGAGAAGGAGGGGATTCAGCCCGGTTTGGTGGAGATTTCGTCCGAGGGGACGGGATTCGCAGGCCGAGGAGGGAATGTAGGGACGAAGACTGGTGTTGCGTTTCAATGCTAGCTGGACTGCGTTGAATGAGCCCCGCTATCTTGATGAGCGATGTAGAGTATATCCACATAAATCTGTATAGACATGATTCAAAATACACATGTGAGAATGTAAAAGTAAAATATACATCACGAAGTCTAGGCCCGCTTCTTCGCATTATTGAACTCTCTCACCGTAATATCACACTTAATCTCCTGGCAGAGTCTCTTCCTCCTCGCAGGCTCCAACTTGCTCGCAAACTCAAGCCCACTCGCCCTCTCAACCACCTCAACCGGCACCTCAAACTCCGCCAGCCGCTTCTCATTCGCGATGCGCGCATTCGGCAGCACAAACGCACCAAGCGCCACCTTCCCAGTAGGCACTCCAGGTCCCTCCTCCGCATAAACAACCTTATAGAAATGCGTTGGCACAGCCACATTCGGCGGCGTACCGATAACCTCATAGTTCACCCTCCATTTCCCATCGGGGTCGCGGTGCGGGAGATAAAGCGGGCCTGTAACAACCCGGACAGAGGGGTACTTGGACGCCAGATTGCGGCAGAAGTCCTCGAAATGGGCCCAGTAGTCGCGGTTGAAGCCCTCACCGACCTGCGGACACATGTTTGTCAGGGCGAAGGTGCCGTCCATGGCCTCCTGTGACCATTTTGCGTCGGCGGCAGGGACCTGGTGGCCGCGGTCGTAGCCGGAGCGGAAGTAGTCTGCGAGCTTGGCGCGGAAGATGGGCGGGATGGTGGTGTCTTCGAAGAAGGTGCTGTGTTTGCGGTCGGCGTTTTTCAGGGCCAGCGAGGCGGGGGTGATGTGTTCGGCGACCCAGGATGGGTTGCGAGTGCGTCGGTCGTAGGCGCCTGTTAGGGGGAGGGAGGAGATGGTGTCGGCGATGGGACCGGGGAAGCCATACTGGTAGATGCCGGAGGGGTCGACGGGGGAGCCGGCTGCGGCTTTACTGGCGAGGGAGGGAGCTGCAGGTTGAGGAGGTGGTGCGGAGATGGTGCTTGTTGGGGGTGGAAGAGTGGTGGGTGTCGGGGCTGGTTTCTGTTGCTGGGGGCCTGGTCGGGAGTAGAACAGGGCAGTGATACCGGCACCCGTGGCTGCACTGGCGGCAGCAATGGCCGCGACGGTGGCCTTGGACATGGCGGCTATTGTGGTTTGATGGGAGAGTCGGCGTTGATAAAGCTGCCGGAGAGAAAAGTTTCATGGGGATGCGCTGCTGACTCATCCAAACAATAGCCAGGCACCAGGAACAGCACCAGGAACAGCAGCAGGAATTAAATGAGGATTGATATTTGATTTTCATAATTTTTATACATGAGGGATACACAAGTTTCTTTTTGACCTCGCCTGACCATCTGCGCTCATGACCTGGAAAGAACGCACATCAGAGTCACAAGGTATGCTTCATCAAATGACCTCGTCTAGTACCCTGTGCAGGGCCTATAAAGACCACCAAATTTACCCATCGATCTCAATACCGCAGCCATCCTGGGATTTCTGAAAGGGCCAGCCAAGTCGCGATGACCAATAAAATAGATCTCGTTGAGCGGTTGGTTGTTTGGGCCAGCATAGTCCTGCCAAGGCACGGGCACTCAATTCAACCCACGTAAATGTCTTGGGAGGCGGCTCTTACTGTAGCTCTAAGGGTCTCCAGGTCTTGACTATGTCATTGAGCTCTTTACAGACACCTTCTCTCTCCTTTTCGTTCAAATCAGTCTTTGCTCCAAAGTCTCGCCCTCTATCAAAGACATGTTGATAAATAGTTCCTTAGTTGCCACCGACCAGGCTGCAGGCCTGATTTGGGTTAGTGCCATTCTGCCTGCTGTCTTCTTGAGATGCCACCGCTGCTTATAATCTTTCTCTCCTCATTACATTTATGATTCTATCCTCTTCAGAATACAAAGTATACGCCATCGATTATTATATGCCCTACGAGCGACAGAACTTCTGCAGCTAGATAGCTTTCTCTAATGCACAAAGAGGCTTGAGAGCCCCTTCTTCAACTCGCCCACCATGCGTTACATGAATCCACATGTGGTGGAGTGGCTAAATGATGCATTGAATGTGAACGTTACCGTCCTCATCAATTTTGGTATAGCCTTGTTTGCAGTGGTGGCAGCCCTCCGCTCAACATGGGCGTCGCTGTATGCCTACGCTGAGAGTATCTGTTTGACAACCGTCTACGTTAAAGAAGAAGACCCTCTGTATCACGATATTCTCCTTTGGATGGACGAACATGTGTTCCAACATCGGAATTTCCGGTCTGTCACGGCAGTCACATCAAAGCAGCTCGAAAACAAGAATGCCATGAATACACGCATCGCGGCAGATAGCCATGGCAAACATGGTTTGTCAGATACCACTTCCTCCATACAGCTCAAGCCCTTTCAGGGTTCTCGCCTGTTCAGATTCAACGGCAAATGGATCCTATTCAGCCACTCGGCTTCTCGTACCAGCAGCGTCAGTAAGATCTTATTGGAAAGCGACGAAGATAAGGTACCACTGAAGCTGCAATGCTTCAGCTTCTCTCTGAATACCCAACATCACTTCTTGTATGAGGCAGCGGCCTATAGACGCAAAGTCTCCATGTCCAACGTCACTGTTCACCGCGCTCTCACCACTCCGCGAGGAGACTTCCGCTGGAGACGCATCACCTCCCGGCCCCGTCGGGATCTCTCAACTGTTATCCTGGACCAACGGAAGAAACAGGCGCTCCTGAATGACATCGAAGAGTTTCTCCACCTGCGCATAAAGCAGTGGTATGCTAATCACGGCATCCCATACCGCCGCGGCTATCTATTCTCCGGGCCCCCTGGAACGGGAAAAACGAGTCTGGCTTCTGCGATCGCGGGTGCTTTTGGATTAGACGTTTACGTTCTGAGCTTGATGGATTCTGGCATGACCGAGTCCCACTTTATGCGTCTGTTCTCCGAGGTTCCTGAACAATGTGTTGTGCTGTTGGAGGATATCGATGCCGCGGGAGTGACCACGGCCAGAGACATAGATACTCTTCCGGCAGAGAAGCAGAATACCAATGGCTTATCAAAGGATGGCGAGGAATCGCAAAGACTCACGAGAAGACGAGAGGATATTACCACCACAAGGCTAGTAACATCACCCAACAGTGCTTCCTCGCAAATATCCCTCTCTGGGCTGCTGAACGCCATCGACGGGATCTCTTCACATGAGGGCCGGATCTTGATTATGACGACCAACGCGCCGCAAGCTTTGGATCGCGCGCTCATACGCCCTGGGAGGGTTGATCTGCATATTCAGTTTGAGTTGCCCTCGAGGGAGGAGCTACGCGCACTGTTTTTGAGCATGTATAGTGACTTGGACATCGAGGAGGAAGGTTACCTTTTGGGCGTTGATGAGAAGAGCAAAGGAGGTGCTCCCTTGGACGAACTTGCAGAAGACTTTGCCGACAAATTACCAGAGCGGCAGTTCAGTTTGGCTGAAGTCCAGGGCTTTCTTTTGCAGCATAAAAAGAAGCCCGCTGAGGCTTGCTCCCAGGTCCTGGAGTGGCTTGCAGAAAGGGTAGATGAGGACGAGGGGGCCACCTCGTAATACCAGGTTTCATTACGCAGTATGTAGCTACTTTGGATGTTCCTAAAGTGCAGTCTCTATTCTATCTAATTGACTTGTTTAACATGGCTAAACACAGATTTCATCTTCCATCCCAACCCTCCTCCAGACCTTCAGCGGCATTGGGCCGGGACTCAGGTTCGTCGTCTCAGGAATAGGAGGATCCCAATCCGGAGAGGGCAACGCAAAGTCGTATCTATGTACCAGCGAGGCCAAAAGAACAGTCTGCTCAAGGTAGCTGATGTTCCGCCCAATGCATCCTCGAGCACCAGTACTGAAGGGGATGAAGTAAGACTGAAGAGACTTGGCCTCCTCGCCTAGCCAGCGTTCCGGTTGGTAGCTGTTATTGTTCTTGAAAATATATTCGTCATGATGAGCCACGTACGCAGACATTCGGACTGAGGTATCCCCAGCGATATAATCACCCAGGATAGTCGCGCCCTCAGAAGGGGTCCGTCTTGGAAGTGCAAAGATCACAGGCGGCAGCATTCGTAGACCTTCATCCAAACAAGCACGGAGGTACGGCAGGTGCTTAACCTTGGAATAAGCCGCAACCACATCCTCGTCATCCAGGACCTCATCCAGCTCCTCGCGCAGTCTCGCCATACACTGCGGGTTCTTCAACAAGAAGAACAAGACATTCCGCAACGAAATCGCCGTCGTATCAGACCCCGCATTCATCATAATACTGATCTCGGCCACAATCTCGCCCATCTCCAGGTTATGCGGCGCACCCTTCCTATCCTCCATCATGGCCGAGAAAAAGTCATCCAGTTTCTCACCGGCCAAGTATCTCTTCAGCCTCGTCGTCGTCCGGTTATACACAATCCCATTCCAGTCCGCATCCAGCTCCCAAAGCTGCCGATAGTTCGCCGACAGAAGCTTACTCAACCGCTTGAGCACCGGAAACCAGTCATACGCCCAGATCAGCCTGTACGTGACCGTCCCCGACGCCTCCCGACACTGCCGGAACGAAACCTGCTTCACCTGCCCATCCATCGACTCCGAGCCAATCTGATCCTCGCCTTGCTCCAGGAACCCCAGGTCCTCGCTAAGCCCGATATTGGCAATCGCAGCCACCGTGAAATGGTTCGTCCAGCTGCAGTAATCAACCGTCAGGTCTTCCCCCCTGGGGACCGTAACGCCCTCGGGAAGAGGCGCCGTACATCGCGCGTCAAACGCCCGGATAAATCGCCCCCTCATGTCTGCGACTTTGAACTCCCACTCTTCTAGATTCTTGATTGCGTATGCGCTCGAGAGGATCTTGCGCTTGCGCGCGTGGTCCTGTTTGTCAACTACATCGGCGAGATGGGCGTGGCTTCCCGAGGTATCTGAGTAGAAGCGGTCTTTCACGCAGGGGGTGCCGTGGCCGTAGATGTCCTTTATGGCGGCAGGGTGGCCGTAGGAGAGGGCGTTGGGGCCGATGCGGATGACTGGATAGGTTTTGTGCAATTCGTGCAAGTTGCGAGAGAGGAAGCCTTTATGGGCGGCGCGGAGGTAGGGAAAATCGGAGATTCCGGAGAGTGGGTGGAAGGTGGGATATTGGCGGAGGTGCTTGGGGTCGAGGAAGTAGGTTATTAGGGGGCGGAGGAGGTTGGTGAAGGAGAGGTAGGCGAGGAAGAGGACTGCGATTGCAACGAACATTGTGAATTTTAATTCAGTGAGTCCTTTCTTCACAAGCGCGAGGTGTTGTTGGCTTGATATAGCCTGGATGGACTCTCAGTTAGGGCTTGACGCTGTTGATGTCAGTCGGCGAGATGCGGCCAGATCGGGCTAGCGCCACCGACTTTCCGTCCCATTCTGGAAATTGTCGGCGGCATTTGTCGTTCAGGGCAAACTACCCCGCATTAGGGCTGGAGATATCTTGTCTACTGTCCACTTGCATTCCTCTGAATGACTCTCAATGCTTCCATCCAGACACAATATACGTCGATCGTCACTATCTCCCACTGCGAAACCGAGGGGAGTCACCGACGCGTCGGAAATTCGAACCCGCTTCAGCCCCTCATTTACCCACGCGTTGTCGCTCTTTCATCCCCGCCATCGGACAGACGAGCAGGAAGCGGTATAATGTCGCCGAGGCACAGGCCATGGTGAGTATAACGCGCCGATAATTTCTCAGCTTGACTGTCTGACATCGTTAACCCACTTATGAGTGAAGTGAGAACTGTCGAAGTATGTATTCTGCCCCTCCATCTTGGCTTAGTTGCTGATAGGATATGCAGAGCAACATGTGAAATGTACAGGCCTTGATTTGTCGTAGGTCAAGATTAGGGTAACTTTGCATGCTAACCGCCCCAGGCGATGGATATTTAACGTGTGCCCGGTGCCAGAAGTCGAGCCGCGAGTGCCGACGTGTCGAGACGAAATGGAGGTTTCGTCATACCATCCCCGCAGGTTGGCCTGCTTAAGCTAAGCTATTACTTGGCTATGGTGGTTGCTGACCAGAATGTTAGTGCGGCATGTTGACGAAACGCCCAAGTATACCCAGCCCAGCCCTAGCTATCAAGCCTTGAATAGCACGCCAGATGTTTCTGTCTCTCCACAAACGCCGCGTTCCTCGGGTTCTCTCCCACGACCAACGTCTGCGTCTACTCCTGGAAACAGATCTAGATTCCATCTTCCAACTCATACTTTACAAACTCATACTTTACAAGGGGGAACTTCCCTACATCATGTCCCCTGGCCGCGCATTAGCACCCGAGACGCCTGTCTTTTGAGATACTTCACCGAAGACCTCTCTCGATGGGTACGCGCACCCCAATATTAATTAATATCCAACTACTAAACACGTCAAGTTCGACCTCACAGATCCCCAAAGGCACTTCGCAACCGCCATCCCCCAACGAGCCCGCGAATGCTCGACCCTCCTCGACGCCATCCTCGCCGTCTCAGCACGCCACTTCAGCACCCTTCCCGAACACCAGAAACTGCACCTCATAAATGCCTACGGCCTCACACAAACACAAATCCAGGACCTAAATATCACAGAGGAAACAGTAATCCACTACCACAACAAATGCATCACCGAGCTACGGATCCTCGCCGATGAGCCGGGCGCCGTGATGGACGAGAACCTGCTCGCGGCGGTTGTTGTGCTGAGGTTTTTCGAGGAGTTGGATAGTATACCTCCCCTTCTTACCACTTATGTCTACTTAAAATGGAGACCAACATCATAGTCCTATAGACCCCTTCATAAACCCACCCACCGAAACAGCCCTGCACGGCCTGCACGTCTTCCTGCGCGCCCAAGCCTCATCTGCACTCTCCAGCCCCCCAGGCCCTCGAAAAGCAGCATTCTGGATCGGATTCAGACAGGAATTCAATCTTGCGTTCTCGCAACAGCGCACGATACAGCTGTCGCTGTCTATTGCATCGTCGTATCTCACATTCGAGGACGCCCCGGATCATATCTGGACGAATCGGCTGATTGTGATTGGGACTTATGTGCTGGAGTTTTGCTACGGGGATGGCGACGTCAATGGTGACACGAACAAGGACGGGGGCGGGGATAGGGGCCAGAGATCTGAGTATACAGAACTAGTTGCATTGCGGGACAAATGGGTCGAGAACCGCCCAAGGTCATTCTCCCCTATATACGTCGAACCAAGCTCCGACGCCCATCTCTTCCCCCGAATCTGGTACATGGACGACTGCCACATCGTCGCCGGCCAAGTCCTAGGCATGCTCGACATCCTATTCACGGCATACTCGCCGCACATACCGCGGATTGGGCCGGCTCGGCTGGAGTGCCTTGAGGCCGTAGATGCGAGGATCCGCGCGACGGTGCTGGAGATGTGCGGGATGGCGCTGTCGAACCAGCAGTCGCGCCCGGCGGGGCTGACGGCGTGCATTGCAATTAATATCTGCGCGGATCGGTTTACGGATGCAAGGGAGCAGAGGGCGTTGATGGAGTTGGTGGTTAGTACCACGCAGGATAGTAATTATTGGCCGACGACAGAGTCGCAGGCGACGTTGAGGGCTGCGTGGAGGTGGGATGATGGAGGTTGATTTGGAGGGAGAATATAGTCTCTTTACTATCATGTTGTAGGCTCTGTCTATAAGCAGATTGAAGCAGCGTTTCGGCAAGTCTATCTAACACAGAACATCTATTTATAAAGCATCATTGCAATAACAAATGTATCGGTGACTTGAGAGCGAAGCCAGAACTTAGTCGTTTTCCGATTCCACATCGGACACGGGACATAGGAGGCTTAAAGACCAGGCACATTGTATTGCTTGGTAGGTCGGTCAGAAAGTCTCGAGCGTCGCTGGTATCTGCTCTCACGAAACGGGCCCTTCGTATTATGTGACCCTGCGCGTTTTGCATTCCAGGGACCTAGGGCGCGGTTTGGGTATGCTTTGAATTCAGAGACGTCGGTGGTATGACTCTGACAGATGCGGGTCTCGTAATCAACTCCTGTGGAATTGCAAGCTGGTGGGTGAATTAGACCTTCATGCTGGTCTGGAAGATTAGGTCAACGACTACTGGCGCTTGAAAAAATGACCCTGGATCCAGCAACGATACATCTTCAGTTTGCGTTGGCGGTTGACCACCAAACGACGGTCATATGCCAAATCGCGGACATCAAAGGCACCATCTTCCGTAGGTGCCGTCTCTGCCACACCCGCTTCGGCTGCATCAGATGCATCCAAGTCTGGCAACCCTTTTTCAAGAGTCCATTTACTCCACATCTCCTCCAACTCATCCTTGTCGAAGAAGTAGACGCGAGTTCCATCTCCGCGTACGTAAAAGTTTTCGGCCAGATATCGGTTCTTCTTGAACCGGACCTGGGCAAGATCTCCTCTTCCGTAGTCACGGAACAAGACCTGGCCACCGGGCTTCAGTACCCGGTACACATTGCGAATGGCCTTCTCCCATTGTTCTGGTGCCAGAGCCGAGAATATGAAAATAAGGATAACGATATCAACAGACTGCTCGGTGAGACCAGGAGGCAGCGAGTCATTCTCTTCACTGGGCTCGGCACTAACATCCCACACATCAGCCGTAATGTGCTTGGGGTTGTAGTACTCGCTGTCGCGCATAACCTGAACTGCCGTTTTCGAAAAGTCGCACGCATGCACCATGAGCTCCTCGTTTTCGTTATTCCGAACCAAGGGGAAAGCAGTGTTCCCCGCTCCAGCACCAACTTCCAACACGACCTGCTTGCCGGCGTCTTTCCGAGTCACTTGCTCCAGGACCGGAAACTCCTGCTGCAACCACTTGCGGTCCTTGAAGAAGTTCGCCGTGTTGTTCTTGTAGAATAGGTTCCACCACTTGGCCGGGTCTGCGTTAAAGCGCCTCTTGTCGAAATCTGAGGCTTGAGCTTCTCGTTGTTTAGCATACTGTGTTTCGGCGAAGGCTAAGAATTCGTCATCCGGCTCGACATGGTCCCACGCATTGAATTCGAAGACATTGTCGCCTTCCTCGAGGAAGCGAGAGCCGAACTGGAAAGGGTCTGATCGTTTGAGGTTGTTGGAGGGGTCGTGGGATCGATGCGGGGCAATTTGCGGAGGGTTGGCGGCTTGGGCGGCAGCGACGACGTCTGTAGGGACAGAAACGTCTGGAGTTGGAGACATGGAGACAGGCCTCTGAACGAATGAAGTAATTTAAAAGAAATGTTATAAAATGGAGAAGAAAAGTGAAAACTTGTAGAATCTCGACGGCCTCGTCTGGAGACAAAAAATTGTTGATTGCCCGGCAAAAAGACACCGCCCGTGTAAAATACGGTAAAATACGGCATTCCGATACGAACGGATCGGATCGGGGCGATAAGATGCAGCCAATCAGATGCAGCAATAACTGGTCTGCCTAAGGCCAGGACAGCTTGTTCACAGCCTCAATTGTCGCACTCACTCGCATCTTAAAGCTGCCATCCCTCGTGTTATCTCGTGTTCCCCTCTCTTGCCTTTCTCACTCTCCCAGACTCGACAATCTGGCCTCTCCTTGACGGAGGGCTCTGGTGTGCCATGGTTTAACTGCTGCGATCCAACCCAATCTCGAAATCTCTTAACCCCGCTGTACTCATACTACGTACTAAATTGCGGAGCCTCCCCTCACTCAGCCCACGGTCCACCCAGGCACCCAGATTCCATCCTGTCAAAAAGGCCGTGCCTGGCTGTTTGCCATCTGAACGCCACGATAACCAAAGCTATACAAGTAAAAGGCAGCATGTCGTGCCTCTCCAGCGTCTTCAGCTGCTGCCTACCTTCCAAGGTCAACGAGAAGTCAGAAGCACCCACAGCGGAGTATCAGACTCCCAACTCCACTGCCACTCATCCCTCGAGCCCCAACCCCAGCTCAAACCACGACATTAACAACCTCGAACCACCCCAAAATGGCTACAACCAGGTCGTCCCCCTCCCCGCCTACACTCCCCGGCCAATGAGCATCCGGGAAAAGACCCTCGAAGCCCACATGCGTGATCCCCCAGTCTCCAACGAGACATATCATCAGCAGCAACACAACGAGACCTACCTAAGCACAGACGAAAAGCAGCACCTGGCCTGGGAAGAAGCCGCCAATTCTCCAGACTACTACCCCTACCACACCCATCCCCGCCCCGAAGACGTCTCTTCCGATGTCTCTTCCGCAATCTCCTTCCCAAGTAGCTACGGCAATACATCAACAGCGACTAGGGAAACACCACCGCCACCGTACTCCCCGCGAACCTTATCGCCCGCGCCATCTCGCTCAATGTCGATTTCATCGGCATACCGAAATCCGCAGATGCCGATGGCCGCTATCACGCAGCCGCCGCCGGCGTTTACACGGCCCAGTGCGAGACGAAGCATCGATGAGCAACTTACCTCTAGGGCTCCAAATATGAACCCTTATTCTGTGCGAGACTCGTGGGAGAGTGAGTCGCGGCGTCCGCGGTCATAAAATAACCACTGATTGCAATTTACCTCGTGCATCTGCGTCTGCATCTGCATCTGCGTCGGCTCTGGTCTGACCTGCATTTACGAGGAAGGGTTGGTTGGAATAGAAAAATTCCCTCCCAACACTACACTTACACATACATATCCCTTACACGCACATATACTTGCATGATGCTTTATGACTCTTTTTGTGGGTTCCTGGTGGGGTTTACTTGATTTGGGTTGGATTTAATGAGGATCTCTTGGCCCGGTATGGACGGATGGACGGCGTTATGGGTTGCTACTGCTACAGCCTTTTATTTTAATATGATATACCGTACTAATACTAATACTTTTTACATTTCCCCCCCGGATTCCGCGCTTTTATTCCGGTTGGTTGGCCCGTGACCATGGAAGGCGTTCCTGACCGGGTTATATTTCCGCAGATGTACCGAGATACCAAAAATGCACGGACTCGATATCTTCCTTTAAATTTCTAGAATACTCCAGTATAAAGCATAACATATATAAAACAAGCAAATGGGGTATATATAACATAATCACAAACACCGCGCCCCAGGCCCAACACTCCCCGTATCAAAAATCTCAATCAAACCCGCCCCAATCGCCTCCTCCAACACCCACCGGAAACTCATCCCGTAGAGATCTTTCCATTTCTTCGTCTTCCCGGGTAAAATCCCAGCAAACTCGCCTCGCGCTCGCTTCGCCACGCTGAAACTTCGTTCAGATTCGACCGCGCCGTCCCAACGGTCCCGAAGAAGTGAGACGGGGGCTTCCCCGGATTTAGACTTTTTGAGAAGTGCGATGAGGTGGTCCCGTCCGGTACCCAGGAGTTTCAAGTATGGTCCGGTATTTGGGAGGGAGAGGAATAATGTCGCGGTGTGGAACTGGGTTCGGGATGGGGGTTCTGTGCCGTTCGTATGCGCAGCAGACCCAGCTCGACTAGCGGCCATGGTGGGAGCGGCAGTTGGTAGATTTGGTAAAGACGGAACACTAGATGTGCCTTTTGCTAAAGACGACGAAGAGACGATAAATCCAGCCCGAACAAGAGCCGTATATTCATGCTGAGAAAATGCCGTCCCGGGTATCGCGCACGTATTTCCGATTCGAGAAAGCACAGTGAGGAATTTCTCTACTTTCGTTAACAACAACAAAATAATAGAACAAGGGATAAGCATACCTTTCAGCGCATCATCCAATATACTCGCCCTGACTAAATTCTCCCAATCCTCAGTCGCAACCAAACAATCACCCAGCCCCGCCGCATCATTCCCCCGCCCAGGAACAATCAACCGCCGAATCTTCCCAGCAGTCGCCAGCTCCATAATCTCCCGCTCAACCTGCGTCGGCGCATCAAGAATCGTATGCACATGCGCAACAGATACAAGAGGCGGCAGCGAGCGTCTAAAGTTCAACACCTGCGCGATGCGCGTGCTGTTCATGCCGGCCCGCGCGGGGAGCTCCTCGAACATGTTATCGCGGATGTGCTGCAGGGCTGCGAGGACGGTATCGACGCGCGCGGTCTCGGAGACATATCGCGACAGTCCCAGATCTGGGAGCGGACCATGGTCGAGAGCGGGATCGTCGTGCTTGTCGTTGTCGGTCTTTGGGTTCATACCGCCAGGGCGGACGCTGGGTTTGCTGCGGGCATGGTTGGCGAAGGGTGAGGCGCGGGACCGGACCTGGGATGGGGCTTTGCGCTTTTTGATACCGGAGACTGGAGCGGAGGTTATTCGAAGTGGCATTAGGATTAAGGAGGGGAATGAAGGAGTAAAAAAGCAAAGAAAGAAGAGAAGAATGAAAGAAGGGAGGAGGCTCAACGAAAGCTTGGCGCGCCGGATAAGGACCGTATCGCCACGTGACCGGCGTGGAGGCCATGTGACTGTGGCGCGGGTTGGATGATGTAATCTGTGCTATACAACGAGGTTGCAGATGTGCGACATTCTGCGAGTTAAAAGCTCGTTTATGGTCCATACAATCCTAATGGCTCATCAGATCAGATCTTTAGTCACAGATTGATAGTTATCTGCCAATGACCGGGACCGGGTATTTCTGCATCCAACGCGGCCTGTCCAGGTGTCTGCAAGCTGCATCCACATTCGTCGACAACTTAAATGAAAGCTTGTTCTGAAACTGATTTAGAAAAAGATAATCCTTGGCCTTACGACGCTTTGACAGCATGTTTGGCTTTATTTGACAGCCGAGTGGCAGGTGCGCTTTTGGTGCGGATGGAACTTGCGCGGCCCTTCGTCACTTAACACTTTCCCGGAATGTACATATATCGCCCTCCATCCTCTGGTCTGATCTTTCATTTCTTTCACTTCTGTGATCTGTCTGAATCCACATAGTCTGACCCAATTGTTCTCTCTACCGATACCATGTTTCTTTCCCTAGCTTCTATCCTCCTAGCTGCTGCTCCAGCCCTCTCGGCACCTACAACCCCCTACCGCTACTATCTGAAGTCCTCAACAGACCTCTTTCTCTCCTCCTCAATGACCTTCAATGGGAACACAAACTACGTCCTGCTGACTGAAAAACGCCTCGCGCAACCGCTCTCGCTCCACGACAGCGACGGGTCTATAACCCTCGACACGTCCAACGTAATCGGCGCAAGTTCGGAAGCCCCTGTTCTCCTCTCCAACGACAAAGGCCTAAGCGACACCTACAAGCTGGTGGTGCTGGGCGACCAGAAGTCAGAGAACTACACCAAGGGCTTCAGCATTGATGATGATAGCGGCGCGCTGTCATTGGACAAGGAAGGGTTCGGAGGGTTCGTGGCCTGCACCGCGGCGAAAGGGGTCAAGCAGGTTTACTGGTATAGTGAGGGGGAGGACAGTGGCTCTGTGCCGGTGATATGCGACGATGTGTCATTTCAGCGACAGTGGAATTTGAACGGGACTGGTTCTGGTTAGGGGGTTTGTTTGGGGAACCTTGGAATGCGATTGAAGAGGTTAAATTGGAAGGGGTCGACGCGGCCAGATCGAACGGGGGATCTGAGCGAGGCGCTATCAGGGGTCTTGCTGGGCTTGTTGTTTTATGTGGTTGCATTGGTGGTGGAAGTTGTTCCTGGATGGTCCGCGGGGTGTCGATCTCTGCTGCGATCGGCAGGGTTGGCCCCGAATGGACACGGCTGTTGGGGTCCGCATGGACAGGGACTAAAGGGTATCTGTGACATTACGACTTATGATAATGCGATGTAGCGAATAGCTGTTTGTTTCGGGACTAAATGATTGACTGACATTTGACTACCAATGTCTACGAGTAGCCCTAAGACAACTATACCTATACCCTAGTGAGTCCAGCCGGTCACAAGCACACCTCACCGTGAGCAAAGCGACGCGGCTGGCAGTTCGCAGCAACTTATTTCAAGTCAAACCGGTTGACCTTCAGAATCATGTACTCATCCCAGCGACTCTTCTCGCTCTGTCCCATGGGCACCTGCTCCCCATCCTCATTAAACAGGGTGTAAGTAGGCGCATTCGCCGAACGACCACCCGTAGAACCAGCAGGCGGGAGAACTTCGGCCTTGGGCTTCACAATAGCAGACTCGGTCAAAACCCTGCCGTTCTCGCCAACAGCGACCGCAGCAACGGGGCCAAGACCCTTGCTCTTAACAGACAAGGAAGTCTCAAAGCCCTTGCGCTCAACCTCGCCCAGGAACTCACGCGATCCATACTCATCGACGACACTGAAGAACCGCCACACCTTGGTCTCGGTGTCCCCGTTCCACGAGACATACACGGTCGTCCCCTCGTCGTTCTCGAGGGATACAATAGCAGGCACTTCATTCGGCAATCCAGTCCAGTTATACCGGAACCCGCGGTAATTCTCAACGCCCAGACCCAGGTATCCGGAGTCCATGTATGTGTGGAAAATGGGGGTCCCGTCCGCGCGGTACTCCGTCAACGCACCCTCAGAGCCCCAGTTCACAATAACGTTCCCGTTTGGAAGTAACTGCGTGCTCCCCTGGGACTTGGAAAGGAGATCATACCCCTCTGGCGGCTGGAACGCCTGCACGATCTCAGCCTCCCAAGTCTCAGTGTTAACCTCGATGATCTTCCCCTGGGAAAACGGGTGTGTGTGGACTTCGCGCCCGCGTCCGTCCTCGGTTCCGTGCGCCGCATTGTCGTACAGGGAGATAACCTCTTTGGCACCGTCTTCGGATTTCGAGACGTACCGCGCGTGGTGCTGGAAGCAGAACTTCACGTTGTCGCCGAGCTTGAAGTCGGACTTTGTGCCGCCGAGGCGCCAGATGATTTCGCCGGAGGTGCCGTTGATTTTGTGCACGGAGCAGGCGTCGCGCGCGGATATGAGGTAGTTGCCCTCGCTGTCTTTGTCGACGGAGTTGATGTGGAAGTAGTCCCAGGCGTCGGAGGAGTTGTAGCCTGAGCCGGCCTGGCCGGGGTTTATGGGGAGGATCGCCTCTAGTTTTGTTAGCTGGATCTGGGCAAATATATTAACGAATTTGCTTACCGTCGGGAAGGACGTGGTCCAGACTTGACCATTCGAAGAGGAGCTCCCCGGTTTCAATGTCCAATTCTGCTGGGATTAGCGCAGATTCACGGAAGTGACAAGTGAGACATACCCTGGATAATAGCATCCACGATCCACTGCTGCTCAGGAGCAGCACCCCACGGAGTCAGGTCGACCGGGACAGGCTGATAAATCTGGATAAGAGCGGTCTTCTCATCGATAACATGAAACTCATGCTTATCAGTCAGCTTATGATTGCCCGCCCTCAGTTCACGGACGGTCTCATAATGCTGATCCAGGATGGTAGTGTGTCCATGGCCATGTCCATAGCCGGGGTTATGGTCTCCCTCGAAAGAGAAGAGAACATCCTGGCCCTTCCAGCGCGCGGCCTGGAAATTTGTCGCCCAGATCGAGTAGAACCCGTATCCGGACCAGACAAGCTCGCCGTCGTCGCGGAAAATGTACGGTGCCGCCTGACGCGGGCCGTGCTGTTCGCTTGCGGTGTCTGGGTACCCGGCGAAGGGGGCGACGAAAAGATAGCCTTTCTCGACGTCTGGGGCAGCGGGGATGGTGATGTTCAACCTAGGCGGGGCTAGGTCGGTGCGAGACTTGAATTGCCAGTCTGCGGCTGCGAGGGGCAGCAGGGTTATGGCTGAGAGCCAGTGGGTGCGCATTGTGTTTGACTGCTAGGGAAGACCGGCATGATCAGCCCTGTTCGGGTTATAGTAAATTACATTGTTGGAAGGGTACATTAACCTTTGGGAAATACTCTGCACTGGGCAATTGGGTTCAATGGAACAATGTGAGTAGAGAAGAGAACGAAAAAAGAAGAGTAGAGACTGCGGGGTACTGCAGTATTTATGGTGAAGAGAGTCACGCCAAACTGCTCGCTGATGACGAGATCTCGCATCATTCCTGATTCGGAGCCCGACCAACTCCACAGTAAGTTAACTACGAGTATCAATGAGATAATATGATTGTTACAGATCCTGCTGGTTTCAGCAGAAAACAAGTATAATTCCAGGTAATTCTCACTTCTCAAATACACTGACAATCAGGCATCCCCACCAAGAGTCTTGTTCAACCACGCAAAAACAGTCCTCGACAACTCCTGGTCAGCCCCAGTCTGGCAATGATACCCAGCAACGCCATCAAACCGATGCAGCGTCGCCTTGTCCCCGATCGCATCCTTGACCTTTTGCGGCTGGCCGTTGAAGAGCGTCTCAAACTCCGCATCCCCAACAAACACCGGCATATCAATCTTCTCCGCCACCCCCTCCAGATTGTACTCCTCAATCCGACTGAAAAACTCACTCGGCGAATGCGTATAAAACGCCCACAGCCCCTGGTCAAGCCCCCAAGCCGCATCCGTAGAGAGCTCCCCAGCATCCCGCATTGAAAGCACCGTCTCATCGAACTCGGAGTAATTACCCGCCTCGAAGATCCCCAGAATCTCTGGCTCCAACTGCTTCTTGAACGCCGCATACGTATCCCATACACCACCGACCAGGACTGTCGCCGCAAGCCGTTTCTCAAACGCCGCTGCCCGGGCTGCAAAGTACCCGCCAAGCGAGTTCCCGATAAGCACCAGCCGGTCCTCATCTACGAGATCCGCTTTCTCGGACAAGACGTAATCCACGACAGGCGTTGTGACGCGCTCCCACTCCGGGATGAACCCGATATTCTGGTTCCGACGGACAGTAGGCTGGCCCGGTCCTTCGTACGAGATACAGTTCCAGCCGCGCGCGAGAGCCGGCGCGACAAAGTAGTGGTACGAGTCCTCCTGCGCAGCATCGAAGCCATTGGCAATAACCAGGGTAGGCAGTTTCCGGTTCCGGTTCTTGCTTTCAGGGGCGGTGGCAGAGTACCAGATAGCCTCGACGGTGAAGTTTCCCTCGGGTGCAGGGATACGGATACGCTGGCCGGGGATAGGCAGGGACGCAATGGCCTTGTCGAATGCTGCGGTCTGCTCGGCCCAGACGGAGGTGAGGAGTGGGTTGGACCAGTTGCGGTGGAGGTAGACGTCTGCGCGGCGGAAGTAGTGCGAGGCCGAGAACCAGGTGTCTCGGACGTTGGCTGGGTCGTATGCGTTTTCCGGCTCTTGGGCCTGGGCTTTGGTGTGTTTTGCGAGTTTGAGGAATTCTTCGGCGTAGGAGGCCATGTCGCCGGGTTTGACGGCTTGGGCGACGCCGAGGACTGGTCCGATGTCTGAGCCGCCGGTGAGGGAGTTGCGGAGGGCAGTGAGGAATTCGAAGTTGAATGCGGTGTCTGTGCTTAGTTGCAGGGTTGGATAGGCGTTTGTTTCGTTGGCTGCGGCTGATGCCAGTGCAGCCAGAAGAGAACTGGTGAAGAAAGAAAGTTTCATGTTGGATAGAACAGGTCTTTTGAAATATTTGATGGCTGAATGATGTCTCTTTCTTGCGGTCTCTTCATATCTACTTATACTTCAATGCTGCCAGGCAAACGCATTCCACCCCAAGTCAGAACCGAGCAGACTGATCCAAATCGAGTGTATGTTTTGCGACGAAGCACCAGTATTGAAGATCTATAGATGATATGGTCATGCACTAAGCCGAACTGGGTGTGTGTTTTGCGACGGAGGCCGCTCATTGGTTGAGTATATTGCCCATTGCGGAAGCCTAAAGAACTAAGAATAGTCCGGCATAACCTTGTCATTATCATGACGATAGACAAGACCACTACCAAAATTAAAGCTTGTGGCAACCTATTTTGCAGCCGTCATCCAGTCGACAAACCAATTCGCTTTGAAAATGGCCGATAGAGAAGCTCCAGGCGGTCTCTTGCTCACTGACGCCATCTCCACTTGGACCAGCATTCCATTCTCATTGTCCTTTTTGAAGAATCCAGGGAGCCGCAGTCGAATAGTACTGTGGACGGAGGTGGAGAAAACTATTGTACCTTGTGCAAGCTGGTAATCATGGCCTTTATAATATCGCCCGCTCAGTAGGCTCGCCTGGGTTTTGATTTCTTGCTGCCCCAACGTCGGTGTTGGACAGCGATACCCGCTTAACTTCGAGTTGAAGCTTGCATTTGTCGAAGAAGATATCGAAGCTCCTATCGTTTCGAGGTCATCTCGTTTCTCTGCATCGACCATCTCTTCGAGTTCATCAATATCCACTCCATCTGCCGCATCACGGTTCTTTGTTTTGTGGAACAGGATTGTGTTTCATTTTCCCCACCCATTCCCTTTGTAGCTCGTCATAGAGTTTCCTGATGCTTCAAATCTTGTTGCCGGCAGAAGATAGCAGGCACCCTAACCGTGCCATAAGGCCTGCGCGGTAATGAAATCAGAAGCATGAAATTAGACGTTACAAACGAACCCCCAGATTCTTGGAGTTGTTTGATGGAATCACTCGTTCGAAATCCCTTTCGACGCAGCCAAGCACGGATACTATTATCCATCGAACTGCTGCCATCGGTGGCTTGCGTTGTCTTTGATCGCCATAGAGGCGGATTATCCGTAGTACACAATGCACAGAGTCATAGAAAGCAGGGCGTATGGCTTCGCGCGCAAGAACGACACCAGTAAAACGAAATATCTCGCATATTCGAGCGATCTGAAAGCCGCAGTTTGCCCATAAAAATGAGTTCGAAATAGGAGAGTGAATGTAAGCTCGCTTGATACGAGATTTCTCGTCATCGAGTCCGACATGGGCTTTTAAGCTGATTCCGCGAGGCTCAAGGTCGATGGCAGGTCCCAAGTCCGAAGAACCCACCAGTCCAATACCACCAAAGGTTGACCCTGATAAGATCGATTCGGCTTCCTCGGGTGTAAGATGATTGAATCGGTACGGTGCTGATATGTCGAGTGTCTCCTGGCTCAGGCTATAGCATCGTTTCATTCCCTAGCACTAGGGGCTGGAAGGCTCTGGCCATAAACATCTCCATGCTGGCAAACACTATGGCAATCGGAGTGTCGTGTCGAAAGAGGCTGCGATAAACTCAAGAAAAGAAGGGCATGAAAGTCAGAGCTACATCGTCAACTGGGGCCTATTTATAATAGTTCATCGATACACTAGTGATAAGCGAGCTTAATCGTGTTACTCGGATTGCCGGATTCCTTCACTATACAGATGGTGAAGTGTCCGGCTTGTCACTTTGTCGGTGGTGGCGAAGGTGAAATACTCCCGTCACGACCATGTTCTAGATCAACAGAGTCTGAGGATTAGAATATTTACTGAAAGGGTGAAGCGGTGCTGATGGTGAATGAGAGATACTGTCACTTCCTTCTTTACACCAAATGTTACTATTCGCTGGTGTTGAGATTTGAAGAGTCATAATATGAGTTACGCAGCGGGTCGGGGCAGACCAGGCATTGCGCGTCTAAAAAGAAAAACTGAAGGGGTCAAATATTCTTGCTTTCGTTCATGTTCTGAAGCAAGACTCAAAAAGGGAGGAGAAAAAAAAAATGACAAGACTGGGATTCGAACCCAGGAGGATTGCTCCATACGAAATCTTCAAGACTAAAATCTTGAAGAAGAGAACTTCTTTCGAAGAAAGCGCGAACGCTTGAGTCGTACGCCTTAACCACTCGGCCACCTTGCCTGATTATATAATAATTTTCGAGATAGTAATATGTGGTTGAGACCAAGGCTGGTTATGCAAAAAATTCACTGACAAGACTGGGATTCGAACCCAGGAGGATTGCTCCATATGAAATCCTTCAAGATCAAAGATCATGAAGAAAGAAACTTCTTTCGAAGAAAGCGTGAACGCTTGAGTCATACGCCTTAACCACTCGGCCACCTTGCCTGTTGGTGAATGGAGCTTCCAAGGCTGCCATGACACGATTGGTGTAGTGAATATGGGAATAAAACCATATACTACTTAGATTAATACTAGAACTCTGTTATAAAATAGTAATAAGTTAATAACCATGTACAATCACATCAATAGCAAGCTCAGAGGTGAAGATAACTGGCTTTAAGAAAGCAATTAGTGGCTGTATTCCCGATACTCAATGTCAGAGCTGTGGGGATATATATATCTGTGGTGGAGGGGCTGGGTATTCATAGCCTTCACCCTATTTTGTATGCTATTTGTGAATGATGATAAAGTTACTGACCTATTAAATAGTATTTAAACTGCTAATAGTGAATTATGCCTTGATGATACAGCTTACACTGACGAGCTGATTATTCTTGGTAGTGAACTCATCATTCACTGGACCTGTCGCTCCAACCGGAATACCCGTACAGGCACCACCATTTACAAGCAACAGCCCAACTCCCACTTTAATACTTCTTATATATATTAACTATGGTCAACCACGGGCGATCCAACGGCTGCACGACATGCAAACAACGCCGCGTCAAATGCGACCAAGCAAGGCCCAAATGCCAGGCCTGCCAGCGCCTCGGACTTCACTGCGGTGGCTACAAGACGAAATACGCCCTCAAATTCCGCGACCAAACTCACAAGTTCTTCACAAATAGCGGAGTTAAGGAAAGAGGACCAGTATCTGTCATGCGACCGGCTGAGCCCGACACTGCCGTGCCATTCTTCCTCCAGCACTACGCAGGCATCGGCCGTTCCATGGGATCCGCGCGCGGCTTCTTCGAGGTGCTGATTCCGGTCTACTACTCGCAGCCTCAGGACTCGGCGCTGTCGCTGGCTGTGTCGGCTGTTGCTTCGAAGATCCTAGCTTTGTGGCGACACGATACCAGGGGTTTCCGACCGGAGACTTATACGCAGGCCGTCAAGTGTCTTCGGCGGACCATCGCGGATCGCAATGAATGGGGAAAGCCAGAAACAGCGTTAGCTGTGCTGGCGCTGCAGTTGTACGAGAACGTCGCTGCTATCTATGACCTTCGCACAGCCACGCGAGTCCACCATGACGGCGCGATGTCGCTGCTCCCGTTTGTAGGTTCGCATTCGGACCATGTCACTGGAGCCAGTGTATATCCTCGGAGATTCATTCTCCATACCGAGATTTCCTCGGCGATGCGTCAGGAAAGGCCGTTGCAGAGCATGGCGTACTCATGGGCTGGCGGACACGATCTGAATCTGATAGATAACCCGAGTTCGGCACTTGATGCCATCGGCGCGTCCGTTGCTGAGTTGCAGGCGAGTTATATGCAGCTGGCAACGCAATATGCCCTGCCCACTGGCAGAGTGGCAGCCGAGGCAAAGCGTATTGATGAACAACTGCTGGCCTGGGCACAGAGCGTGCCAGATCACTGGTACCCCCTGAGGCTGGTCAGTCAAGACATCGACCCATCGATCCCCACCTATCAGTCTGTCTGCGAGATCTACCCTCACTGCCAGATCGCAAACATCTGGAACCTATGGCGCATCCAGCGCCTCTTACTCGTCAAGATCTCCCTCAGCTCAGCTAGCACGAGCTCAAGAGAGCAGCTCGAATACAAACACACCCTCCAAGAGCTCGTCGACTCTGTTTGCTACAGCGTGCCCTTCTATCTCGGCAATCGAACCAGACCGTCAAGCATTCCCGACTTCACGGACCCAGCGATCCTGCTTCCTAGCGAGCACCTGACACGGCCTGATATAGGAAGGAAAAGTGAAGGAGACGAGCATAAACGGCATATCATCGCCCAAGGCCCGTGGCACCTGATGAGCCCGCTGAGTCGCTTATTGACGCTCTTTTCGGAAGAGCACGGCGGGACGCAGATTGCGGCGTTTCTCAGACCTGGGCAGTATGAGTGGATCTGTGAGCAGTTCCTGCGTGTTACTACGTTGCTTCATATCCCGCAAGCGGACACTGGCGATGGCATGGGAGGATACACACCTTTGGCCTCGAACTCTTCCTCGCGAGGATGTGTAAATAGCAGGGTTGACCAGCTCGCGAAGAGGGTCAGAAGGGGTGCGGTTTTTATGAGTGGGCCTTGAGTCAGATTGTATGGAATAATAGAATGGTCACTAGCAGTTTGGCTGATCATGAAAAGAATATAGGATGATGAAAAGAATTCAACGATTGATGGGTATTTGTCCCTTTAAATGAGAGGCGATCTTTGGCGATGAGCAATGGCTTATGTTGTGCTCTCAGCGTGGTTGGTATAGAACAGCAACACGACGAATCGGCCAAAAACAAAGTAATAAAAATAAATCCGGTCAGGGCAAGAGTCGAACTTGCATCTTTGGTATTTCAATCTCAGGCCACAGCTTAGCTAGAGCTTAGGACGGGCACATCGCCTCGCTGAGATCTATTAAACCTGGGAGCGACCCTGGTAGAAAACCAACGCTCTCACCGTTGAGCTACCTGACCTCTTGTGTTACACTGCTGTACCGCTGGAAAACTGTGAAGGGTGATTGAGGTGATTGCCTACTTGTGTTTGAATTGTGCAATATACCGTTGACAAGAACAACCTCACGACCACATGCAACACACCCTGATTCTACCTACAACCCTGAATTAGTAAACATCAACCCGCTAGGAGAGAAGAGACGAGACAGATCCAGCTAAGATTGCTACTGCTTCACTTGGGCGTTTAATGCAAATATTTCTTGCAGCTATACTACTAGAAGATCTCCTTCGCCTCTTCAGCCCCAGCGATAATTGTATCCCTCTCCTTATTCGTATAAACCCCAGCATCAACAAATGCATCTGCAATGCCAGTGACAGTCTCAACGAATCCCTCATGCGTATCAAACGGCGCACGATCCCAGACCAAATCCAAGAACGTCGGCCCATCGTTACCAGGCGACTCGATCCCTCCAACGGGGACATCATAGTCCGGCAGTCCATCGTTACGCTTCCGATTCGGCACTCCTGTATCGATGGAGCCGAATACCACGACCGGCTCGATGCGGCGGAAGTACGAAGATGCGGGATTGTCGTCACTGATA
The DNA here is from genome assembly GCF_016861865.1 of Aspergillus puulaauensis. NCBI lineage: Eukaryota > Fungi > Ascomycota > Eurotiomycetes > Eurotiales > Aspergillaceae > Aspergillus > Aspergillus puulaauensis. The sequence goes on from NC_054858.1 coordinate 1,198,633, forward strand.
TAATACGGCCTGACGGTTAAGTTGCCACTGGTGGTGAAAACAGGATCGCCCTGTGCTGTCGTCTCTGTCTGCGTGATGGCCTCCGAGTAGTTCCCGTCGAGCTTCAAGTGCTTGTACAGTGATAGCTCCTGGTAACTGCTGTTGCTAGGGCTACCGAGGATCTGGAGCAGGATAGGCCCCCACATGAGAGACTGCGTGTCTGGACGGTCGAGGGCGCGCTCGACTCTGATGGTAAAGGGCATGTGGATTTCAATCTCATCTCCTGTCTTCCAGGTCCGACTTAGGGTTAGGTATGTTCCTGGGTCTGCTTCGCCTTCGTACTGTTCGCCATTTATGGTGACATGGAAGCCCTTGCGCACCCAGCCAGGTACGCGGAGATTGATATCCAGCTTTCCATCCCCGGTGATGGTCAGCTTGACGGTGTCTCCACGAGGAAATGTTGTTTCTTGTGTAACTTTGAACCCCTTCTCCTCCCAGTCCAGAGTAGACGGGACATACAAATTCACCCACAACGCGGCCCCATCCGCTGACCGCAGGTACACCGTCTCTTGATACTTGGTATGGCTCTCCATCCCCGTGCCACCACAGCAAGTCCCCGTATTCCCATACTCACGCACCGTACCAGGCGTCAGGGGCTGGAAGTACGTAACAAGCGGTTCATCAAGACTATCCCGATCAGCACGCGAGCCCGCAATCATATTGAACAGCCCCCGCTCGTAATTATTCATATACGTCGCATCATGCTCATGCAAGAACAAATCCCTTGCCAGCTTGAGCATGTTATAAGTAGTACACGTCTCCGCACCCTCAAACTCCATCGCATTCGCGACATTGTCCCTATTCTGGAACAGTTCCGGGTTATCTGTTGAATTCGGGAATTTCCCACCAGTCCCGCCGTGCGCGAATGTCCGATGTCCCGCTACCCATGTGTAGAAGTTCTTCGCGGCGCTGTAATAAGCCTCCTCGCCGCTATGTTCATAGATGCGCATGTAGCCCACGAACTGGGGAACGTGCGTGTTCGCGTGGAGTTGCGTGGCTCTTCGTCGGCCGGGGATAGCATCGGGTCTTACAACGAGGATATCATCGTCATCTACCGCCGCACTAAATAGCGACTCGCGATTATCGAATGCCTTCGCTGTGTCGAGGTGCTTTGCATCCTTGGTTATCTGATATATCTCCGAGAAAACCTCATTCGCGCCCCCGTACTCCCCCGCGATATGCAAGTCCCACATATAATTCAAATCATCCCGGGTCAGATTCCCGGGGTAGCCAGGGTGATTCTTATCGCCGACGGTAAGAGCAAGATGCGCCCAATCCGCCATTCCAACCACGGTGTCCAGGGCCTGGGAATTGTTCGTGTGGTAGTATGCGTCGAGCAGCCCGCGCATGATCTTGTGCTGCGTGTACCACGGCGCCCAGGTATCTGTTTCTGGGTCGGCGCCGTAAATCGCCCAGCGCGGGGGCCCGAGGCGCAGGACTGTGTCTTCGGGGAGGGCACCGAGATAGCCGGGGTGTGTGGGGATCCAGGATGCATTGTCTGCCTTGCTTGAATTGGACATGTCTGTACTGTTCATCCGCGCCGTTATTGCCTTTTGACACGCAGCTAGCTCAGTCACCATCCAGTCCAGCTTATCCTTATAAACATCCGCGTCATCGCCCTGCTCCGCATACGCCTGAGAGAGAGCCGTCATGAAGTGCCCTGTCCAATGCCCGCTGAGAAGCCCGCCATCTTCCCATCCCCCAGGGACGGATAGACCGTCTGGATTAGGCCGACCGGCTTGGTTGTTGAAGAGGATTAGGAAGCGCCGCTCATCGTAGTCGTGGAGGAATGGTGTGATTCGGTCGCGCTTTTCCTGTAATAAACCGGTGCCGAGGCGGACCTGGTTGAGGCGGAATGGGCGGATTGGCGAGTTTCCTCCTGGGCCGGGGGAGGAGGAAGTTATGTCGTTGTTGGAGTCTGGGAGGGCACTGGTTTGGGGGATGGATTGGAGGAGGAGAGTGGCTGGTAGGATCTTCCTGAGCCACGACATGGAGGATCTCATATAATTGTAGGAAAGAGATGCATATATTTTATTGATTACCAGTTTCAATGTGATAGTCCGTTCTCGTTGAAGCTGTCCTTTATATGCAAGGAAAACCACCAGAATAACGACTCAGCAGTCTCTTATGCGGAGAATTCCATCCTCTGAATAAACTGGCTTGTTTCAATGTGACATTGAGCCCTGGTAGATGGAATCTATTTGTCCGGTTGGAGACGGATCTGACAAGGAACGCGATGAGGGGTATCCCAGTAGTGTTCTGCACATTACTGTTCCTGGAAATAATGGCGGCGTCGAGTCGGATAATAGCCGGTTAATGCGTTGTGTTGATTTAAATTGCGGCCTGTTGAGTTATGGCAGTGAGTATGCAGACTCATGTTTAGTGATCTTGCTGGTATAGTGTCAGTCTTAGTATTCTCACAGTTAGGGCAGAACTACCGGATTAGGAAATTTTAACCTCACAAGGTATAATAGAACAAAACAGTTAGTCTGCCACTGTTCCATTTGGAAGATAACCCTATATTAGTGCTCAACCACTGCGTCATAATAGGGCATACAGCAGGGGTATAGTGGGCGATGTTATAGGTAGACCAATTCAGTTATTCTATACGAGTCTCTAATGAGTCATTACTCAAATTATTTAAGCTGGACTCCGAACTCCCTGTTAAAGACCCAGACACCTAATAATCGCCATCATATTCTTGAGTGATTACATCTCCCAACCAGCACTGCAGCATGGATCTCATCGAGACAGCACCCAGAGACCCAGCCCAGACAGCCCATCTACTCCGTCCGGCTCGACCGTCCCCCAACGGAGGCTACGGCTGGGTATGCACCCTCTGCGTCCTGCTCGTCAACGCCCACACCTGGGGCGTAAACAGCGCATGGGCCGTGATCCTCGCGCACTTCCTCAAGAACTCCACATTCCCAAACACAAGCCAAACCGAATACGCACTTATCGGCGGGTTGTCCATATCCCAGGCCTTCCTCATCGGGCCCGGTGTAACAAAGATTCACAGTATGGCTGGCACCCCTGCCACTCTACTCCTGGGTACGGTTCTCGAGTTTGGCGGCCTGCTGGCTGCGTCCTACGCGAGCAAGGTGTGGCATTTGTATCTGACGCAGGGCGTCCTGTTTGGGTTTGGGATGGGGTTTCTGTATATCCCTGCCTCGTCGGTGCTGCCGGGTTGGTTTTCGACGAAGCGGAGCTTTGCAATCGGTCTTGCGGCTTCTGGGGCGGGAATTGGGGGGTTGGTTTATAATCTTGTTGCTGGGCGGACTATTGAGAGGTACGGGGTTGGTACGACGTATAAGATTCTTGCATTCTGTTCTCTAGGCGCGAATCTGTTTTCCTCCCTACTGCTGAGAGAGCGGAAGCAGGCACAGCCAGACGGGGAGAGCGGCGAAGGTTCAGATCGTGAGCGCGAGCGCATCAGGGCCTTGAATCTGCAAGATCTAAAGCATATCGAGATCCTGCTTCTCGTGTTCTGGGCCCTAATGACGGAATTCGGGTATGTGGCGCTGATGTACTCGCTGCCGGACTATGCATCGTCTATAGGCCTTACTGCGCATCAGGGGTCTATCACTGGCGCCATTCTGAACCTCGGACTCGCGGTTGGAAGGCCGCTTGTTGGGTATGGGAGTGATAAGCTGGGCCGGATTACGGTGCCGACTATTCTGACGGCGTCTTGTGGGCTGGCTTGTCTTGTCCTCTGGGTGCCGGCGCATAGCTATGCTGCGCTGCTGGTCTTTGCGCTTTTGGCGGGGATGCTCTGTGGGATATTCTGGAACACGGTGACACCGGTCGTGGCGGAGGTTGTCGGGCTAGGTCGTCTGCCGCCGGTGTTTGCGCTTGTCTGCTTGATCATGGTGGTTCCGACTACGGTTGCTGAGATTATTGCTTTGAAGCTGGTGAGTGGGAACAGTTATCTGGGGGCGCAGGTCTACATTGCGTGTCTGTTTCTTGCGGGCTCTGGCGGCTTGTTGGTTCTCCGGTCTTGGAAGGTTTATGATGTTGAGAGAAAGGCTGCTGATGAGCGTGAGGGCTTGAGTAGGGATGAGACATCCAGGTTTCCGCCGTTTATGGAGTGGATGACGCTGTCCAAGTTGTTTATCAAAGGGATGGTTTGATTAGATTCTTGTCTTGTAAGACGAGATACGGTATATTGGCCTGCCAGAGCAGTGTAGGACGGCTGATGCTGGTCGAGTATAATTCGATACATATTGTATTACTGGGGTTTCATCGCAGAAACTGATATTAAACACTTAGGATTCAATTCAATTCAATTCAATTCGAGTTCATTAGGCACATCCGGTTATACCCAAAACCCACCCACAAGAAAAGCATTTCAACTCGTATTGCTCCGCCTAGCACATCAGTCACAGACTCCAGCTGTTGATCTGGCGGGAGACGATGGGTTGAACTGTTTGTGATGTGAGTTGAAAATTTATACATTAGTCCATGTGCTGTTATTATTAGTCTATGGTATCATCACTAGACAGACTCCTTGCCACTCTCCTTCTTTTGTTCTTTTTTCTGCTGCTGCGCCCCCAGCAAGCACTGCATAAACTCCTCAGCCTCACTCGCACGCTTCGACCTCCTCCTAATCCTCTCCCCAAAGCAATAAAACAAGAACGGTATCGGCGCACAAGCCAGCGCCAAAAACGCCGGCACAGACGCGCCCCAGTGAATACCCAGAGTCTCAAACATATAGCCCGTGAAAAGCGGAAACACCGCGCCAAACGTCGACCGGAGCAGCGTGTTCGCGGCCCACACCGACGCCGCATAGATCGTGTACGTGTCGACCAGGTAGTTCGAAACAGGGAGGAACACAAGGGGCATGCCGAAGCCGAAGGGGACGCCGGCTGCGATGGAGGATATCCAGTGGATAGAGGGGCTGTTTGTCCAGGCGAACCAGAACAGGCCGATCGGGAGGGCTATAGCGCCGATGAAGGCGCTTTGGAGGCGTTCTTCTGGGGGGAGACGGCCGGTGGGCGAGGCGAGGGTTTTCCTTTTATACTGGAAGTAGACGGGGAACATGTATGCGGTTGCGGCGAGGATTCCGACGAGAATCCCGAGGAAGGAGAGGCCGCCGATGCCCTCGGACCAGCCGCGGACTTGCTGGAAGACGATGGGGTAGGCGGCGAATTGCAGGTAGAGGATGCCGTAGATGATGGCGACGTAGAGGCAGAGGAGGAAGACGATGGGTTCGCCGAAGAGGAAGAGCCACGGGCGAGAGAGGGCTGTGCCGAGGGTTTTGTATAGAGGTTTCTTGCTGTTGTCTGAGGCGCTGCGGTAGGAATTGCCGGTGATTTGCTCAAGTCTCTGCGCTCGTGCTTGAAGCAGCACAGGGGCGTATGTCTCGGGGAGCAGGAAGATGATGCCTGTTACAAGGACAGCAGCGAATATGGCGAGCACGCCCTGCACCCAGCGCCAGCCGATGCTCTCTGAGATAAACCCCCCAATGATGGGCCCGAGAGTCGGGCCTAGAAACGGGGATGTAGCGTAGATACCCATGGCCAGCCCCCGGGTGGTCGCAGGGAAGATATCCGCAATGACGCCCCCGGGAAGCGCCATGCCAGAGGAGCCCATACTGCCGGCCAGAAAGCGCAGGATGAGCAGGCTCTCTGTATTCGTCGCACCGGCCGTGCCCGCGGTAAACGCAGTGAAGCTCGCCATGCTGATAACGTAAATCCAGCGCCGGCCGTAGATCTCGCTCAGGGGTGCCCAGACGAGGGGGCCCAGGGCAAACCCGAGCACGTACAGAGAAATACCTACATACGAGACCTCTTTGGAGAAGTGGAAATACTCGATGATTTCAACTAGACATGCTGAATAGGCGGAGGATACCAATGCGGCAGCCAGTGCAGCCAACGAGACGAGGACCGTGAGGAACCATTTGAAGGAGTCTGATAACAGTTGCGGGTTTCGGGGATCATTGGGGATCCAGGTTATCACGTAGGGATCGTCGGCCTTGCCTGAGCCAGGATACGGATGGTCGATGACTGCCTGGGTGACAGCGCCCTGGTCGAAGAGAAGCCCTGAGAAGGGGATCTCAGTCGGCGCCATCTCCTTCTCGTGGACATCGACGGGCGGCTATGGCGAAAGCGAAGAATTTCAGTTCAGATAACAGTTGAATGGAACAAGGGCGAAGAATAAAAATTAAATATGTTGGAAACTGGAATGTTAGAATCCCTTGCAGCTGCACTGTTCCTGGGTGGATCGACAGCAGATTCCTGATATCCGTCCATAATCGACACTCGCTTGACGTAAAAGATTGCTGGATGCTGATCGGAGGGTCCAGACGAGATCACTGGAGCCCATGAATCGTGAATCGTAGCCGCAGCCCCACGGTTTGACTGGAAGGGTTACCATTTCACTACCAGCGTGGAAGATCAACAGTGGATCGAAGCATCTGACTGATCAGCATCCATGCACGATATTCCGATTGCAGCTGAAGAGCCAGCTGAAGGGTAAATAAGGCAAGGATCGGGCCAGACAGTGTTTTTTTCATGTCTGTGATATCAGACCTGCAATGTAATTATCACCCCCTTTTCACCGAACATGCCACCTTCACCATTTATCCTCACAGAACATACCTCAGCCTGCCAGAATATTCGGGACACCATCGGGAAAAGCAGCCAGGACGCCCATTAAAGCTCGTAATAAAAAATAAAATAAAAACACGCCGGTCAATAGCCAAAACCCACGACCGGGCGATGTCACTCGTCGCATCCCCTGGAACTGGCTTCCCAATGGTGAGTCGGAGAGTCCTTGAATAGTATATAATTTGTGGTCCTTCCATTGCTAAACCAGCAACCTCCAGGAATTCTGCGAACCACCATGGGAAGAGCTGCTTGCGCGAAGCGAAAAGGATGGATTCCGGATACGCGCCATCTGGATCCCAACCCCTTCCACCAGGCTGCTGCGGGATGTACAATGAAAGTACCTGGGAAACGACAGTAAGTAAAACGATGAGATCGGTAACAGGATCATTGACATATAGCATTGTGGAGGCAGTATCCGCGGCAGACGGCAGCCCTAAGTCGACGATGGAGCATTGATGACATAAAGCTTGTATCCCCAACATTCTCGGAAGTATCTATTTGATACGATGAAATAATAGACCGACTGCAAGCCGATGTCCTAACGGCTAACACCGACAGTCGGCGATAGCATCTCGCACCATCATTCACCATCGCTGCCCTCGATGTCGCGACCCGCCAGTATCCCGTCCAGACCAGCCACATCGCCTACTCAAAGACAGGCTTGACAAAGCTTCATCGCGAGATAAACCTTTTGACGACATATCCAGTCTCTCCATGAGTATCGAATACAAATCTGGGGCTTGGCTGGACTGGCTGGGGGAAGGCATGCCAAGCTGCGATGGCGTGTCAAAGCCTCTGGTGGTGCAAGACGTCGAGAGTAAGAGGTGCTTGTTTCTCCGCGGATGAGGTGCTTGCAAGGCCTAAGCACTTTTAGTCTGGCTATAGCGACTGGGCGAGGAATCTAGATTCTGTTGTTCGCTCTTTATCTCCAGGTAGCGTAGCCTGGAGCGCGTTAGGCGAGGCTTCGCGCCATTATCTCATTTACTTTGAAAGGCACGACATTCGACAGGGGTATTTATTATTTAGTGAGACGGCTCCCGGTGTTTTCTTGTAGGCTTGTACCATCTTAAAAGACTAAACATGGCGGAGGACCCAAAGAGCGTACCCATCTCCACTGGCGAGATACCTGATCGAGGCGTCAGTGATACAGACGACTCGGACAGGGAGAATCTGAGCCAGACTCGCCTGAAGGAGAGCACGTTCAATTCGACAGAGGATCCTCGCTTTTACCGACCGATCGATAGCTATGAGGGACTGCATCGCTGGGACCCGTACTTTGACTGGACGGAGGACGAGGAGAAGAAGATCGTGCGCAAGGTAGGCTCACAGGGTTTCTACATTTACGCTTCAATATTGACTTGACAGATCGACCTACGAGTCTGCACCTTTGCCTGCGTCACCTTCTTCGCACTGCAGCTGGACCGGGGAAACATTGGCCAGGCCCTGGCAGACACCCTGCTTGAAGACCTCAACATGACCAGCAACGACTACAACACCGGCCAGACCATCTTCCTCTGCTGCTTTCTCTTCGCCGAGATGCCCTCGCAGTTGATCTCCAAGCGTCTCGGCCCCGACCGCTGGATCCCCATCCAGATGGTCGCATGGAGTCTCGTCGCAGCCTGCCAGGCCTTCCTCAAAACCCGCGAAGCATATCTCGGCCTGCGCGCCCTCCTCGGCCTCCTCGAGGGCGGCTTCATCCCAGACACAATCCTGTTCCTGTCCTTCTTCTACAAATCCAGCGAGCTGCCCAAACGCCTCACCTGCTTCTGGGTCTCATACACCCTCACCGGCATCATCGGCGCCTTCCTGGCCTTCGGCTTCCTGC